>NC_087068.1:9586185-9684698 GCF_963678635.1 Symsagittifera roscoffensis
TGAACGTCGTAACAATTAAAATGTTGTTGAAATTTGGTACCTGAGGAGGTGATCAAGAACTTTTGAGAAGATACAGTAGGCTTATATGAAGGAGTAGAAATTACAAAGGGGCTGCAAAAAATTGTTAAAAGGAGAACTACTGTTTTAGGGTGTCAATGATAAAAACACAAAGTTCTGAAGTTATTGAAAAAAATGAAGGAATTTCGAAGGAATTTTAAAAAATTTTGAACTGGTCTGGAGAGAAGCATTTGTGAAATGATTTGTTTTATCGAATTTTTTTCGGGTTAGAAATCTGGTTTGGTAGGATTGTTTATTGATTTTTGACAAGTGGATTGAGTATAGAAAGGTTTTTGTTGAACGAAAAACTGGAGGTTTAGAAATGAGCTTCTAGTTTTGTTTTCATTTATTGGATGGTTAGGGGTTTTTTGAAGATATTTTGAATTTAGGCTAAATGATCATATCAGTAGTTTTTGTCGTAAGGCTTATTCAATATTGCCCTTTTAGGGAAGTATGGAGTGTAAGTTGAGACAATATAATTGATTTTTGTACTCAGTGATAGGTGATTGCTGTAACAATTATATCATTTTTATTTAGTTTGTCAAACTCGAAGATATTGCTTATTTTGATCTGGAGGTCTTCTAGTTTTAGTTTCAGATCTGTTCGAAGTTAACACTTTGTCGGCTAATGAAAGTAGTGTCAGATGATTGGGATGATATTTGAACGAAGGTTTTTTGTGATGAAAATATCTGAGTACAATGAATGTTTTTTAAATAATCAAAGAAGTTTCTTTTTCAATTTTTAGATTGTGGAACAAATGTGTAGTAATCTTTTTGTGGTTGACCACTGAGTCGCAATGTTTTGCGTTTTTGTGAGTTGTCTTTTGTTTCTTGAGTCAAAATGTTTTCCCCTAAATTGCGATTTCCTTTTTTCTTTTGAGATATTTGATTTTGGCTGATTTTCAATTTTTTTTGGAAGTGTTTTTCGTGATTTACTTTTGATTTGATTTAGATAAAGATAATGAATGACTAAAAAATTAATATTTTTGTTGTTTGTGAGGATTTTTTCTGAAAAATACTTTTTGTCCTGTAAAGGATCACAATTGTGTTAATTCGCGAAGGGCGTTTTCTCTTGATAAATGGTTGTTTCTAAGTTGTAATGTTTCTTTTTTGTTAGGGTCAGTAAGTTTAATGTTACATCTGCGGTTTTTCAATTACTTGGTATGGTCCTTTTCAGATAGGTTGTAACTTTTTAGCTATACCTTTCTGGATAATGAACTAATTTGGGTTTGAGACATAAGCTCCGATTTCTAACTTAGTAGTTGGTGTGAAACGTGATTTTATTTGAGATTGAGTATTCTGTCTTTGTAAAAAAACTTCACCAATTTTTTGATAAATTTCGTTATTCTTTTCGTCCCGATTTAAAACCCATTCTGTATGTGTTCCAAAGGCTACTTTTAGGATTTCTGCGTGATGAAATGATCTTTTTCGTGTGTATGTAGGGGTAGATTCTAAAAAATTGAATGTTTTTAGGTTTAAAAATTTTTTGTTGGTTTTTTGAGGAGTTTGCTGTGAACAAAATTGACTTTCCGTGATTTTTGATTGAAAACCATTTGGTATGGCGACAATCCTAGGGTTATTGTTATTTGTAAACTAGATGTTAATTGAAAAAGCTTCATGACAGTTGACATTCAGTAATTTTGGTATCAATTCCATTGATGATACATCTAAGGTATTCTTGTAGGGAACGGTTCATACCTTCGACTGAACCATTTGTCCAGGGGGCATCAGAACTTTGGGGTTTATGTTTATTATTAAAGAGACGACATAACGTGATGATGTCTTGTTTATGAATTCAGTA
The DNA here is from genome assembly GCF_963678635.1 of Symsagittifera roscoffensis. Lineage (NCBI taxonomy): Eukaryota > Metazoa > Xenacoelomorpha > Acoela > Convolutidae > Symsagittifera > Symsagittifera roscoffensis. Next base: position 9,588,043 of record NC_087068.1, read on the forward strand.
ACATTATCAAAAACAACGGTTACTGGTAGTCAATTTTTGGCTATCCAATGTTCATAAAGTGGTTTGTATGCATAATAAGCATTAGAATAATGTACAGGGTTGAGTGCTACATAGTGAGTAAATGCATCAACTATAACTATTTTGTATGAATTTGTTTCTGAAGAGGGCGTTATAGTGCCTTTTCTATCAAATGATTTTCAGTAGTTGAAATATAAATTTTGTCCTTTAACGTCCTGCTTTTCTGCATTTGTTTTTGGTGTTGATAAGGTGTATTTAATTGACTTGTTATGCAATCATTGCATAAGACTTTCATCAAAATCGGTGCATTTGGATGGTAGAAATTTTGAATAAAAAATTGAGCATGTTGTTTCTGATCCTGTATTTCCTTTTGTTTTCAAGGAATCGGAAATGTGAAATGCGCTCAAGGTCATGGTTAATTGCAGACAAAGAACTTTTGTGACTGGATTATGATATTTCAAAAGATCAGTGATTTCGTTGATTGTTGTTAAGTTTTCGAAAATATCTAAGTAGCGTTTTTTTTCTATTAAAAGTTTTATCTGCCTTTAGAGGTTCTGTTTTATACTTATGTCAGGATTTAAGTTGTCTGATGACAAGGTCAAGATTTTGATATTTTGGTAGTAATTTTAGTGTTATGTTTTCTCTGATTGGTAAGAAGATACTTTGAATTCGTTTACTGGAAAATATTTAGTCTAAAGGGTTTTGTAGATTAAACATTTCATTTATGGTGTACTTGGAATTTAAATTAGGAGGTCCTCGTAAATTTATGCTATCAGTTTGATTTCTTTTTTCGATCAAAGGGAATAGGTTTTATTGATATAATTCTTGTTTAGGTGATTGGTTTTGTGAATTATTTTTCATCCATTCCTAAAAATTCTACTTCGTAATATTTATTTTGGCAACCGAGATATGAAGAAAAATGCTCCAGATTAATTATGTGTGTATTGTCTCGATCAGTTTACTGCATACCTGCATTCTAGTTGTGGTGATGTTCCGTCTTTTGCAGGGAGAAATTTAAAGTTTTGTGGATTTTCTACGGTTGTTTTCCGTGTTATTAGCCTAGGTGGTGTTTTTAGACTAAGAATATCTGGTAAGGCAATTTTTTTTCCTGCTGTCCAAACTATATGTAAGTTTGGAAAACTCATAAGAATAAGTTCAAATCTATAAACTCTATGACTTGGGTTTAACTTTCGTGTAAATAGAAAAATTGTTGGTTTATGATCTGTAATTAGAACTGTTGATGTTTTGATCCAAGGGTTGAAAATTCGTATTCTATAAGTGTACATATTATAGCTGTAAATTCTCTCATAAATAAAGAGAATCTATGTTCTGCTTGCGCAAAAAATCTTAAATTTGCTGATTTAAAGCTCATTATATTTGTTCCTTCATGTGATTGTACGAGTACTGCGTCAATTCCAAAATTTGAGGTGTCACACAACGCATAGAATTGTTGATCTGGATCCGGGATTTTTTTTTTATAATTTTTCGGTGGGAGAGTTTTGATTTCGTCAAATTGTTTTTGATGTTCTAAAGTCCATTCCAAAATATTTTGTTGTCTAAGAAAATTATAAAATGGTCTTAGGTATAATTGCCTTCTATAGAAATAATTACTCAAAAAGTTTAACATTCCAAAAAGTTCTTGGATTTTCTTCTTATTAGCTGGTAGTTGAAGTTTTAAAATAGCATATCTTTGAGATTTTTTTGGAGTAATTGAACTTCCATCAACAAAATGTGATTTGCCTAGGGCTGCTTTCTTGCAGTAACTTTTGGTAATATTTTTCTAATACGTTAAACATTTCTTGTTTTGTTTGTGATTGTTATAAAATTTTGTCCAACTATGTGATAAAACTTTTACCAAAGATGAGGGGTCTAAAAATTTAGCTCATGAAGCTGAAAAAGCTGCTGTTCCATAGAAATTCCATAGAGGAGTCTATTGAATTCGTATTGTTGATTTCCAATAACGAATTTTGTAAGACGTCATGATTATTCAATTAGTGGTTTTTGTTTATATGCACTATTCATGTCAGCATTAGTATTTAATACTGTCTGTTTATTTTAGTCAGTATTGCTCTGTTTGGTTCTATGGGCCAATTATAATTAGATTCATCATTAGGGAAATGAGATATCTTGAGTCTAAAACAATTTTTAGCGATTTGCCTTTAGCAAGAATGATAATGGGATTTATAAAAATGTTACCTTTTGGTTGTTCTGGTTGTTTTACTGGTGATTAAATTTCACATTGTTCTAAATTATCTAGTACTCTGTTTTCTTTACCTTGTAAGTGAATAGGTAATTTTTTTTGCTTGCTGCTTTTCGAAAACAGCGTCAAGAGCAAGAGGAAGATGTAATGTTGAAAGTATTTTACTAACATCAAATTTGAATGCATCGTAAACCATTGGATACTTTAATACTAGTTGTGCTAATTGAATATATTCTTGTTGATTGAAATAAGAAAATTGAAAATTAAATGTAGTGAGAAAACTTTGTTGCTCATTTGTATGTTTTGTCAAATGAAATGAAGGTTTGAAATAAGATGTTTTCGTGAAATAACCTGAATTTCGTTGAGAAAAATTTGTGAAAGTTAACAACAGATATATCTTCAATGAGAAGGGTTGATTAACAGATATCTAATAGTTTAAAAATGTTACTTACTCTAAATGCTTTTTCTTCTGTCGGATAGATTGCTCCATTTGTTTTGCAGCATCCTGAAAATCTTAACGGTAGTTTGATTTTAAATGATGAGTTGTTGTATACATGTAGAGATATAATATCTGAATTTGTGTCATTTGTATATTTTGTAGATGGGTTTGTTACTCCAAACAACTTATCAAATGGTTTGAATTCAAGATCAAACGTATACAATTTTTGTTTATTTCGATCAATTTTATCTTGACGTACTTATAAAGAAGTTCTATACGTGACCGGATACTGGTTTTAAATGTTTGCGTTGTTGATTTTATGTGGGTTGAAATTTTGAGAAAAATGGAGTTTGATAACTGTGTCTTTAAAAAGTCGTAGGAGACGTATTATTTATTCTTGTTCATTCTTCTTTTATATGTAATTTACTATTTAGGATGTTTATAGAGGGAGTATGTTTTGTAACAAATAGTATTCCAACAATGTTGTGTTTTATCTTTGTATTGTGGAATATTTGCTTAAATGATTTATTTGAAAACTTAATTTTTTCTTTTGTTGGGGTTGGAACAAGGTATAATTGAATTTTTCCATATTTTGTAAGACTTGTTCCTTGTGCTGTGGCTTATTTACTTCAGATTTCAGAAAGTGAAAATTAAGTTTTGGGTGTTTAGATTGAATTTTTTTTCCATGTGGGATTTTTTATAATGTTTGATTCTGCTCCTGAATCAACTAGGAAATCAATTTCAATGTCTGTTGGAGAAAGAAAATCTTTGTTGTTTAGACTTTTTTAGAGAAACGGAAATGTCCATTTTTTTTCTTCTGGTTGTAGTTGAAATATTAACTATAGCGTTTGGTGTATAACTTACGATATTATGGCTATCATTCGTTCATCGAGATTAGAATTTGATGCATTGTTTAGGTAATAGCTCGAATCAACTAGATCTCATAGTCATTTTCAATAGGAAGCATGTTTATCAAATGTGTGTTTTCTGTTTTACTTTCGCCATCTGTAGTTTCACATTGTATATGGTTTAATGCATTTGTATATGTAATTCTGAGTTTTCTGCCTTGTCAGCGGGAGGGTTTGGTTGAATGTTTTCTGTTGACTGCACTTGATTGATTTGTCTTTGAGGTTGTGGTGTACTACTTCTGTAGTTCTGATTGTACGAAATTGATTATTGAGTTTTATTTCTATGTGGTGATTGAGAAAATTTTCTTTGTCTATTTGAGTTGTTTTTTATTTCGATACTTAGAGATGTTTCGAATCGATTATGATTATTATTGTAATATGGTCTATTGTTAGAGTGGTTTCACGGTCTTTTATCATTTGAATAATTTTGATTTTGATTGTATGATGAATTTTTTGAACGGTCTTTAGAATAGTATCTCTTTCGAGAAATCAAATAACAACCGGTTTCTATTATTGTTTGAGTAATTATTTCTATTTGAGTTTGATTTTGAATAGTTATGGCGATATTGGTTAATTTGGCTGTGTGATCTACTTTATCTGTTTTGTGAACAATTTTGTGAATTCCGTCTGTTTGAAGATCTTCCGCGGTAATTGTTCGGATGAGGGGATTGTGATCTGAAAGTGTTATAGCTATCTGCAAGTGGTTTTCCTGTGCTGTTATTAGTGTGAATTCTTTCATTTGGTAGATTTTGATCTTTTTTTATTTTTTGGTAAAAAGATTTGTTTAGTTCTCTGTGCTTTTGTAGTTTATTTTGGTTATCCTGTTGTTTTCCTCAGCATTCTTTTATGTTATGTCTAAATCTAGGACAATAAACACACAATTTTTTGAATGACAGGATTATAATTATTTGTGATTATTGTCTGGATTTTCTGTTTCTTCTAACTTCATAGTGATTTCAGCTTGCTTTTTTATCTACTAGCTTTCGAAAATCTCTCTCAGGATCTTGATTTGATGATGGTTGTGATGCTCTCTTTTTTACTGCAATTTTGTGTAATTGTGGTGTTAGAGGTATGAATATGATTTAAAAAAAATCAGTCATTTTTGTATTTTTGTAGTCATGCGTATAGGCTGTACGTCTATATATCCAAGTTTGATGGAGAGGTGTATAAATTGGTTCTGGGCCTATAATAAGAATTAAATGTGCTGTGACTGCTTTTAAATAATCTTCTTCTGAGTATTCATTGTCTGTTCCTGTTAATAGCATGAGTGGTTTATTTGAAGATATAGATGATATAGATATAGAATTAAATTTGCTGTGACTGCGTTTAAATAATCTTCTTCTGAGTATTCAGTGTCTGTTCCTGTGAATAGCATGTGTGGTTTATTTGAAGATATAGATGATCCACCCATAAGGATTGAATTAAGAGTCATATAAAATAATTCTGCTGCGTTTGGTAAATTGGGAAAAATGTGAAAGTTGAGTTTTTTGTATTTTTTTGTTGTTGTAGGCAAAATGCTAGTAGAATTTATTTTGCACTTGATTTGGTTGATAACTTTATGTATTTATAGGGTTTTGTGATTGTATATTCTTATTACATGATGATTGATGCTGAATTTTGTTTTTGAGGAAAGGGTTGTCTTGGTTGTCGTGTTTGTTCAGAGTGTGTATAAAGTTCAAAAAAATCTGGTTGGTGAATATTATCAAGTTGATCAGTATTCCAGTTATTGTTTCGTGGATTACTATAATGTTGTTGGTTTTGATTGAATTAGTCTCATTGTCTAAATAGTGTGGTTGATTTCTTGTAAAATTGTTTATTTGTTACCTTTTTTCATGAAGAAATTGATAATTTTCACTATGATCTGTTGTAGTTCTTTGTTGGTCATTGAAGAAATCTGAGTGAGGGGCTTGTTTTGGTATCTGTTGGTTATAGTGAAATTCTTGTGATTGATTTAGATGACGTGTGTAGGTTTTTTTTTGGTCTGTTTATATTAGCGAACAAGCATAATTGTGACTTGAAAAACTGTTTTATTTGAAGGCTTTTGCTTGTTTGATTGTCGTGTTTTGTTGTTTTTTGGACAATATGCTTGGTAACCCATATGTGATTATTTTGGGACAACAGATGGTTTTTCTGCTGATTGAATAGTTGTCTATGTTTTTTTTGTGTAGTTTTGTAAGTGTAGGACGAATAGGGGAAAAATTTTGTATTGTTGTTTTAGGCCTAGTTTCAACTATTTCCTTGTTTATAAAATGCGATGGGGTTTGAATATCTTTTTGTGTAAGATTTTTTGTTCTATTAAGGGTTTCTTGTTTGTTTATAGTTTTTGATTTTAAACTATTTTCTCTTCTATCGTTGAATATTGTGTTGTGGTTTAAAAGTGTTGCATCAATTATAACTGGAGTAATTTTTACATAACCTTTGTGTACAGAAACAATGGTGGATGCTGGACCTAAAATATCAGTAGGTAAACTAATAAGCAATGGATGAGACCAACAATAATCTGTTTGGTCGGCTAATACAGTTTCATTGTCAGAGATTTGTGTTCAAAATTTTTTGCTTGAGGTTGAAAGGAAATCTAAGTTCTGAGCAAAATAGTCGATTTCCAACCATGCCAGGATTCGTTGTATGTCATGTTTTACGTTTTGTGATGTTTCATTGTTTTAGAGGTTTTCACAGATTGTATCTGGGAATTTCTAGAAAAGATAAACTATTGTCTTAAAATTGAGTGACGAGATGACTGAGGTGGTGATTCATTTTGTGTTTGTTTTAATTCTAATACAGATAAAAACTACAAATAATAGAGAAAACATCGATTGTGAAGATTGAATTTTTTTGTGGTTTTTGATGTTGTATACTTTTATGTGTTCAGTGAATACTTTTGAGAATTCTAGATCAATATCATCTGTTGGTATTTGATGCCGTGTTTAGTTTGCTTGTGCTGGTAAAAATTCAATAGCGAGTATTCCGTAATATGAAGTGATATTACAAATTTTTCTTATACAGTGATCAGTTATTTGTTTAATTCTTATTTAGGGAAAATCCTGTGTATATGGAGCGTTTCTTTTTTTAAATAGATTTGCAATTGAGTTAGGAAAGATTATACTTGCCCTCGAGCGAGATCACTTTGTAGATACATAACAAAAGGAAGTATAGATTTGTCGTCAATTTTTTTGTCGTATCGCGTCAATTTTTTGATCTTAAGACTGTTAATGAGTAACTTTCAAAGTGTTTTATTGGTTCATTCCATTTTCAAAGTCGTACTGGTTTTTTAGTTTAAGATTGGTTAATTCTGCGTTTTTCTTTTAATGCTGATGGTATTGTGAATTCTGGGTCAGAAAAAATTTTTTGTTGTTCTATTGGATACCGTTTATCTTCTGAATCTTTAAGGTCCTGAAGTTTTTGTACTGTAGTTGTTTCTGATTTGAAACTGCGTTACGCGCTTTTGAAAATCTTTGTTTCATAAGATGTTTTTTGCTTTGCTATTTTTTTTTAAATATTGTCTTGTTTCGTGTTTTTACTTTTGATCTAAAATGTCCTATTTTTTTTGTGGTGTAAAAAAAGATCGTATCTTTCGTCTTTAATTAAACATTTGTGTATTTTTATTGTGTGCTTACTGCCTAGATTATCTTTTCACATATAGTATAGGATGATGGATGCAAAATTAGAGTTTTTAATTTTTAGAGATTAGAGTTTTTAATTCTTAAACGGTTAAATCTTACGGTTTTGGTTTGGTTATCTTAACTTGAAGCATAGATTGTCCAGGTTCACGGGTTGAAGGGAGAGTATATCATTTCATTAGAATGATGTTTACTGTTTAGTGACTAAGTTTCATTCTAAGAAAAGTTTATTTGGGGGTTTGATTTTTGATCAAGGGTGCAAATCAAGGGTGCAATTGAATAGTAAATCAATCCACAAAGTTCAAGTATAATTGAAACATAAGAGCTTAATAATATTTTAAGGGTAATAGCTTTGGTCAGCTAAGAGGAGGCGCTCAAGTGAATGATGAGTAACCGAAGTTCTGCAATGATTATCCTAATTATAATGGTTAGTTTTTTTTTAATTTCTATTAGTCCTGGGTTTTTGATAAGGGTTGGAGAGTGAATCGACGTTTTAGGTCCTTAGACACTCTAAAACTATGATGTGGGACGAATAAAGTTGTTCTGATTGATCTAAAGAAAACATTGATGATCATTTAGTCTGATTGAAGTAAAAAAAAAAATAAAGTGAAATTAAAGATACAAGCGAAGCCTTGATGATCTGATTTTAAGAAAACTTAAATTTATCAAAGGACAAGGATAAGGTTTGAGAAGAAAAAGTTCTTTATTAGGGACTTAGATTTAAGAAGAAGTTATGGATTTAAATTATTCCATTTGTTAAGTTTTTTTTATCTTAGTTTTTGAATAATTTTGGTTATATTCTAAGGCAACGAAGGCAACGAAATTACGACAAAATCGTTTTTTGAGAGCAAGAAACTCTTATAAGTTTAGAAAAAAAATAACTCTAAAAATTTATTACTAACTAATTTTTGTATTTTCTATTTAATAAATTTTAATTTCACAAAAGTTTTTAAAATTAGAGCACTGCATATTTCGAAAAGAACGACGTGTGCATCTTTTCATCCGTTTTTATTTTTGTTATATAATATGGCTATAAATCGCCAAGTTGGTTTTTGAAGAAGTTAGGTATTGCTTCGAATAGAATAATTTTCATGTCATTAGATGAAAACTTAAATTTACTGCATAGAGGATTCTGAAGACATATTTTTTGCGGCTTGCGTCGTACTATCATGTAGAACATCGAACGCCGGGATCTTGGTCTTGGTTCAGTACCTGGTAATTGTCGTATTGTTTGAAATAGTGGCGTAGACTCAGTGAGACATAGAGACATATCTATTTTATTGACTATTCCACCTAATACTTTTGTAGTTTTGCAAATTTGGTCTTTTCCTAGTTCTAATTTGCTAAATCTAAGTGAGTTAAGGTCTTCTTCGAGTATTTTGGACGCACCAAATGAGTTTGAGCTAGAGGTAGCTTTCTCATAGAGTAATTTCAGATAAAGTACACCGCTTGTTTGTCACGCTATCTTATTTTCGGCCGGATAGATTTGTCTAACTTTTTAGTCTAATAAAAATCTTAATCTTACTCTTATATCTTCTAGTCTCAATAGATCTAGTGTACACTGGTATTCGCGAATTAGTTTTAAAATTAATCCAGAAGGAGAACAACTCTTGTCTAAGATGTATTCAAATTGTTCTGGTGCTGAAACTACAAGTAGTTGCAGCACTTACAAATAGTTGTCAGTGTTAGTGATGGAATATGATTGGTTAGTTAGTAACATTTTATAGAGATAGTTTTATGATATAATTGTTTTATAAATACTAGTCCAGCACTGGTTCCATAACGTTCAAAAGCTTTTGTTTTGTTTGTAGCCTATTTATTCAAAAATATGGCTTTTATAGGATACTAGTGGACTTCAGGATATCAAATGGTTTCAATTAAAAATATATAACATCAAATTTTCCATGTATTTTCAAAACCACCCCTCTTTAAGTTTTACTACCCTCAATATTCCTAGTTGAAAACTATGAATATTTAACCGAGAGTCTGATTTAAAAGATCGTCTCAATTAGGAATGACGCCCTACAGTCTTTTGCCCTATATCTTGTCGCTTTTGTTTTTTATATTCGGATGAACTAACGTTCTTTTTCTGGTGCTCCCGGTTTTTCCTGAATTCGTGGTGCTCCTTGTGTTCTCTGGGTTACTGGCGCTCCCTGTTTTGCCTGGTTTTCTCGTGTTCCTTGTGCTCCCTGACTTTTCTTAGTTTCTGGGTTTCCCTGTTTTTTGCTCTCCATCCCCGAGCTATCGCCTTGGTCGGGCTTATTTTGCTGTGACGCTGAAATTGTTATGATTGTAAGGGCCTTACGTATTTCACTTGTCAAAGTTTCGAGTTTCTCGTCTACTCTTTTCCTCTCTTTTCGCCTGTCTTCTTTTTCTTCTTCCATTAGATTTTGTAATTTCGTTATTTCATCTTTTGCAGCTTGTTCCCAGGTTCCCATATCAGAGTGCAGCCGGTTCATTTTGGTCTCAAACTCTTTTATTTGATTTTCATCTACATTTTTCAACTCAGCAATTTGATTTGTGAAAGAGGCTATCATTTCATCAGTTAATTTTTTCTGACTTGTCTCAATCTGGCATCCGAGTTCGACAAACTTTGCGTCAATTTCGTTTTTGTAATCGGAAACCTTTTTTTCTATCTCAGTTAGACGGTTATTTACGATTCGTTTGTATTCCTCGAGCTCTTCTCTCCTGAAATGACATGAAGTAGTCAAAACAAGAAAAGCTTTGCAACAAAAGCGAAAATACCTTAATCAAAAATAAATTTGATGAAACTTGCGGACAAGAATTTATACTGCCATTTTCTAAAATATATGCCGCAAAATGTTGAAAATTTTCCGCTGCATATAGAAAATCCAGGTAGCAATTCTGTGTTTGCTGTCCACGCTAGTTTTGTGTCATTTACGTTTTGAGTAACCCGTTTGCTCTTCCAAAAAATATTTGTTTCAATTGAGGTATTAGTTTAGCCAAAAAACTTACACATTTAAGGTTTAGTTGGGAAAATGGGGTATTAGTACATACGTCAATTTGCTGTTCTGTTAAAAAAATCTTTTAATGACAGATAATCCTCAAATTTGTTACTTAACTAGTAGTATTTGTAAAGGTCAACCACGCAATCTTTTCGAATCTTTCGTATCAGGGTGAAGCCCTGATTAATCCGACTGACTTTTAATGTCTATGGAGCAGTAATAATGAGGAAAATTCAAATGTAATAAAACAAAACGAAAAACTTTTTTTAATTTGAGATTTTTTGTGAAAATCACAACCTCTCCCAACCCCACCCCCCTAATACGACGGAATAGACCAAATTATTAATTTTCAATTCCCAAAGTTTTGCAAAGTATGATCGGAGAAAAATATCATATGAAATTTGATTTTAAGCAGTCGATTTCTTTAACGAGGCATAAAAATATTTTGTTAAAACTATTATTTCGATCGCCGAAAGTTGACTGAATAAAAAAACTGCACCAAGCATGAATATTCTGTTTCTTTCGAAAGTCGGAGTCAGCAGATATGCTAACCAGCGGTTTAAGGGGGGCGGTGGTGGGAGACACCTTTCCTTTAGGGATTCGACCACATGCCGACCCAAAAGTTCCCCTTTTGTACTTTGGCGCAAAAATAGACTAAGCTTGAGGGGGGAGCGCGCGCCGGAAAAACACTATTTTTTTGGTCAGAATTTACAAAAAAGTGCCTAAAAACGCCTTCTTGGCCTGTTTCTTTTTCAAACATTTGCCTTCAGCGCCGAAAATTTAGTCAAAATGGGGTCTTTATAGTGATTTGGGAGAGCTCTAGATAATCAGTTTGGATCGACCTAAAAAAACGCCGACAAAATTTTCGAATTTGTTTAAAATATATCCCCCCCTCGAGAAAAATACCTGCATATGCTGATAATCACGTACACGTTTACTCAAAATTTGAAACGTTTTGAGAGCTTTTTCTAGTTTTTGGAGGAATGCTTTTTTTTCTTAAACAAGAAAAAAAACAATTTTAGTAAGTACGCGATCATCATTCTTCTGCAAACAGATACGGGTCTTCTTTGTACTGTTAGTTAAAATGAGAAGGTAACTACTGACGTGACTGGAGCTAAAAAGAGAGATCAATTTGTTAAAATAATACATTAAAAAGAGATAACAGGGAGGTAGGAGTGCTCACTCGCTGGCAAAAACTTAGAAGTCCATTTTCCACCAGACAAATTTGATTAAGAAAAGTCATCATATCATTTCTGTGCCCACTACCACAAAATCATAACCAACCCATTGATATCAAAAAGTTTTTGATTGTCCTTTTTTGTCAGTAGCTTGAAGTACTTTTAGTGGGGAGCAGTAGTGGATTGGGGGGGGGGGGGGGGGGTGGATGGCGGACGCTCCTTTCAGGGATTTGACCCCTGCCGACCCAAAGGGTCCCATCTTGGTACTGTTTTGTGAGATATCTATTTTCGCTTCTGAGCCTAAAATTTTTCTAAAGGCGCCATCGGTGCCAATCTAAACTAATTTTTTTTTGGCGGGGGGGGGGGGCGCCGAAAGAACCCAATTTTTTGGTCGAATTTTTCCAAAAAGTGCATAAAAACGCCTTTTTTAGCCTGTTTTTTGAAAAAGTTGACTGCGGCGCTGGAAGTTTGGTCAAGTTAGGGTCTTTATACTGATTGGCGAGAGCTCAGAAAATCTATTTGGTCTACCTAAAAAAAAGGCCGACAAAATTTTTAAAAATTTTCAATTTTTTTTTGAAAATCCGCCCCCCCCCCCTCGAGAAATTCCTAGATCCGCGCCTGGTGGGGAGAATCTAATTTTTAAAAAATCTTCTAGTATTTTTCGACTATAAAAAGTACCGAATCTTCTATTATTCGATACTTTTTTTAGGTATTTTTCTTTACTTCTTATCCAGACATGCTTGCTCATCTAAGAAAAAGTTTTTCGGCAGATAACAGCTAAAAACAGGGATAACCGGTTATTTTGCAGGTAGCATAGAATGTTCAGACCATAGATTTATAAAAAAAACTGTTTTTTCAAATAACTGTCGTTTTTTTCTCGGCTCGGTATGACAAAAGCAGCTGTAGAAAAAAACTTGTGATTAGCTATTTTCGACATGCACAGAACAATAAGCAAACTGGAACTTAATTATTGTAGATAAATTACCAGAAAAACAGAATAAAAGTTTTTAACAAACATTAAAAAAGCAAAAAATGTCAAAAAAAACTTTTTTATCAAATTTTTTTTTTAGAAACTTTGATTCCATTAAGACGCTAAAATACTCAAAGTAAATGAACGTTACTGAAGCAAAATTTTACGGTTTGAATTAAGCTATTGTAAATTTTTAAGCAATCAACATAAGACTGCTCGCTCGATTTTTTTGCTCGAAAAGTTTGTTGAAAGTTTTGAAATTTGGTTCGAATTAAAACAGTAAGGGCCTTAATTTGATATATCACTCAATTCAGTCCGATGATTATTTGTGGTACCTGATTTTGCGTGGAAAACAAAAAGAAAAAAGAATAAGCCCGAAAATTTTTTTTTCTATGTTAGGAACAGCAAGACGTACAGAACGTGGGAATACAAACAACGTGGAAATAGCTGAAAAGGAGCATAACATGCATCCACTAATGATAAAGCTGATGAAAAGTTTAGAACCTCCCAGTTTTAAATTATCGTCATTATACTTATGACTCAATTTTTGAATGCAAAGTAAGCAAAGCTAAATAATTGTCGAGTTTTGTCAGTAGAAATTTTGGTTGACCTCAAAAATCTGAAAGTGCGTCATAATAAACCAAACTTTTAGGTGGGAGCGCGCGCCGAAAACACTATTGGGCAAAATTATTCAAAAAAGGCCTAAAAACATTTTTTGGCCTGTTTTTTGAAAATTTGCCTGTGGCGCAGTAAATTTGGTCAAAATAAGGTCTCTATTTTGATTTGGTAGAGCTCAGACAATCAAATTGGCCGACCAAAAAGAAGCTGACTGTCGAGAAATTCTAGATCCGCCCCTGGACATGGCAACTAAGAAATAAGTAGTTTTAAAGAGAGCAACATTTCTATGTCCTTGTAAACTTTTTGAAAATTTGAATTTTTTTCCCGCACCTAAAGTAAAACAATTTTGATTACAAATGCTTCTTCAGTTGAAAGTTTTGAAATCTAAGTTTTTAATACAAAAATTGCTAATGAATAGAGTGCTCGGCTGTCCCTTTAGAAAGTAGAAAGAAGTAGGTGTGAAAGGTTTTAGAATCTTACTTACTATTCATTAAGTTGATGCTTCTGGTGTTCATCACATCTTCAGTTTGAAAGTTAATTTAGTAGCTGTATTACCTAATAGCCGCAGTACTTAGTGCAGTAGCCGTAGTACCGAGTACTTTCATCATTGCATGCAGGGTCGTTAATCTTTAGACTTTTTCGCCAAACACAAACTTCGATTGAGAGTTTTACCTTGAGAGATGCATGCAATATAGTGAAGGTTATTAAGTAGTAAGTAGCTCGCTACTCACTAACAAAAACAATAAGCTGAAAAGAAAACAAACGATCAATTCCAAAGTAGTTCGGACCTTGAAAGAATCAGCTCCAATGTTGAAGGAATCAGTCCCTCCTATGGCAGGAAACCCAAATAATTTGAAATCGCCGTAGCCCCCCTCAAATAAAAACTATGGAAGCTAACTTTATGAAACTCGTAGGGCGGATACTAGAGATGATTTGACCCGGGCATTCAAAACTTCGGACCGCTCGGATCCCCTCCCCAAAAGATAAACGTTCCCCGAAGTGCAAAAAGCCCTAGTAGAACTCGGTAACTAGTGATTAGAAATGGTACAAAACTTAGGTATATTATAGACCTAGTTGCGAGAAGCATATGTTTGAAACCACAGACGCCATGGACCGCTACTTCCGGTTTCATGCCCTAAGGAAATAGCCCCCAGCTAGACTTCCAGAAACCGTTTCTGGGGTTCCACTGAACGCAGGGAGCCCAACAATTTGCCACACTATAAATAGTGGCAAGATACATCATGTGGTAAGCTTTGAAACAAATCAGACGGCTGGACCGTAAATAATTAGCGCCTGGGAAAAACATCCCTTAGACCAGTAAGAGATAACTTACGCAAAATAATGGCAAAGAGCATAGTGATTTTATGGCGGCCTTAGGCACTGGATGTCAACCCCGAAAAAGTAAGCCCCTTCGGCAACTCCTTGCAAAGTGCTTTGTCTCGGGAAAAGTGATGATGAACATTAGAAATGGAGTATTCTGGGAAGTAATAATGAGATATGAACAAAACTTAGATAGGACTTTTTTAGATTTTTGAACAGGTTTTAAAAAATTGACGCCGGGTGCAAACTGGAACTTAATTATTGTAGATAAATTACCAGAAAAACAGAATAAAAGTTTTTAACAAACATTAAAAAAGCAAAAAATGTCAAAAAAAACTTTTTTATCAAATTTTTTTTTAGAAACTTTGATTCCATTAAGACGCTAAAATACTCAAAGTAAATGAACGTTACTGAAGCAAAATTTTACGGTTTGAATTAAGCTATTGTAAATTTTTAAGCAATCAACATAAGACTGCTCGCTCGATTTTTTTGCTCGAAAAGTTTGTTGAAAGTTTTGAAATTTGGTTCGAATTAAAACAGTAAGGGCCTTAATTTGATATATCACTCAATTCAGTCCGATGATTATTTGTGGTACCTGATTTTGCGTGGAAAACAAAAAGAAAAAAGAATAAGCCCGAAAATTTTTTTTTCTATGTTAGGAACAGCAAGACGTACAGAACGTGGGAATACAAACAACGTGGAAATAGCTGAAAAGGAGCATAACATGCATCCACTAATGATAAAGCTGATGAAAAGTTTAGAACCTCCCAGTTTTAAATTATCGTCATTATACTTATGACTCAATTTTTGAATGCAAAGTAAGCAAAGCTAAATAATTGTCGAGTTTTGTCAGTAGAAATTTTGGTTGACCTCAAAAATCTGAAAGTGCGTCATAATAAACCAAACTTTTAGGTGGGAGCGCGCGCCGAAAACACTATTGGGCAAAATTATTCAAAAAAGGCCTAAAAACATTTTTTGATCTGTTTTTTGAAAATTTGCCTGTGGCGCAGTAAATTTGGTCAAAATAAGGTCTCTATTTTGATTTGGTAGAGCTCAGACAATCAAATTGGCCGACCAAAAAGAAGCTGACTGTCGAGAAATTCTAGATCCGCCCCTGGACATGGCAACTAAGAAATAAGTAGTTTTAAAGAGAGCAACATTTCTATGTCCTTGTAAACTTTTTGAAAATTTGAATTTTTTTCCCGCACCTAAAGTAAAACAATTTTGATTACAAATGCTTCTTCAGTTGAAAGTTTTGAAATCTAAGTTTTTAATACAAAAATTGCTAATGAATAGAGTGCTCGGCTGTCCCTTTAGAAAGTAGAAAGAAGTAGGTGTGAAAGGTTTTAGAATCTTACTTACTATTCATTAAGTTGATGCTTCTGGTGTTCATCACATCTTCAGTTTGAAAGTTAATTTAGTAGCTGTATTACCTAATAGCCGCAGTACTTAGTGCAGTAGCCGTAGTACCGAGTACTTTCATCATTGCATGCAGGGTCGTTAATCTTTAGACTTTTTCGCCAAACACAAACTTCGATTGAGAGTTTTACCTTGAG
The DNA here is from genome assembly GCF_963678635.1 of Symsagittifera roscoffensis. NCBI lineage: Eukaryota > Metazoa > Xenacoelomorpha > Acoela > Convolutidae > Symsagittifera > Symsagittifera roscoffensis. The sequence goes on from NC_087068.1 coordinate 9,603,833, forward strand.
AGATGCATGCAATATAGTGAAGGTTATTAAGTAGTAAGTAGCTCGCTACTCACTAACAAAAACAATAAGCTGAAAAGAAAACAAACGATCAATTCCAAAGTAGTTCGGACCTTGAAAGAATCAGCTCCAATGTTGAAGGAATCAGTCCCTCCTATGGCAGGAAACCCAAATAATTTGAAATCGCCGTAGCCCCCCTCAAATAAAAACTATGGAAGCTAACTTTATGAAACTCGTAGGGCGGATACTAGAGATGATTTGACCCGGGCATTCAAAACTTCGGACCGCTCGGATCCCCTCCCCAAAAGATAAACGTTCCCCGAAGTGCAAAAAGCCCTAGTAGAACTCGGTAACTAGTGATTAGAAATGGTACAAAACTTAGGTATATTATAGACCTAGTTGCGAGAAGCATATGTTTGAAACCACAGACGCCATGGACCGCTACTTCCGGTTTCATGCCCTAAGGAAATAGCCCCCAGCTAGACTTCCAGAAACCGTTTCTGGGGTTCCACTGAACGCAGGGAGCCCAACAATTTGCCACACTATAAATAGTGGCAAGATACATCATGTGGTAAGCTTTGAAACAAATCAGACGGCTGGACCGTAAATAATTAGCGCCTGGGAAAAACATCCCTTAGACCAGTAAGAGATAACTTACGCAAAATAATGGCAAAGAGCATAGTGATTTTATGGCGGCCTTAGGCACTGGATGTCAACCCCGAAAAAGTAAGCCCCTTCGGCAACTCCTTGCAAAGTGCTTTGTCTCGGGAAAAGTGATGATGAACATTAGAAATGGAGTATTCTGGGAAGTAATAATGAGATATGAACAAAACTTAGGTAGGACTTTTTTAGATTTTTGAACAGGTTTTAAAAAATTGACGCCGGGTGACCTCCGATTGACTTTTGAAAAATTTGTAGACACTTCTGAGCAAAATCGCAGATAAAAATACATAGTTAACACAAGATAATAGTGCATTTGACGGCAGAATCCTTTGGAATTATAAATCCATCACCTGACGTAAATTCGGAGGTTTTTTGTGAAAATCACAACCTCTCCCTCCCCCCTAATACGACGGAATAGACCAAATTATTAATTTTCAATTCCCAAATTTTTGCAAAGTATGATCGGAGATAAATATCATATGAAATTTGATTTTAAGCAGTAGATTTCTTTAACGAGGCATAAAAATGTTTTGTTAAAACTATTATTTCGATCGCCGAAAGTTGACTGAACAAAAAAACTGCACCAAGCATGATCATTCTGTTTCTTTCGAAAGTCCGAGCCAGCAGATATGCTAACCAGCGGTTTAAGGGGGGCGGTGGGGGGAGACACCTTTCCTTTAGGGATTCGACCACATGCCGACCCAAAAGGTCCCCCTTTGTACTTTGGCGCAAAAATAGACTAAGCTTGAGGGGGAGCGCGCGCCGGAAAAACACTATTTTTTGGTCAGAATTTTCAAAAAAGTGCCTAAAAACGCCTTCTTGGCCTTTTTCTTTTTCAAAAGTTTGCCTTCAGCGCCGAAAATTTAGTCAAAATGGGGTCTTTATAGTGATTTGGGGAGAGCTCTAGATAATCAGTTTGGATCGACCTAAAAAACGCCGACACAATTTTCGAATTTGTTTAAAATATACCCCCCCTCGAGAAAATCCTAGGTCCGGCCCTGCATATGCTGATAATCACGTAAACGTTTACTCAAAATTTGAAACGTTTTGAGAGCTTTTTCTAGTTTTTGGTGGAACGCTTTTTTTTCTTAAACAAGAAAAAAAACAATTTTATTAAGTACGCGATCATCATTCTTCTGCAAACAGATACAGGTCTTCTTTGTACTGTTAGTTAAAATGAGAAGGTAACTACTGACGTGACTGGAGCTAAAAAGAGAGATCAATTTGTTAAAATAATACATTAAAAAGAGATAACAGGGAGGTAGGAGTGCTCACTCGCTGGCAAAAACTTAGAAGTCCATTTTCCACCAGACAAATTTGATTAAGAAAAGTCATCATATCATTTCTGTGCCCACTACCACAAAATCATAACCAACCCATTGATATCAAAAAGTTTTTGATTGTCCTTTTTTGTCAGTAGCTTGAAGTACTTTTAGTGGGGAGCAGTAGTGGATTGGGGGGGGGGGGGTGGATGGCGGACGCTCCTTTCAGGGATTTGACCCCTGCCGACCCAAAGGGTCCCATCTTTGTACTGTTTTGTGAGATATCTATTTTCGCTTCTGAGCCTAAAATTTTTCTAAAGGCGCCATCGGTGCCAATCTATACTAATTTTTTTTGGGGGGGGCGCCGAAAGAACCCAATTTTTTGGTCGAATTTTTCCAAAAAGTGCATAAAAACGCCTTTTTTAGCCTGTTTTTTGAAAAAGTTGACTGCGGCGCTGGAAGTTTGGTCAAGTTAGGGTCTTTATACTGATTGGCGAGAGCTCAGAAAATCTATTTGGTCTACCTAAAAAAAAGGCCGACAAAATTTTTAAAAATTTTCAATTTTTTTTTTGAAAATCCGCCCCCTCCTCGAGAAATTCCTAGATCCGCGCCTGGTGGGGAGAATCTAATTTTTAAAAAATCTTCTAGTATTTTTCGACTATAAAAAGTACCGAATCTTCTATTATTCGATACTTTTTTTAGGTATTTTTCTTTACTTCTTATCCAGACATGCTTGCTCATCTAAGAAAAAGTTTTTCGGCAGATAACAGCTAAAAACAGGGATAACCGGTTATTTTGCAGGTAGCATAGAATGTTCAGACCATAGATTTATAAAAAAAACTGTTTTTTCAAATAACTGTCGTTTTTTTCTCGGCTCGGTATGACAAAAGCAGCTGTAGAAAAAAACTTGTGATTAGCTATTTTCGACATGCACAGAACAATAAGCAAACAGGAACTTAATTATTGTAGATAAATTACCAGAAAAACAGAATAAAAGTTTTTAACAAACATTAAAAAAGCAAAAAATGTCAAAAAAAACTTTTTTATCAAATTTTTTTTTAGAAACTTTGATTCCATTAAGACGCTAAAATACTCAAAGTAAATGAACGTTACTGAAGCAAAATTTACGGTTTGAATTAAGCTATTGTAAATTTTTAAGCAATCAACATAAGACTGCTCGCTCGATTTTTTTGCTCGAAAAGTTTGTTGAAAGTTTTGAAATTTGGTTCGAATTAAAACAGTAAGGGCCTTAATTTGATATATCACTCAATTCAGCCCGATGATTATTTGTGGTACCTGATTTTGCGTGGAAAACAAAAAGAAAAAAAATAAGCCCGAAAATTTTTTTTTCTATGTTAGGAACAGCAAGACGTACAGAACGTGGGAATACAAACAACGTGGAAATAGCTGAAAAGGAGCATAACATGCATCCACTAATGATAAAGCTGATGAAAAGTTTAGAACCTCCCAGTTTTAAATTATCGTCATTATACTTATGACTCAATTTTTGAATGCAAAGTAAGCAAAGCTAAATAATTGTCAAGTTTTGTCAGTAGAAATTTTGGTTGACCTCAAAAATCTGAAAGTGCGTCATAATAAACCAAACTTTTAGGTGGGAGCGCGCGCCGAAAACACTACTGGGCAAAATTATTCAAAAAAGGCCTAAAAACATTTTTTTGGCCTGTTTTTTGAAAATTCGCCTGTGGCGCAGTAAATTTCGTCAAAATAGGGTCGCTATTTTTATTTGGTAGAGCTCAGACATTCAAATTGGCGGACCAAAAAGAAGCTGACCGTCGAGAAATTCTAGATCCGCCCCTGGACATGGCAACTAAGTAGTTTTAAAGAGAGCAACATTTCTATGTCCTTCAACAATTTTTTGATTACAAATGCTTCTTCAGTTGAAAATTTTGAAATCTAAGTTTTTGGAACAAAAATTGCTAATGAATAGAGTGCTCGGCTGTCCCTTTAGAAAGTAGAAATAAGTAGGTGTGAAAGGTTTTAGAATCTTAGTTACTATTCATTAAGTTGATACTTTTGGTGTTCATCACATCTTCAGTTTGAAAATTAATTTAGTAGCTGTATTACCGAATAGCCGCAGTACCTAGTGCAGTAGCCGTAGTACCAAGTACTTTCATCATTGCATGCAGGGTCGTTAATCTTTAGACTTTTTCGCCAAACTCAAACTTCGATTGAGAGTTTTACCTTGAGAAAAGCATGCAATATAGTGAAGGATAATAAGTAGTAAGTAGCTCGCTACTCACTAACGAAAACATAAAGCTGAAAAGTACACAAACGATCAATTCCAAAGTAGTTCGGACCTTGAAAGAATCAGCTCAAATGTTGAAGGAATCAGTCCCTCCTATGGCAGGAAACCCAAATATTTTGAAATCGCCGTAGCCCCCTCAAATGAAAACTATGGAAGCTAACTTTATGAAACTCGTAGGGCGGATACTAGAGATGATTTGACCCGGGCATACAAAACTTCGGACCGCTCGGACCCCCTCCCCAAAGGATAAACGTTCCCAGAAGTGCAAAAAGCCCTAGTAGAATTCGATAACTAGTGATAAGAAATGGTACAAAATTTAGGTATACTATAGACCTAGTTGCGAGAAGCATATGTTTGCAACCACAGACGCCATAGACCGCTACTTCCCGTTTCATGCCCTAAGGAAATAGCCACCAGCTAGATTTCCAGAAACCGTTTCTGGGGTTCCAGTGAACGCAGGGAGCTCAACAATTTGCGACACTATAAATAGTGGCAAGATACATCATGTGGTATGCTTTGAAACAAATCAGACGGCTGGACCGTAAATAATTAGCGCCTGGGAAAAACATCCCTTAGACCAGTAAAAGAGAACTTACGCAAAATAATGGCAAAGAGCATAGTGATTTTTTGGCGGCCTTAGGCACTGGATGTCAATCCCGAAAAAGTAAGCCCCTTCGGCAACTCCTTGCAAAGTGCTTTGTCTCGGGAAAAGTAATGATGAACATTTGAAATGGAGTATTCTGGGAAGTAATAATGAGATATGAACAAAATTTAGGTAGGACTTTTTTAGACTTTTGAACAGGTTTAAAAAAAATTGACGCCGGGTGACCTCCGATTGACTTTTGAAAAAATTGTAGACACTTCTGAGCAAAATCGCAGAGAAAAATACATAGTTAACACAAGATAATGGTGCATTTGACGGCAGAACCCTTTGGAATTATAAATCGATCATCTGACGTATAATTCGGAGGGAATATATCAATTGTGAAAATAAGCAGAAACAGAAAAGGATATAGATTTTGCTTGACACGATTGAAATACTGAAACTAAATAAAGTGGACTTGGCAAACATAGATTTCAGCTTAGCCGGGCGAATGAGCTGTTAAAAAATCAGCCAGACTAGAAATGGCTAGTAAAATGACAATAATAGGAGCATAGTTTAAGAAGTAGGTCTTCTAAACACCATGGATGGACGGGGTTTTTACTCAGCTCCAAGAGGACAATTTGACACAATTTGAACCCTAGCAAATAAATCACTTTGCCGATTTGCTAGAAGATCGCGATTGTACTAGAATACAGATCAAAATCTTAGATACTTGGAGTGAATTAGGTACCCGTGAAAGGGGTCTTCTCCTACCCCCGGAAGGTTGAAAAGTTATTCAGATTGTCAAATAGAAAACCTTTTGGGATTGGTTAATTAATTATAAGATGGTTTAGAGGTGAAACTGGACCTGATTTTTGCGCAACTTACTTGGGATAAGTTTGGTGAACATGGCATTCATCACTAGTGTCGTCAGTGGAAGAATTCAGCCAGGGCCTTAAGTAAGAGGTATTAAAGTAAGAGTCAGGACTTGGTAGATCGCTCATAACTCTTGCTACAATTAAAACTCGAACAGACAAATATAGCGAAAAGGTTACTGGTTGAACAGTTGTACTGTGACAGAACAGTTGGTCCTCAGGCAGAACAGTTGTACTGTGAAAGCGATCAGTTTGTTTTCATTTAATTAAAGAACAATTATACCAGAAACAGTAGATAGTTGGTTCTCATCAGAGTGAGAACAATGATTCTTGAAATCAATGAGATCAGTTAGAGTACCTCATAGGAATTTTGATCCTTTAGAGACTATTAGTTTTAGCAGGCCGAACTGAGTGGTTGTGTGGAATAACTTTGTGTAGTTGGTTAGTTAGGATTCTCTAGAGAGAGAAAGAGAATCGTTTAGTTGAGTTAATTGGAAGTTAAATTGCAATTAACCAAGTGTGCGGATTCACAGTCGACAATTTCCTTATGATTAGATTATTAGATTCTATTTGGTCATCATCAATTATCTTTGGAAATTTTTCCGATAGTATAGAGCAGACGAGACAACCTTAAGAGCAGTACAAAAAGGGAGCAAAAAACATGAAACAGTACGGATTACTGTTGCCACGTATACCTCGGTCGCCCCGCTGAGTTCATTTTCCAAGATATCACTTATCTGTGTCGTTAACAGAGAGAGAGAGAGAGAGAGAGAGAGAGAGAGATAGAGAAAGAGAAAGAGAGAGAGAGAGAGAGAGAGAGAGAGAGAAACAATCCCCTGAAATCTTCATTACAAAAACAAATTACACAAAAGTAGTAAAAAAACGTTTTTTTTTCGATGAAATTTAAACAAAAATAGCTTTTTGCTGCCTTGGAGTAAAAACTTACTACTACCTTGAATAATTTAAAGACTTGCTGCTACCTTAAAAAATTCCTGCTATCTTGAAATAACTTCAAAATTTTTGCGGAAATTTGATAGAATGCATCATTAATTGAAATGGGTGATGTTAAGCGAACCTAAAAAACCAGAAGAGTGTCATTGATGACTCATTTTGAAATACTCTGAGATTTTGTGAAATAATGTAAAAACTCTCAGTGTCCTAAAATAGTAATACAAATAATTTTCAGACATATTTAACATAGTTATATTTGAAGTTGATATAAAACTTGCCTGTATTTCTCAGTGTCTGGTCATCGTTGACAAGTTGTTTCGAATTGCTGGGAAATTGAGTCCTGGTCTTATTTATATAATTTTATATATAATCGAAATGTTTGTATCTGTTCAAGCCACCTAAGCTTATATCAGTCATTTGCCTGGTAAAATCATCTCTATGGGTTGGGTTGAGCTTCTCGACGAGGATCTTTTTTGAAGATTTGCTGGCGTTTGCTCGATTTTAATCACTAATAGCATCGATAAGTTGCTTCAACCCAAAAAGAACGTATTTTATTCTTCCATCAATTGAAACGATAACTTCGTTTTTGCAGTAAACTTTCAAATATTGCATTGAGTCGTGTTTTGAAGTTTCAACCAAAGTTTCAACCAAAGAACCATTAATATTCAAATATGTGACATTTCATCAACCTTTTATCTCAAAATTGCTCTGCGCTCAGATTATTCAGCGAACAAACGTTTAGTTTCTAAAGTTCTAAATAACATCAAAAAAATGGAAAAGAAAGATTTTATTGTACAAAATGGTGAACTATCTATGCAGCACCATAGGTTTGATGAACTTTTGTATGATAACCCACTGCACTAGAAAAACAGAAAACAAGCTAACACTTTTATGTCAAATGATTCCAATTGAAATTGGAACAATATCAAAAAACAATATGAAAAAAGGTTATCATGGTTTGGGCTCACTAATCTACTTGCCCTTAAAATCTCGCCCTTAAAATCTTGCACTGGCACCGAAAGGTACCGAACAAAGTGCTACCTTCAAAACAAAAAACGATGTTTTACCCCAGCGAAAAAATTTGATCAATGTATTCTTTATGGTAATCTAATCATTTCAAGACTCAATTTGCAATTACACTTCTCCCATGTTGGTTGATCAGCGATTTGTGGCAGTGAACTTGCTGTAACAGAGTTGTTTCTATAGCTGACTATACAACAATCATAATATTCCGAGCAACAGAGACTATCTGAAAATAATAACTGTCGACTATAGTTAACCTGAAAATAATAACTGTCGACTGAAGTTTGGTTTCAAAGTTTCAAATTTAGTTCAGATGTGAAAGAAGTTTCAAATTGTGAAAGAAGTTTCAACATTTTTGGTTCAGATGATGTAACTTAGTGCTGGAATTTTTCTAGAGAAAATTAATTGTATCACATCCATGTAAAATTATGATGGAGACAACGATGGTGCGGGTAATTGAATCTATACAAATACATCCTATATTATATGCAAGCAAAAACTGAAAGGACCTGCAAAGCCCAGAAAGTATTTAAAAGTTAGAAAACAATACTTTAAGGATATAATAAGAATTGAGAAGTGGATAAGAAGTGTCATAACTTTTGAAAAATTGGCCGACAGCTGAAAAATCAAAAAGCTCTGAAAAGATGGAAGTTGAGACAAATTAGCAAAACTGGACACGTTAGCAAACATTATCTGCGGTTAGATGTTTCAAAGAGCATTTCTTGATACCGGAAAACGCAACATTTATATGTATATATATATATATATATATATATAAATATATACATATATATGAAATTAGTTTCTTGTTTTTGAGGTCATCAGTTTCTGCATCCCCTGCACAGAAAAAACTAAAATAGGACATCAATTTTTAGGACCTTTGTTTCGGCACTCTCTGCACAATCAAAAGAAAACTTTTTATTTGTTAAATAATTTTACAGCTGAATTTTGTACTCACTGAAGAAAGATAATTTGAAGTACTATACTACAATTTTTTGTAGCTTAAATAGTCTATTTTTATCAAACGATTTTCTGTTTTTCAAGACCGCATGCATAGTTTCTCTGCCATTACACAATATTGTTCAGCTCCATTAAGTTGGTTCAAACTTCGATTACGCATCGATAAATATCATTAAAACAATATTATTCAGCCCCATTAAGTTGGTTCAAGTGTCGATTACGCATCGATCAGTTTCAAAGGTATTTTTGATTAAATATTAGCAGTTTAGCAATTAAAAAAAAACAATTTTTTATTGAAGTTTTCATGATTTTGTGATGACAAAAGAGCAAAATCTTTTATAGTTTTCCAATTGCTCCACTTCTACATTTGTAGTTTTGGTCCTCAAAATTATTAAAAATTCTCAGAAACGTTTTTTGCCAGTTGTTTTTTCTCCGTCGCACGCAACTGCCTTGTGAGAGTAATAACTTTCTTGTGCAGATAGTTTCTGACAGGGGCGGATCTAGGATTTTCTCGAGGGGGGGGGGCGCATTTTCAAAAAATTTTCGAAAATTTTGACGACCTTCTTTTTTTTAGGTCGACCAAATTGATTTTTAGAGCTCTCCCAAAGCACTGTCTTGCCCCTATTTTGGCTATATTTTGGCTAAATTTTTGGGCACTTTTTGAAAAATTTTGACAAAAATTCGCATTTTTTTGGCGCGCGCTCCCCCTCAAAGAGAGTATATATTGGCGCCGAGGGCGCCTTTAGAAAAATTTTAGGGTCGGTCGGCCAAAAATGAATTTCTGAAAAAGGGGTCGGCAGGGGGTCGAGTCCCTGAGAAGGGCGTAAGACCCCCCCCCCCCCTAAATCAGCCCCTGGTTTCTGATCAATTTTAGTTACTTGAAAATGAATATTTCTCTAACTATAAGCGTTTATGGCGCCAATCGTTGGGAGGATATTTTCATTCTTGGGTTTCAATTTTATTCCCCAACCGCCATGTTCAAAATTATCAACTCTCATTTGAATTCGGAACGGCTTAGTTTGCCTTTTACATAGTATATGAACGCAATATATTGCCCTTTTGATAATGCTAAAAAGGACAAAGCAGAATTATTTTTAAGAAACAACAATTTTCCGAAAAACATAATAAACATTTTACATTTGAGTTCAAAACAACAAAAAAATTTAGTCGCTATTGAAAAACTCCATTTCTAAAAAAATTCTTCATTAAAACTAGAAAATGATTCGAATAAAAACAAAACCAGCCCAAGCTTACGTCTTTTGTCCGTTTGTTCAACATTTGGAATAGTAAGACTGCTCATATTATATCAGATATCAGATAAAAAGGAGCGATTTTGCGAAAAGCAGCTGTTATACCCTCAACCGTTAGGTGAGGTATAAAGTATGTTATGTAATCAAAGTCTGTGCTGAACGCTAACTAAGAATAGAGAAATAGAGAGATTAAGAGAACAACTTAAATTCAACTCTCTATGTTAAGTCTGGCTGACACTGACCTCGAATCACTTGAGAGACAGTGTTTCATAATAACTAGTCATTACGTATAAATAGGTACTTATTTTAATCATCAGACTTCTATATGTGTTACTTAATCAGTTATGTTTATAATATGCAATCATTACCAACTGGTAGTTCTAGCACCTACAGTTAGATCATTAATAAAGGATGTTGTCTATAATGTCCGTAAGGATAACAGCAGCTTTGTGACAAGTGAGTTGGATCAGCAAAGGTGGTAGGTAAAAACTGCAATTACCGAACTGCAATTGTTTCAGTTTTTTGCTAACTCGGTGGAGCACGCTAATTTAGTTGAGTTTTTCTTCGCATTATGAATAATTGTTAGTTGAAGGCTGACGAACTCGGATTTATTTTCGAGTTTCACAGAACCTTTTCTTTTCTCATTTCAGGGGTTAAACCAACAGCATATGCTACCCTTGGCGCAGTGATTCAATTGAAACAACCTGATTGGTGAAACTCTGATTTGCAGAAGGAAGCTATTATTGTCTGCTTTGTCTAGCGTCAAGAGTTTAACCATTGTCATCTTTTTGATTATTGCCGTGGTAATTGCAATATTTACATACAAGATTTGCTATTATTTGCGATTAATTTTTGTCAAAAACTTTTTTCGTACTCCGATCCAGTCCAATGTCATAAGAATGCTTTTCGCAAAACCACTTTTCTTACTCCAGCTTTTTTTTTCCCGTATAAATTCTCATTTCAAATGTATATTTAAGTTTTGAGAAAGTTGCCGAAACCTTGAAAACTGTTTTCGCGTCTGCGAAATGCATCCAGTCTCTCCTTGAAGTAATCCTCTCTAATTCTTTTCTCTCGGTATCTTCTCAAGAGCACTATTTTCTGTAAACCTCTCGTCCTCGCTATCAATCATTTTTTATTCATTGATTATCGAGGCGGTGGTCCCAGTTGGATTCATCCAAACTGACTCCTTCGCTAATTTAAGCGTTTGCTTTACTAACTTGCGAAATAATTGTAGTATTTTCAGAGTCAGTTAGTCCGCTGGGTCCCTCCCCTGGGGGTCGAGATCCGCGACCTAAGAAAAGACCGGCGCGACTCAAATTCGGCAATTTCAAACCGGCGCGACTTTATATTGGCAATTCCAAACCGGCGCGTCTTTATTTTGGCAATTCCAGACCGGCGCAACCGAAACTTGGCAATTGAAGACCGGCGTGACTGAAAATAACCCCCGCGACCTGCGCGACTCAAAACACCGTCGGAACCGAAGCGATTTACGGTAATGGCGCGACCGGCGCGACTGAAAGTTTTTAATTTCAGACCGGCGCGACTGAGAATAAACCGCCGCGACATGCGCAACTGAGCACAATACCAAACTTATTTTTTTAAGTCGCCCCCCTCCCCTTTCTTCAGCGTTTGTACACTGGTCTAACCTTAGAACTCGCAGGCTCTGAACTCGGCTCGCATGTTGAAACTACGAAAAAATTTTCCTGCTTCAATTTTAAACTCTTTTCCATATCGTTGAAGTTGTTGTCACTTGTCAAATCAAAACTAGGTTTTAAGTCTGTAGTCATAGGAAAGTAAGGTGGACGATGTCCTAGCAATATGGCCTGATTTCATGAACAGGCACTTTCAAGAGAGTCACGTTTGCGTGATGATACTGCTTCTTAGCGTTCCAGACTCTTCTGAGTTTAGGTCCGGGTTGGCCTTCTCATAGAGTAAGTTTGGATAAGATACACCATCTATTCGTCACGCTATCTTCTTTTCGGAAATTTTGATTCCAATAGGACGCTAAAATACTCAAAGTTCATTTACTTTGAGTATTTTAGTGTTTTATTGGAATCAAAATTTCCGAAAAGAAGATAGCGGGACGAATAGATGGTGTATCTTATCCAAGTAAAATTTAACGCTTTGAATGAAGCTATTGTAAATTTTTAAGCAATCAACATAAGACTCTGAGACCCTGAGACAACAAACTGAGTTGAATGGACATGAGACTATCGGCAGCTGATTGATGAAACGAAAAAAATTGTATTAGAAAACCTTGAATTTTTTATGTATTTAATCATTATGTTTTCATGCCCTGTTCATTCCGAATTCATTCTCAGGCTGCCAATCAGTTGTTGAAATCGACATTGTGAAGCCGGGTAAAATATTTCAGCCAGCGCAACAGAGAGCGAAGTTTTTCTTCCTTGATGCAATTAGCTCAGAACCCATGATTGGAACAACTGTTAACTCGAGTGATCGAGGCTCTTATCATTTGTTTGTAATTTTTCCAATGGTACAACTATTACTTCTGCTACTACTTGATAATACTCAGACGTGATATTTAATAACTTAACTAAAGTGAAAAAACACATAAGTATTTCTGATAGCTTTTGGACGAAATTAGGATCTGTCAAACCTTAGACGAATAATTTTTATTGAATCAACTAACTAAATTAACGAAATTATTAATTTTTGATAGTTGCTGACTAGAAGTTTTCCAAAATAGCACCTGCCAGACCCCTCTGTGAGTATTTTTAATGCTTCAGTACGATTGAGTTTGAGGACTTAGGAGGACTACTGGAGGAGAAAGCCAAACCAATTGAAATAGAAGATAAACTTGTAGCTGAAATGAATGATGGCCTATCGGCTTTCAAGAAGTCGATCGAAGAGAATCACCAACAGCGAACACAGAAGTTGAACGATGAGTTTAAAAAATATCTGCCGAAATTCGCAAACTTCTTGAAAAGCAAACTGATATCATAGAACAGATTGAAAACGAACATCATATCAACAAGGAAACAGAGAACACAATCAACAATTTACTGAATGATCAACGAAGCTTGAGGGAGAAAATTGAGAAAAATCGAAAACGGCAAAAAGGTATTTTCGACAGAGCCTTAAGGTATAAACAAACAGGAACAAACCAAAAATGGCAAAGCCAGCTCAAACAAGGAAAGAAGGAGTTTGAAGCGGCTCTGACAGATAAACAACGATCGAGCGATTTATTTTTGGCTTTAAAATACCGAGTAGAGGGAAAACTTGAAGACAACGAAAGTGATCGAGAAAAATTGGAAAAAGAAAACGACCAGCAAAAGTCCAGAACAAAAAACAGATCATGAGATGTCTCTTGCTGAATTAAGAAACAAACAGATTGCCCAGGAAAATTTGCTATATCAAGAAGGAAACAAAGAGAAAATATTAAAGGAAATATTTCAATTGGAAGAAAAACAACAAAAAAAATATGCGAGTTCGAAAATGCAAAACTACAGCGAGAAATGCAGACTTTGCGAGTTTTTTTGAAAAAATGCAGACTTTGCTGATGGAAAAAGATCTATCAGAACTTGAAATTGGGATTATAATGACTATCGTATTTTCTGACCAGGATAAAGAAAAGGATGGTCAAAAATCAGAGATCGAAAATCGATCGAAATTTTCGAATGAAGTTCGGGGTGTCCTAAGGAAAACAAAGCTATCAGAAAAGGATATTAAGCAAATAATTACAAGAATACGCTCACATCGGGAAAACAAAAAAGCTGTACAACAGTCAGAGAGAGATCAAAGAAGTCAATTTTTGGAAGAAATGCAGAATTTGCTCCAGAAAAGTTTTCTTTCAGAAATTGAAATTAAGCTCGTAATGACAAATCTACGATCTATGCAAAACGAGTACTCTGAAAAGTGTAGGAAACCAAAAGAGGAAAAAGAGAAATCACAGCACTCAAATTTTTGGCAAGAACGTAACTTCCACTTTTGCCATTGGATATCTTCCGTTCTCTTATAAATTCACTTATCAGCCCTAATTAAATTCGCATCAGATTTTTTTTGGATTCTTTAAGAAAATTTGAAATCCTAAAATATTTGCAAAATTTCCGAAAAAAGCTTTTATCGAAAAAACCTTCGAAGATCGCAAGCTCCAATTTTAATCGGTTCTTAAGATCCTATGAAGCTCATTCCAATTCAACTTTTGTTGGTTTATTATATTGGCTGTTATGAGTTTCAGCTGCGTCACCAGACCTAAGTATGACGTTTGTCTGCTCCAAACTATTAATTTGCTGGCAGAAGAAGCAGATGTTAAGAGTACCCTAGAAGCAGCAAGACAAGCAACCTTGAGTGCATGTCCAGAATACACTTCGCGCATCCTCGTCGCCCCAAAAGACCGAATCATCCGTGTCAGGAACCGGCCTGAATTTGGAATAACATCTGTCTGGAAGGATGAGCCAGAGTTCAAGTTCAACGTATGGGTCTACTCGGTATTGACGTCCAAGTTAAAAGACCGATGAAAATAGAACTGAGAACATAGCTCGTGACGTATTACATAGTGTTGAATGGACCCCAAAAGTTGAAGCAAGTAGCATCGATGCAGCTATTAATGAAGCAGAATCCCGACTGGATAAAGAAGGGCTGCACTGGCTAACAATCGAAGTTGGTGAATGGGGCCATGATGATTCCTGCGTTTTTGCACGGTGGTCTGATAATTCGAACGTTTGCAGCTTTTATTCGCATAGGACACTTCAACGAATCGATTATGGCGTGCGAATATCCGTTTCTAAATGAGAAGCCTACTAACTCAATGAGTGTACTACTACCCAGGTTGAATTCCATACGAATAAACCATAGCGATTTAATTTCATATTTGGAGACTTTGAATAAATGCTAGTCACACAATTCCAAATTATGAAAAATATATGAATAGCATTTGTTTCACAAAAATCCAAAAATGGGGAAAACAGAATTTTATACTTATTTTGTAGTTTTTTTTTCACACAAAGAAACGAAAATCAGATGGGTGTTTTAAGCGCAGCCAGAAATGTTTTCATATGTTTTGATAAGTTTGAACAAACCACTATTGACAAACACTCAATGTTCAAAAATAACTTTTTAGCCATACACAAAAAATTACTTTTTTTTTATGTAATTGTGTAGAGAATTTTAAAAACAACTTTATATGGCAAATTTTTAAACGCAAATTATCTGTGTTGTTCTTGCTACTTAAAATTTGGTGTTCGATTATCAGGATTGAAAACAACAACGCTATTTTGGAAAACAAAAACTTTAAAAATTCAAAAAAAATTTCAATTGGCTTTTTCAGTATGACTATCGAACATGCTTAAGTTTTTTTTTTCGTTCAAAGCTTTTATCAGACCACGCAGACAAAAACGACACTAATTTGACCGGCTATCCTTGTGAGTTATGGTAACGTTTTAATTAGAACTAAAAATAACATGGCTGAAGTCATTTTGGAACGACTTTTGAGCCAGCTTTTGCCACTTACGAGTTAATAGCACAAATTATTTTGAGCGTTATTTATCACAAGTTTGCCAAACTGGCAATTTTTAAACCCTCAAAACTTCTCGAGAAAATAATTAAGGGTAAAACATCTCTTCAAATTTGAGCTAAAGACAGTGATAGTTTTTAGATGGAAGAAAAAGAAATTGTCAGAAACAGCCAAAGCAAAAAATCAAAATTGGTCTGGAAAAAAAACACCCCAGGAAAAATATTCAGTCAAAGTCTTCAAAAGTGGAAAAATATATATATACAAAAAAAAATTACTTCCACTTCAGCAATTTTTCCACTTAAAATCAAATAAGACAAACAATCAATGGAATTGATCGAGTGATATGTCATAGAAAAGACCTTTCAGTCATGATTCGAACGCAATTTCAAGATAGTTAACAAGTTGAATCATTTGAATTTTATTCAATTTTGAGCAAAGCAAGCTAGTCAAATTTTGACCAATCCATTTTATTAAAATGCTCAATTAGACTAAAAAAAACTTCAAAACACGAAATTGCTTTCTTGGCAAAAAAAACATTTAGCGCCTTCTTGTCGAAAAAAATCTAGAGCTTCAAAATTTGTTGGGTAAAAATAATTTGAAACAATTTTTCAATGTGGTTTCAAAGACAATTGTTGTTAATTTTGCCAATTTTACTGATTTTCTACTCGTTTGTATAGTTGTCTCATCACGCCTCGTACAAGATATGACACTAAATTTTAAAAAAATATATAATAAGCAACTTATTTTTTTGGTTATGAATGTGGTCGGAACATTCTGCGCTTTTTATTAAGCAACCGGTTAACCTTGTTCAAAGTGTGAACTAGTATGACTAGTATTTTTTTAAACCGGCTCTTTTTCTTGTAAAAATGAGTGTAAGTTTGTTATTTTTCGTCTTCAGCTTTAATTTCAGTTTTCACATTTTTTTTTCAACTAAAACGTATTCTACCCAATGTTTTCTTCTATTGCCATTTCAATTCAGATGTGTGCAAATTTTGTATACTGTTTTTGATAACATTATGCCATGTAAAACAGTGTGTTACTAATTTGTTAACAATTTTAACAAAATCAGAGCTACGTAATTAAGTATATTGTATGTCATAATTTTCAAAAGTTATAATTAAAAGTTTGTACGGTTAATGTTTTTTTAATCCATCATCAGAAAAACATGATACCCAAAAAAGACAAAGTTATTACTCATCTTAATCATATAGTTTATCAGTTGCATTTGCCTGCAATGGTATTTTAAAAAGATCAAGGAAAGAGCACAGCGAGGATTAAGCTGAGCCAAATAGTGTACCTAATTTTAGCTTCTTCATTTGTCGCAAGGCTGAATCCTCGTTTTCAGCAGAACGCTGAATCTTCAGTGTCATATCTAATTCTTAGTTACAGCAACTGAAGATAGATATTTATTGAGTGCATCTTTTGTTTCATTGAGCGCTTTTGTAGACCAATCTCAACATTGGCAGTTTGTTGAAAAAGCTGAATCAGAGGGTAAATTTTAGGGGTCTTTGTTGTAAAAAGAAGATAGTTGAAAGATGCCAAAGGAAAAAGAGCCCGGCCTGAAGGCACGAAGCGAGCGATGGTGGCTCTTTTGCATGAGGCCATCTTCAACTATGTTCTAACTGTTGAAGAGTATGTTTTTGCTCTTTCTGAGGGAAAGACGCCAGAAAGAGCCCGGAAAAGCGCGCGAAACTATGCAAATGATTTTTTTTTTCATTCGTGGGTCCTGATAATTCATTTTTCATTCATGCCCTGTCGGGAAAGAAAAGGTGTGAAAGAGCAAAAACATTTTCTTAAAAATGCAAAATTGATATGCCAAATGTGTTATTCAAGCTATGCTTCTGCGATAAATTCAACCAATGATATAAGAGTATTTTTATATTCTTTTGGTGTTTTGATTTTGGGCAATTTGGGCGGATTAAGCAAAATAAACACAACTAGAGAAAGGCTTAGGACTTTCTGAGGAAGGTTTTGAGTAAAAACTTAACATTCGTTTTTTTTTGTAATACCAAAAAAAAGTATGTTAAAATTATGCAACAGGAAGACTCTTTGGTAGTCAATTGGATAGTGGATGTCTTCAACTTCATCAAGTAAAAACAAAAAAAACCGTTCCAGTTGTAAAAATACTTCACTTGCAATTCACGAAAACTGAATTATCAAGTTCCTTGCAATAAACAGTTCGACCGCTTTGTGAAAAATCAACATTTTGCTCTTGTTTTCAACAAGATCGAAAGAGAAGGAAATTGAAGCAAAACTACAGAAACCAAGCTATTCTCTAACCAATTTAAGTTGAAGAAATGGTTGGGTGCTTGTCAGCTTTCCTTGGTGGACACAGAAATGAAGATGCGGAGACAAAAAACTTTCAAAAGTTATAATTAAAAGTTTGTTTGGTTAATGTTTTTTAATTCATCATCAGAAAAACATGATACCCAAAAAAACACAAATTTATTACTCATCTTAATCATATAGTTTATCAGTTGCATTTGCATGCAATGGTATTTTAAAAACAGCATATAATGCATGAACCTAATTTTAGCTTCTAAATTTGTCGCAAGGCTGAATCTCCGTTTCCATCAGAATGCTGAATTCTCTGTGTCAGATCTAGTACTTAGTTACGATAACTGAAGATAGATACTTATTGAGGTGTATCTTTTGTTTCATTGAAAACTTTTTCAGACCAATCTGAACATTGGCAGTCTCGACCAATACTGGCGAAGTCAAACTCAACAAAAATTAATAAACAAAGTCTGTCCAAAAATGTTGAATCAGCGTAAAAATATTAGAAGTATTTTTGCTTTTTCTGCCCACATCTGCTCAAAAATTCAAAACTGCTATGTTTAATGCGTTATACAAGCTATGCTTTGGCGATATATTCAAACTCAACTAACGAGATATAAGAGTATTTGCATATCATTTTGGTGCTTTGATTTTGGACAACTTGGGTGGATTAAGCAGAATAAACACAACTAGAAAAGTTTTTGGACACTCTGAGGAGGGTTTTGACTAAAAATTTAAAATTCGTTTTTTGGAATACCCAAAAATATGGACGTTAAAATCATGCAACTGGTAGACGTTTTGGTAGTCAAATGTAAAGTGTGTCGATTTCTGATTGGATCCCGCTTAAGTTGACTTCGAAAACGTTTAAGCTAGTTTTTCCATGATAATAATCTATATTCATTTCAATTTCATCGCGTAAATGCAAAAAACTGTTCCACATATAATTTAACTCACTTTCAACTCACGAGAACTGAACTATCAAGATCCATGCAATAAACAGTTCGACCGCTTTGTGAAAAATCAACATTTTGCTCTTGTTTTCAACAAGATCGAAAGAGAAGGAAATTGAAGCAAAACTACGGAAACCAAGCAATTCTCTAACAAATTTAAGTTGAAGAAATGGTTGGGTGCTTGTCATCTTTCCTTGGTGGACACGGAGTTGAAGATGGTGAGACAAAAAAAATCATTTCTTTTCAAAAACCATGCTAGGTACTTTAAGTAGCAACGAGAAAGTTGAGGACGTTTTCAAGATTCTGGATTCTGCAGCAAAAGTAAATCAGGGTATCAAAATCAAATTAAACTTAGTTAAGGTAAGTACAGTATCACGAGTGTAGTAGACAAGCTATTTTTAACTGCATCGCTTTGCCCGAAACATTAATTAATAGAAAAACCTAACTGTTGAATGTCATTTTGTTATTTTTTCTTGAGAGTTTGTTTAATAGATTTTCGTCTGGTATAACTTTCTATTTTTAAATATGCACATTCCTTCCAAATTGTTAATACTGAAATAAGTTTTCAATATTGATTCTGGTTTCAAAAGAATTTTTCAACCTCAAGTTCGAATGATTCTTTTGCACCATAATGTTGTGGAGACCGAAACTCATATAGGTAAATTAGATCGTCAGCTTATTTAAGTTTTAAAAACTCTTTTAATATTGGAATGGTACTTAAAAAACGAGATAAAATTCATTTTAAAATAATCAAACAAAAAATGTTAGATGGAAGCGATTCACATCCTGACATCATCTAAGCTGTCAAGATAAAACAGAAAAATAAACGGATGAACAGAACAGAGAAAACTCATTGAAAACCATGTTTTACTTTTTTATGACGACCCAAGGTTTTTGATAAAACAAGTTATTTTAAGACAGATACTTGATGAGATGTGTTCGTCTATATTTTGTCTCGTCTCGAGATTTTCCTTAAATAGTATACAACTCTCAATTTCACCATTTTTTTGGCTCTCAATTGCAAAAAAAAGGAATGAAAAAAATCTAAAATTTCAAGAATTGTCATTTGTTGTCTAAATACATTTTTAGCAATAACTTCTGAGCAATTTTAGTAGTACATATTGGGGCTAATCATAAGGGCGGGCGCTTGAATTACTCTAAGCTTTAAGATACATTATAGATTTCGGCCTTCTAAGCTATGTATTAACAATGGGTAAAAATTTACGGTAGGGAATAGAATTGCTAAGGATTCAGCGTCTGGGTAATGGTAGGAGAATGGTAAAAAAAAATGATAATTTTGTGCATAAACATCTAGTTTGTTCGCAAAAATTCCCAGGGCGCATTAAGTAATAGGCAAATATTAAGGGTGTTTTTTGAGTAGAATGAAAGTAACCGTATGTTTTTTGGTTCACGGTAAGCCAATAGTTTTTGAAAAAAATTAAGATTTTTTCTATTTTTTTTTCTAAAAACTTCAAAACACGATAAGAGTTGATGTAATTTGAGCTAGAACTTGTTTTTTGTAATGTTCTAATAACTTATGCTCTATCTAGCTGAAACTATGGTGAAACTTTGAAAAAAACCAAGTTTTTTGAGGAAAAAATTAAATTACAAAGAAAACAATCACAGCATTGAATCACAGCATTGTATAATTAATTTACCAGAATTTTATGGTAAATTATCATAAAATCAAAAAAAATACAACACAATACATCCTTTTACTTCATCAGAATCAGAACAGTTCTTATAAACTGAATGCTTTTGAGTGCGTTTCATTTTGAACTTGTCTTTTTATGTAACATTAACTACATCCTTTATTTGCTCAAATTAAGCATGCGTATATTTCCCACTTGATACATGTGGTTTTCGTGTTTTCACTCGTAGAAATTCAATTTATATCGAGCTATTTGTATCGAAAACATTACGTGCTTACAACTGTTTTGTTGAACAAGGGTTCAGGTTGGGTATCATGATCGAATAGTTTTTGCTGGTAAGCCGCACACTTTTATGAAATCAGCTACGGATTTTGCTTTATAAACTTTTATAATTTTGATCATCTTTTTCATGTGTTGCCCGTACCAAAATAAATCACTCGTAGTCGACTTAATTTTTTTTTTGAGTTTAATGCATTTTCAGTAGGCAGAAAAAGCCTTGAATTGCGATTATCATACTTTCATTTTTAAGTATGCATTATAGTTGATAGTACTAACTTGATGTTTTTCAAACTATTTTAATTTTTCGATTTTGAGTATTGACTAATTGTTTGAAAATGTGTTGCTTATAATAAAACATGCAGTGGGTAAAAGGAATGCAAAAAAACATGGGAAGTCTCGTGAGAAATTGTTAGCTATTTTTTCAACTAAATCAATACTTAAAATCAATAACTTAGTAAACCTAAAAGCTCTTTAAATCTTTTATGTCTTGGTATTATCAACTTTAATGCACCAAGTTTCTAGGCCATCAAAAGCGTATGTGAATTTTTAATACATGGACTTTTCCTTTTAAATTATTCATAGCAAAAAAATTATGTCCATGTTGTATTGTTATGATTAGTTAACAACGGCAAGGCTGGAAAAGTCGTAGACATATAAAAAATATCGAACTGGATTTGTAGCATCTTGCGCCCACGTTTGAACGCAACTAATTTGGCAGTAGCTTAAGTTTTATTTCGCTACTAAAATCCTTTTAGATTCGGGATAATTAGATTGGGTACTAACGAATATTTTTGGAAACTTGTTGAGAAGCTAAAACTTAATTTATCAACTTTTAGTAACCCGTTATTGTATTTTTTGTTTTGGATCTCATAAATTTTAGGTTAAGTTTGAATATCAGATGTATTCCACTTCAGTTAAAAGCGAGATCTACTCATTATATGATTACTTAAATTGAGTCTATTTGAGTTGATCTTCTGGGATCACAACAACAATTTGCTTGTTTAATTCACTGTTCACAAGTGGGTTTAGCAACCCACACTTGCTAACTGTAGGGTTGCAGGTATGAACAAATAGTAAGGGGGTAGGGTGGGAAAGAGGGGGTTACTCGGTTGTAATAATCTGCAAAAGAGAGGGGGGCTAAATATTTTGACAGGGATTAGACAGGATTAGGGTGTTTAACTGTTACCCAACTCTTTTATTTCACCTATTTGCCAGTTTAGCTCGAGGGTCATTCAGATACTTGAGGTGGAGAGGGGGAATTTGTGGGAATTGATGGAGCGATAGCTCTTCAGATATCTTCATAGCCGTTAGAAGTCAGTTATTACATTTTCCGCTATTTTTCGTCATTACTTCTCTTCTGCTCCAATTCGACTGAATATTTTCTCTGACACTGTTGTTTCATTAAAAAGAAGGATAAATAATCCGATCATAGCATAAATTACTGCAATTGATAGACAATTTTTGTGGCTATATTTTTCTTTTAAAAGACAAACAAAACAAACTATTTTGATTAAGTAGAAGTCACCTGATTGTAAAAATACATTTTAAGATTGCTGATCTAAGTAGGTGAAAATGGTAAATTTTCGGCCCATTTCTTTTTCTGCTATTTGAGTTGATTGCGCCTATTAAGAAAAAAGATTGTGATAGTGTTCTATTTAGAGCTGAAAAAGTGTGTCGTTCACTCCTAGCTAACTTCACACCTCGTTCACACCTGTCTTCTAATCAGGCCAGGTAGCCTAGAAGGCAGTAGGAGGGGGTTTGCTGGGGGTCAGGGGAGGAAAGGTGTTTTAGCAAAACTTGAACTCCCCTCAAATCTGCTTTTATCAACTTCACATCAAAATGTTACATTTCACACACGTTTGACTTTCAAAACAGTTGTTTGATTAAAACAAAGTCAGCTTCAAAAATCTGTCGATCAATTAGCCAACTTTGAAAAAAGAAACACGTTCTTTTTTTAATTGACAAATCAAAAAGTTTAAAGAGAAAAGAAATTGGAGAATGTTTAACTTGAAAGTGTATTATTTCAACAAGCCAGACACCGTTAGAGATAGCACTTGTGTTGTCACTTTAGAATACTCTGTATCAAAATAAAATACTTCTATGGATATTGCTTCAAAGCGATAATTAGAAAAAGAACTTTCGTTCGATTGGGATTGCAATTAATGATTGGTAATTGGTATCCTGATCTTTGGAAATCCTTCATTTCTTAGGGCGGGGGCAACGAGTTTTATGCTATTCGGAGGTTTATTTTACGAAATATAAAAGGGGCGAGGGGGGTTATGCCCACATTTGTATTGACCCAGAATCACTATTGAGCTAACTGTGAGGCGTAAAAGAGGAGTGGGGCGATCTGAAATTCTGTTCACACTTTACAACAGCATTGCCCTTTTGACCCACTTTGGGATTCCACCCCTCTCGCCTCGCCCTAAAAGGGGGTTCTTTTTTACAGCCTCCCAAACACTTCACTGTCTCAAATCTGTGCAGAGAATTAACCTTGTTCGCAACGCCATAAAAATGTTCTGCAGTCGTAAAAAAAAGAAAATCCAACTCCAAGAGTATTTTGTATAAACAATCGAACATCTCAGATTGTTCAGAAAGTTCAATTTCAATCCGATTTTGTGAATTTTGAAAGCAACCACTATATGAATTGAAAAGAAAAGATAACAAAAACAGGCTCTAATTGTTTAGATTTGTTATTTGCAAAAAAAGACAGGTTATTTTTTCAATGGACTCATATGTAAAAAGTTCTTATCGAGTGCCGATTGTTGCAGACAGAATCTTTTTAAATATTTCGTTTTTTAAAAACATTTTTCTAAAATAAAATTAAAAACATTTGTTTTTCTTGAAATGTTTACGGTTCAAAACTTTTGATGAGCTCGATGGTGAATCTAATTTCAGCTTCCATGCTCAACAGAAGTGTAAAAACACTTATGTGGTAGAGTTTTCACACCTTTCGATTCAATTAGTCTTTGGAAAATCTGTAATTTGACAGTGTTTCTTCATACCGTAAACCCAACATTTCAGATTCACGTCTCTATATATTTGAATGGTGGCTCGATGAAATTGTTCCTTCGCTTTTGCTTCTTTATTTGACTCTGCCTTTGAATTTGCTCTGCAGATTAAGTTAAGACTAAGGCGGATGTGACTGGACGTCTAACTCATCGAACCCCCTTCATAATCTCTCCCTTTGAAGTCTCGTTTAAACATTCAGAAAGCGATCAGTATGAAATATTGGGTTTCCAATCGTCAAAGTATAAGTATTAAGGTATGGGGGTTCGATCATAACGAGGCCATAAATTGTACACTTTCGAATTGTTTGTGGATTCAGCGACAATGTTGGAAAAAGTATTGTCGCAGAATCTGCAACAGTACTGTTTCTGAGATTTGAGATCGATCATCATGAGTTCTAAGCAGAGTCAAGACATCGGCTATTTCTGAGACCGAAAAAGGTCGAACAAAAAGGATGATGTTAATGATCGATATTGCGACCATTGTGATTATTTGATTATTCGAAGGAAGTCAGATAAAAAGTAATGAACACGTAACTTAAGAAAGAGTTAAAAATCAGGATCAGTTACCCCCCGCAATCAGGATATTTCTTTAAAAGGTACAAAATCCGCATATACTTAATCACTGATTCATTATAGGTGTAGTTATTATTTTCAAGGTAGCAAATTGGCAGTGAATGGTTGAGATCCGAAACCCAAGACCCCCTCGCCCATGGGCACAAGGCCATGAGGCCATACATATTAATCATTATTCATCACCCTTCCATCATTGCTTATTGAGAACTGAACAGTATTACCATTATAAGTGTAAATATATGGACGAAATCAAAAGATGTCAATGTTATATACAATGGGTTTTTATAGCTGTTTTAATTATGAACAGCAATTATGATGATGCTGCAACAATTACAATCGGATCAAAGATCATATGCATAATACATGACGTTGACATCAGATATAATCAGTTCAGCATGATAAACTTTATGCCAAATCATAGCACAATAGATGATGATGATGATGATAATGATGACGATGGTAACCCTGTCTGACCATGATAAGAGAAGAGATGATAAAAGTTATAATAAATAACTAGTCTTTCCGATCTCAGATCCTATACTCTATACTGTATTGTACTATATGTATTATCTAAGGTATTATCATTGTACTTTCTATTTTATTTCAAATCGTCTCGTCTTTTGTCGGGATTCTTTCGTAGTTCTTCATCATCGTCTGAGAATCAGCGGTTCTATTCCATCAAAGACCAACCCACCTCCCCCTTGAAGTTCTATTTCCGTTTCCCTCCTTTTCCTGCCCCGATTCTTTGCTCAAGATCATATATATCTCTTTCTCTCTGTCTGTCGAGACTTTTATTCAATTTTGTCACTTTGCTTTTGAAAAAGAAACATTTGTTCCGACCATCAAAGGAATCTTCATCCTCGCCCGACTTTCGCACCAGATTACAATCCCTGATTCCATTTGGACCGAAAAAATCATTAAACGATTACGCTAATAATATTATCTCTACGCCTATTCGATCAAAATATATTCAATCCAATATAATTGTATAACAAAGCAAAAATATATCGAGCTAAGAAAGTCTCTAAAGCAAAGCACGTAAAAGCAGTGCGCACTTAGTAGCAGCCAATTAGATTGCTAGAAGCAGCTAGTCAATTTTGATTGGATAAGGGCAAACTTCACATCTCGAAGAGCAAACTGAGAAAGATCCATCATTGCATTTGAAAGTAAGCAAGCAATCCAAGTTAAAGTTAGTCAATCTCTGACAAACAATTCCACAGCTAATCAAACCGAATCATTGATTTTGACTTGATTGAAAAGTTTGTTTTATTGCTGGAAAGAGAGTAAAACAATAAAAGTCGAGTTTTCTCACAGCAAATAGATCTTTGTCTTCTGCGATTTCAACACAAATAAAGTCCTTCACCGCCCATCATTTACCCATTCCCTGATAACACCATTCCAGCAAACATACCTCAGAACCATCATAACACCATTATGACAACATTCGACGGTTACACCTCCATGCTTCCCAGTTCCATGGGGGGATCCTCTTACACCCACCAGATGAACATGGCCGCCGCAGGCCATGCATCATCGGTAGGCTCCGCCGCCGCTCAAGCCCAGCAAAACTACGCCAATGCCATGAGTGCGTACCCTAGTTTCGCCAGTATGCAGAGTGCCGCCGGAACAGCCGCGGGACTCGCGGGCGGACAGATCGGCAACTACATGAGCAGCGCCAGTTTCAACGCCGCCGCCGCTGCCTCGTCTATTCCCCAAATGCCGTTCAACTCTCCGTACAGTGTGCCGCCGATGGCCGCCGCAGCTTACAACACCGCGTTCAATCCGGCTAGTTATGTCGACTACGGGCGAGCGGCGGATTCGATCTACCAGTTGACGTCGCCCACTCATCGAGGACGAGCTAACCTCCCATCGCCGAATCAAGCCGACAAGTTCCGAAGGAGTTACAGTCAGAGCCACGCTAAGCCGCCTTACTCGTATATTTCACTTATCACAATGGCGATTCAGAACTCTGCAAATAGGATGGTCACTTTGAGCGACATTTATTCCTTCATCATGGAACTGTTCCCGTACTATCGCCAGAACCAGCAAAGATGGCAGAACTCTATTAGACACAGTCTTTCATTCAACGACTGCTTCGTAAAGGTTCCCAGAACTCCTGAGAAACCTGGCAAGGGATCCTTCTGGACGCTCCATCCGGAGTCTGGTAACATGTTTGAGAACGGGTGCTATCTCAGACGGCAGAAAAGATTCAAAGACGAAAAGAAACAGGCGAAAAAGGAGAAAAGTAAGAAAAATAAAGACATCAAAGAAGAGGTCGACCCGAATCACGAAGTTTACGACGACATGGATCACAACATGAAGCAAGAAGACGAAGAATTTAGTCCCGAGGCGTACGTACATTCGCCGGGAGGCATGAACGGATACGGGGCCAATGACAGGAGTCTCGGAAACTCGCCGACTGAAATCGGCGCACCGAATCTCAATTCTTCGGGTGCAGGTCACATCTCGCCGGCTCAAGCCGCAGCTGAGACCAGAGCTCTTTTGCACCAACAGACGAACGGCAATGGCAACTCACATCACCAAGAGAACCACGACAACACAACTGACTTGATTTCGGCAGCTCTGAGATCCGAGCAACAACAGCAAAGTCTCAGCGACTTGATGCACTCGGCTGTTTCGGTTCAAAACGCTCTCGGAGCCAACGGGCAGACGTATCTTCACGACGCTTCCTCGATGTTGGGACCCCTTTTCCCAGTAACTGGGGTTCTACCTTCCATGGCATACATGGCAAGCGGAACTGCAAACGACTTCGCGTCTCTCAAAAGCGACGCCACCAACGCCTTTTCCATATCCAGCATCATGAAAGATTCCTCCGCTGCGTCTCACGAGTCGGTTCAACTTCTGCAGAACCCTCACTTTCTAGGAATGAATCAGCATGCGGACTTAATCAAATACGAAACAAATGCGAGCTCCCAACATATGTACTCTTCAAACCCTTCAATGGGCTATAATTCCTACATCGCTGCTGCTTCAATTATGCCTCAAGTCCAACAACAACATAATTCAAACTTAAACGAACTCGATTCTCTCATCGCACAAGCTCCGACATCTCACAACGAGACCTCGTTTAACTCTCGGGTCTCAAACGGACACCTAATGTCGCAGCCGAATCACCAAAATGGCGCCGCGGGAAGTCCCACCAACTCAGTCGTCGCGGTGAACGGATCCGGCAACGCCTCCAGTCCGATCGGGTGTGCGCCGACAACAGTTTCTCTGGACCAAAGATTGTCTCAGAGTGGAGCAGCCTTATGTAACAGTTCAATTGTTACGTCATTAGTTACGTCACAGGATACGCAATGCTGCGTGTCTTCGCCAGTTGCGACCTCGAATGCTTTTTTCAACTCTATTCCTGCAACGACTAATGGGCCACAAATTCTCAACACCAACAGCTACTAAAAACACCCAGAAAAAACTGATATGCACAAAAACAATTCAACTGCCCTGGACCAAAACGCAGAGCCAAAAGAAGCACAAAAATACAAAAATTCATAAAAAAACTCGACATTTCTCTAATAAATCTCTTTAGCTCTCCTTAATCCTATTTTCTGATTGAAAGTGTCCTTATATTTTTGACTTTATTTATAAATTGGTCGGTGCTAATTTATTACGTTTTTTAGCTTCTCTTTTAGTAACGTAAAAATTATCGTTTGTCCTTATGAAATGGAGCTATAGTTTAACCTCTGCTTTATAGCTATAATTCCTATATAGGCGCTTTGCTTGTCAGAAATTCTGATCGATGGATGACCAAAATAACTTAACCCATTTTATACTTGCAGTTTAACTTCATTTCAATTAAGTCCCCCATATTCTAATGTGATTATCTTCTGCTCAGAATGTTCCGAACTTGTTCATTCGGATGCTCCGACCATCTCTGCTCATTCCATTCTGTCATAGTATTTTTAGTTTTAGTACTTTAAATAAATTTTGTTCCTCTATAATATAGCCAATTTGGGTTGAAAAACTTTGAAAAAATTCAATATTTATTCACCCGTAATCTTTTTATCCAATCAAATTTGAGACCACCAGGCGATACTAGCTCGGCAGAACAAAAAATGAAGAAAAAACGTCAAAATAGTGTTTAAACATTTCGACAAAAATGTTTCATGTTAACACTACTTGATCTGTGCGATCCCAAGGAATCAGCAAAGAATTGCGATCCCTCATGAAACTTGGGTTCAACCATTTTCCCCCGAAATTTTCAAGTTCTGCGCGATCTAAACAAAATTAAAATAGACAGGTTTTGAAAATAATTTCGTGCTTTTTCATTTGATCTGACAGATGTTCAGCTTTCGGTAGTTTTCAACACATTTTCGAAGAATGAAGTGGCAAAACCGATGGAACTAACGGCCGTGAACATAGCCAACTGTCAATTGGAAACGGTTTGAAAAACAATGAAGCCGAAAAAAAAACGTTTTTCAATTTTCGAAGAAAAAATACACCTATATCATCAAGACCTATATAAGTGAAAATCACTTCGTTCTTTTACACTTAAAAGAAAAATTAAGGCTTTCAGATCTTCGGATTGGAGCTAATGGGTGACCTTTAGTCTCCAATTTTCATTCTAGCAAATAGTCGAACCCATTTTTCATAATTGCTTTTCCCGGGAAGGTAAAGGGAGCCAATACCAAAGTTCTACCTTCACAACCGCACATGATTTATAAATATAAACTTCTTTTGAGTTTAAATTTGATAAAATTTCAACAGTTGGGTTGTCCCTAAAAAAGCAAGTATGAAACATGATGGCTCTCGCTCCCACGGTTTATGAAAATAATTTAGAAAAAAAAACACAAATAAACATACTTTGGCTCTTTTCCAGTTCCCCCCCCCTTTCCAATTCAATTTTGAAAAGTATATTTAACGTTGTCATAATGCAATGAAATTTGGCGTGGTGAACAAATCGACAATTCTGAACAGATTTGTTCTTCATACTTTACAGCGTAAAATCACGCATTTAGCCGTAATAACACGTAAAACAAATATGAAACTAGGTATTTTGAAAGGGGGGGAACTGGAAAAGAGCCCATACTTTTACTGTTTCGATAATTTTAGGGAGAAAAATGTTCTTCAAAAGCCTATCTAAATTTTAGGAACCAACTGTCCTATTTATACCTTCAATTTTTACGACAAAATTAAATTGCTTTCGAATTGGCCTTCGATTGTTTTTGGAACGGAATTGGTTCTTAATCTTCTCAAACAACATTCGATTCTCAAATCCAATGCAATTCATTCTAAGGTGAATTTGATCTGTCTTGGACTCGTTCAAAACCAACAGTTCATTCTTGTGTTCCAAGGGGATGTAGCTCAAATGGTAGAGCGCTCGCTTAGCATGCGAGAGGTACGGGGATCGATGCCCCGCATCTCCAATTTTTTATCACTTACATCTCTTTTTATCACTTAATTGAAATTGCGAATCGAAACTTCTTCCTGTCGATCGAAACTTTTCCCACAAATTTCTACCCGACCTCGAGCCCTGGAAAAAATCAGCTTACATCGAACCATGTATGACTACAGGACATTTTGTGCAACAAGATTGAACGCGCGTGCCCTTAAATTAATCGAAGAAACTTCCGTTACAAAGAGACGGCAAAACTTGAGCATTCGATTTCTTTGAAGCCCGCCAAATCTGTCTACCTCGAAAATGCCGCTAGTCGAGCGCTGAAAGGGAACCTTTAAGGGGCCACAAAACAGATGCCAAATTTAGAAGTAAACTGAAAATTCAGTTAGCGTCCATTCCATCGCATAATCTTGATTTCTTCTCATGCAACAATCAATCACTTCAGCAATTTTTTACATTCTTGAGACATTTTATCGGCTTGCAAAGATGCACCAGTTTCAGTTACATAGCTTCAGTCCTGTTAGAAAAAACAAACAAGCCGAGATTTTAAATCAAATTAATTTCAGACATTCTGTCTTTTTACCTGGTGTTATACAGTCCAAAAAACAAACATCCAAAAAATGTTCAACTAGCGAAAAATAGTTTAAGAAAGTGTTGTTTGATCTTTTCAATTCAATATTTTTTTAGCGATTTTTAAACACTGAGGTATGTTCAAATTTGATCCCTTGCTGTTTATGATGCAAAACAATGCACAAGATCAAGGTATATATTTCGACATAATTATCATACCGAATCGCTTAATTCACAAACAAATAAAAATTTGTGTGAATTTGATTGCAAGGTATTAATACGCAGTTGGCACCTCAAACAAGGTAGATTTAAGAGGGATTGCAATTCTGTGATGTTGCGTGGATTTCGGGGGTAAAACTCGGAAATATATTTTGGGACTCAAAATTCAGAGATATGAACTATTTTTACATTCGGTGTGATATCCTGCTGCGTTAATAGACTTAAAGTTCGATTTGCTTGTAATTCAAGCTAATCCCGGCAATTGAAAAATGTGAGAAATAAGATTTAAGTTAAGCGATTGGTGTTCCGACACCAACATACTTTCAAGTTCAAAGAGCACTCGAAATGTCGAAACGGCCCGCCCGACAAAAAACAGTTATAGCTGAACTCTGACAACAATAGACTTAGATATGTAAAGATATGCCCTGCTAATTTGGCCCTTCCAGCCCCAAGCCAAAATACACTTCAAAAAACACCCCCACAATCAATTCAAAGACCACTTCAAATCTACTTGACTTCAAATCGTACAAGTATAGCGATTTGAGCGACTGTAAAAATATCTGTTGTCTTTGACGGGGATGGGAAAGGAGTACGCTAAAACAACAAATTGTTTGTTAATTTGGAAGGGGGACGTTTAAAATCAATAAGCGTGCGCTGAGTAGCCTAGGATTTTTAGTTTTTAGATCACTGCTGTTGCAAATTGAAGTACAACAGCGCGATAAAAAAAATAGGCTACAGTTCAAAGGGAAGGAATTTTTTCCATCTAAGAGACCTGGTTCGGAATTAGTATAGCCACGTTTTGCTTTCTTGGAGGATGAAAAAGTTTTAACCTTGATCAAACAAGTTTGATCAGCGTCAGTCCAAATATTTCACATTTTCAACACGTGTTAAAGAAGTTTTTCTCCAAAGCAAAACCTGCTAAGCAAACGTCTTCAGCCTCGATATCGAAACTTATATTATACAACGCTAAAAAAAGTTTAACACCGGCAAAATAAACAAAATTGAACAAACAAGTTCGTTTACGGATATCTGGATATTTTGAAGTTTTTTCCACCACAATAAAAGACCTTGATAGAAAACATTATAAACTACCAAAAAAACACCTATATAAAAAGCATAAACAAATTCAGTTAACTAATTGATGACTTTTTAGAAGTCCAATTTAGGAAATCGATCCATCCTACATCACAAACGTCGAAGTAGTAAACAACCTTGAGGTCGTCAACAATTTAGTTTCAGGTGTGCAATATTCAGCCGTGGCCTTGTTTACAATCTAGATGTCGTGTTTAATTAACTTGTGCTGGGCTATTAGTTGAACCAACTAACTAAGTAACCAAACCAACCAAAACATTTTCAAAATGGGCATCATTCAGAACTAAAAGTGTTCAGCGCTCACTCAACTTTCAACCCCCTCCCCTTTTAAGTATAAATTTTAACGTGCAGTTTAGGTAGTTTTGGCAGTGAAAGCAATGGTAAAATAGCTCGCAGTAAAACGCGATAAAATGGTTAGTTTATTAGTTTTACCATTAGTTAGTAGTTAGTTATAAACTAGTCCGTAAAGTAGTAAAGCAGAATAAAAGTTTCCACACAAATTGATGTGGTACGTATGGCTTAAGTTAATACCTAGTGAATGGTTTAGTTTGGGCTGTTTGCGTTGGGGCAAAGTCAAATAAGTTTATCATCCGGTGGCAAACAGAAGAGCGCCTTTAAGCCACAGGAAAACGAAGGCTAGCAAATAGAGCCCCAATCTAGAGCAAATATTCGGAGCGACCCTTTTACCCCAACATCACGTAACTACCACGAGAGTAATGGGGGAACCGAATGCAAAACGAAACAAACAGAGCAAACAGAGTCCAAGTCGGGTAAAATGAACCGAATGAGAAACTCAAAGTCAAATTCTCAACAATATTTGAGAAACTGACAGAGAAGCAATTATAAGTTTTCTGCAGTTTACCATCTGTTAATTTCATGTTATCAAACTAGATGCCAAATGACTCAAAACTCAAACTCAAATGATCAAATGAATTCTCAATGGAACCAGCACAAACGTAGGAATGACGATGAGAAATAATTAAATAAAACTGATTAAATAATCCGTTTGGTATATTGCCTGAGCAAACTTTTGACTATTTAATTTGATGAAGACCAAAGCAGTCGACAATTTAAAGCTGTTAAAAAACGCCAAAAAAAACTTTTTTCTATGTGTCAATTTCAGCCAGTATGTGAAATTCGGAGACAGCCGATATATCGACACGAGTTATAGGGTAGTTTCAATTCTAAAAGGAACTCACAAGGTACTCTCAAACTGTACTGAATAAAAATCCTCACAAAATTGCCCGAGAAAGTACTGGCTAATTAAGTCCATTTGGGGCTACGGCCTTTTCCTGAATATTCACCCGGTAACTTCCCAAGAAAAAACGAGAATGATTATGAAGACTCTTGGCCTGTACCAGTAATCTTTCTGATAAGAATCTGTTTTCTATTTCACTGGAAATTTAAAAATATTAGAAAAAAACTATTTTCTCTAGCAAAACACAAAATCATCATCGGAAAATAATTCCAAGAATTTCACCGAGATTTATAAAAAAAAAACAGGAAAAAGCTTAAAAAAGCGCTCACATTTCAATAAATCAACAGTTTTTCTGTTATTCTATTTCTATTCTTCGATTCTACATATTGAGCATATTTTTAACAAAACAGAGGCGAAGCTTCGCTTAGCAAACAATTGCGAGAACACGACAAAAAACCGCTCTATAAAGTGCAATAAAAATACATTTTTTTCTTTTAAAAAAATGAATAAGGGATTAATAAGGACCGTGCACAGGAGCCCATTTAAATTTCAAAAAACGCGCAATGGTAAGATTTGATAGCATGGTCGGGTGTCCTGATTTCCAAGCTGCACTCCCCCTCACAGAGTGAGTTGCGGTCCAGTCATTACCACAAGAGGGGAAGAAAAAAAAACTTACAGCACGAGATAATAAAAATTAGAAATAAGCCTCGAATTAATAAAAATTCGACTACCTCTGTTATTCGAACCTCCGACCTAGAGGTTTAGAGTTTCACACACTACCCACGCAGCCACGGAAGCTTCATAGACACCAAACACTAGCCACGAATAAAACAGAACAGATGCTATGTAATTTCCAATGCTACAGTGAAATTTACAAATAAGAGAACAGTTTTAATGAACACGTTTATTTGTGAGTCAGGTTAGAAAAAAAAGGTTCATAATAACACACTCAGCTGATTGCAAGCATAAAAACAGAAACACCTTAAGCTCAAGATACGTTTAAATCAAAACAAGAATAGCTATTGCATGTGCTATTAGCACCATGTTTCAAAAAAAACTCAATGAGTGCAATAAAAAAAACAAAATGGAAATTTTCTATCCTAAAATAAAAACACAGCCAAGAGACAGTTGAAAAAGTTCCAATGCAAACAAGGAAAGTACAAAAAATGACAGACTTGATTTTTGAAACAAAACTTAAGCTTCGAAGTTTCACAGAAAAACTATATGGCCTTGAAGCTCTTGAATTTGAAAAATAATATATGAATGAGATCTCTTCAATAAAATTCAGCCAATTGTTGAAAACTGGATCAAAAGGTAAGCTTTTTATTCCGCTGAAAATTCTTAAAATTAAAATCCACTTTCGATACTAGTAGTATTCACAATTTTCACGCAAATTCCGCTTTAGCAAATCATTTTGAGCTGAACTAAGAAGGAAATGGAAATTCAAACGGCAAAAACAAAAATTAAGATTTTTCCTTATAAAAATCATCAAGTTATACATTAGTGTCTTCACTACGTTCATTGACACTGATAACATGTTTTACTATTTTTCACTGCATCCGAGATCACATCTTTATAATCTGATATTATCTGAGGTTTACTTGCGATATTCAGGTTTGAATGGGGAAAAACATCGGGCGGGGAAAAACTATTGCACCGTCACTAAGGAGAACTAAATATTTTACAGCTCTTTACCTTTTACTACTACTTGAAAGCATTAATTTGTAAACACTTAAACTATTAACACTTAAATAAAAAAAGTGAAACTTCAAAGACAAAAAGGCTCAAGACAGAAAACTTCGAACGCACGGGAATCATGCCCACAAGATGCATCATCATACACAATCACTTCTCGTAACAATTCAAATTCTCCCAATTGCTGCACTTAAATAAAACATACCCAATCGAAGATTGGAAAAGAGTAATGAACGCAAGTAAACAAAAAAAAAACACTGACTTTGTTAAAAATTCTCAACTTTGGAATTTCAAAGAAAAAAATAGATGCCCTTAAAACTCTTTGAATTTCTTAAACGATTTATGATTGGCGCTTTTTTGACAACCTTAACCCAACTGGAGAAAACTGGATCAACAGGTAAAGTTTTTATTCCGCTGGAAATCTAAAAACTAAATTCCACTTTCGAAACTAGAAACCGTTCACGTTTTTGACGCCATTTCCACGTTCATATTTGGAGAGTGCTATTTACGTCACTTTTAGAAGATGAAATTCAATTGAACTCAAAAAGTGCATATATACCTAAGTGCATCAATATTTCAAGACTTTTTTTCTTGAAAAAAAAAAAAAATCAGCAGGACCTTTATAAGAGTCTTCACTACGTTTATTACTCTTAAAAACCAGACAATAAAAAGAGCAAATTAGTTGAGCACACAAGGCTCGAGCTAATTCAAAATAGTCCTGATTGGACTTTACTTTTCTGAACATAATTCAAAAAAGATATGTGCGACGTATTGGAAAAATTTGGTTTCACATTAAATCACAAGCTTTATCCGGACCAAGGGGCTTATCCGGACCAAGGGGTTTATCCCTAGATAACTCCTTTCAAATACAGTCCAATACAAAAACCAGAGAGCAAAGAATGCGCTAGTGCTGATTAAATAATTATCTGTACAAAAACCTCAAACTAGGTTGGATATAGACAGGAAAAGATGTGGAGATCACTTGATTACAATTTTAGCAGATTTGATATCGTGCAACTTGTACAGCAAAAATCGGGCCCGAAATTTGCCCCAAAAACGGATCATTTTCGGCTTTTTTTAGTCAATTATATTTACTTTGAAACTACCGGTTCAATTGTTGTGGTAAACCTGCATCACAGTGAGTTTCCTATCTAGCCCAAGAAAGTTTAAAAAGAGCAGATTCTTCTCAAATTATTATAAATAAATTTATTTATTTGATAGCCAAAAATTGTAATTTTTACCATACAAAATATCTATTTATGTCACTCAAATTTTTCTGAGATTAGACCCGTGTTAAAATTTGTTGCTTTATATAAAGCTGTTCAATTTGATACAGTACTATTAGCAATTCAAACGATAGTTTTAGCGTAACATTTGATTGAAAGTTTTTGGTGTAAAATTTGGGGCCCGAAATTCGTGAAATAAATTTGCACAATAATAATTTTGCTAAACTTCTCAGCAATATTCATCCCTATCGTATTTTCACTCAACCCAAATCAGGAAAAAACCGATTTAATTTTCAAGTTTCATTCGTTTTGTCCGGATAATCAACATTTAAGAGGCGAAGCTGCGCTTTTACACAGAGGCGAAGATGCGCTTCGCAAACACTAGCAAATACGGCGAAAAGCAGATTTATAAAGTCAAATAAGAAAAAAGTTTAAAAAAAAAGAAAATTCGGAGTCTCACGCCCTGGCTTCTCGGCCACGAACGCTTAGCAATCGGCAAACACTAGTCGCAAAAAAAGTAGCTACATAAGCCAATAAATTGCCAATGCAATGCCGCAAAAGTGGTACCAAACACGAAAAGACACAATTTTGCATGTAATAAATTGCAAAGCACAAAGCAGCAGCATTATGTATAAATTATGCATTTCAAAAAGTTGCGAGATATATTGAGTTAGAAAATGTCTGAAATCGAGTTTTTATTATTGTTGTTATTTGAAACAAATAGCTTTTTTCGATTCTTCGAATATTTAAAAATGCATCAACTATGTTAACTAATTACTAATCGATGGCTATGCTATCAAAAAGCCGTAAAGGTGCCACCAAAAGTGGCACCAATATTTATATTTGCGTCTTAGGTTGAAAAAAAAAGAAAAGTCGTAGTATTACACTATGCTCACTAAAGCTCACTCACTATTGTAATTACACAGAGAATGCTTGTTTTTTAAGTTCTGTCCAATTTTTTTCACCAATCTACGTCACAAGTTTCTGTAATAAATGGGTCAATTAGGCCAGAACATGGGAGAGAAAACCCAAAAAATAGCCTACTTCAAAAAATAGCCTACTTCAACATTTGATCATTTTTGTTATCATTATGTCGCCAGCTCTGTTCAAATTTGAAAAAAAATTATAGCCTAACAAGCATGCGGAAACAGAGCCGATAAAAACATATTTGAAAAAAAAACATCACTCTAGAAATATGAATTTATAAAAAACCATTTAAAAACCATGGAAAATTCAATTGAAGTAGCAAAGGTTTTCTAGGTGTAGTTTGAAAGTTTGAGAGATTTTATCGCGTCAAAAAACAGCAGTGGAAACTGAAAAAGATAAAACTGTTTTCAGTGCAAAACTTTCAAATTATCGGATTACAAGTTCGAGACTCAAATTGCAAAAAAAAACCGAAGAAGTTGAATACTTCAAACTTACTTGCAACCCTGGGGAAGAAGTAAGACTGCGGCAGTCATCAAGAAAGTTAAGATCGTGTTTGAGATGACGTTTTGATATGTGAAACTAAATTAAATAGGTGATGGCGGTTATTTTAGCTGTATTATAACTGCCATGGTAGAGACTATTTAGAACAGAAAAGTGTAAAGAGTACACTTTGAATAGTTTAGATATCAAATTTACACTGGGCTCCGATACCAATATAACTTAAAAAAGTCATCCACGGTGGGTTTATGGGGGGAATCAACAAAAAATGTGAGCAGGATACACATTGGGTAGTATGTTTAAACACAGGGCTAATTACTCAACCCATGAAGCACAAATGGCACAGTTAGCTCATTAAACATGCGAGACAGAGAGAGGGCACAGATCACATGGCTGAAGGACAGAAGAGAATATCAGACATAGTTGAACAACCACGAACAACATTCCTAATTAGTAATAGTTACCATATTACAATTAGATTTATAAATAATAACAATAATTTGTTTTCAGGCTCACAATCAGACAAGTAGAAAGTTTTTTTTAAATTATACCCCGGTGTCAAGCATGAGAGAAAACCATTAGATCATATGGTCCGTTTTCAAACGTCACTGAATATTACAATTAGATTTGATGCCACAAACATACATCATAATGAAACATAAAAAACCCTGGTCCAGAAGATTGAAACAAACACAATCATGAAATGCAATACTTCTGGTCCAAGAAATCTTTCAATGCTAGCAAAATAAAAACAGAAATCTTAAGAATTTAAAGCCGAAACCGTGAAAAAAATATTGGTGTATTTCCAACACTTACGAAAACGGACGAGGAAGGACCTAGACTTTTTGCTGAGATCCCGGATAAAAATACCTTTTCCAGCTTCAGTTTAAAAAACAAACATTAGAATTCATATCAATTATAAATCGAATATACAATGGTAACAAAATGAGCCTTTCCCAATTTACAAAAGATCATACATAACCATTAAAAATAACAAAAAAAAATCTTACACCAAATTGCCCTTCTAGAAAATTAACTTTAAAAATTCTATCTTTTTAACACTGCAAAAAATGAGTTAAAAATGGCTAGTAAAAGGCTACTTCGATACCTACAAGTTTCCACGAAAACAGTCCAACCCGATTCTATATATAACTTTTCAAGCGAATTCCCCATGTAAAATCAATTCATTATGTTAGTAATTAAATAAAGAGCTTTCTAATCTCTAATGTTGCGATTGCAATCTAAAACCAGACTGAGAGTTCTGCTCTGAAGATTCAGGCTTGAACGAAAGTGGATCCTTTCGGAGATCCTCATGATTAGTATCGCCATGTACCTCCTCAAGATTTCGATTCTGTTGGTACAATTGCATCTGGGAAAGAGTATCATCTTGGTAATAAAGTTGTGACTGATTTTTACTATCTACCGCATTCGCTCTGTTTCTATTAAAATAGCCTTCTGTTAGATTAGGA
Source organism: Symsagittifera roscoffensis (assembly GCF_963678635.1). NCBI lineage: Eukaryota > Metazoa > Xenacoelomorpha > Acoela > Convolutidae > Symsagittifera > Symsagittifera roscoffensis. Next base: position 9,642,128 of record NC_087068.1, read on the forward strand.
TTTTGATTTGAGACTGAATTCTGCGGGTAATTTTGTTGAAGCTCACTCGTCATCGAGGTTGTTGTCATTTCTGGATAAGGATCTTGTTGTGATTGCTGATATGTATACATATTCGAAGGGTAGTTTGGTTCCAATTTGGGATAAAAACTGGGTATGTTTTGATAACTTTGGTCTTCAGACTCGAAGCCCAATGGATATCCGTTGGGAATTGAAAGGTTCTCACGATTGCTATAATAGAACGATTCAGGTATCGGGTATGTCGTGTTCTGCATTGAGGAGTTTGGGGGGAGGGGGTTGAGCTGCGAAAAGTGATTTGGGGGAGGGGGTGATTCGGAATTTGATTCGGAGAGTTTCTTCCTCAGTACAGTGACCAGCCTCTCTAATCTAAAAACAGAAAATAATACAACTTCAGAGAATAAACGAGAAACATGATTCAAGAACTTGATAAAATGAAGTAAACTAATGAGCAAATAGGTTAATGAAAGTTTAGAGTTGTTTTATATCAATTTTCATCCTCATTAGAGCGTGATGAGCTATATAGAATCTCGACTAACGAATTGTCTGTTTGATTGGGAATCGATTAATGAATGTTAGCTAAAGGTGACTAGGTTTAGTTTTAGTATTTTCTCTCTCACCTTTACGGGTATTATTGGGTTTTTCTGAAAATAATTAACCACCTGTTTCAAATCATCCCCTTCATTTAAAAACTTCAACTCTATCTATTCAAAATCTATTCAACCAGGAAACATTTCAATTGATGTGAAAATTTTAAGCCATTGGAATAAAATTTCATTGTTGAAATCATTTTCGACCACTGGGCGGTATAGGGCAGTACACTTCTACTTCAGAATTAGAACTTCAAACGGGTACAAAAACAACACCCAATGTTTACTATGCCATTATGTTTACCGAATTCAATTGAGACGTTGTTGCGACTATTAAACCGTTGCGCTTTAGGCTCATTTACTCAACAAATTGGCGCTTTGTTCTCAAACACATTTAGACCCACTCAAGAGTAAGAGAAAGTAATTTTCAGTCCAAATTTAAAACAACTCCAGATCCGAAAGCAAACCGCACTTCGCTTTGTATTTTCAATTTTAAGAGGCGGTCCACCTATGTGTTATCACAAACTGTGCCGCCGTAGATCAAAAACACAGGTGTTAATTAATTAGACCATTACTAGTTTTTCAATAAGAGAGTTCTTCTGATCATGCTAGTCTCCAACTCTTTTTAGACTCTCTTACTAATCGACTGACTTTACTGCTGTACCACTAGAAGTTAGTACTCGAGGTCCATTTACGGTATCAAATTTCAATAACTCACCAAGTTATAACCAGAAAACCGACAGTCATAACCGAGTCATGAAAGACATGACGAAACTAATAATGCGACAAATTGTATATACTGATGAGAAATTATCAAAATTTCATGTTTGGGCAGCAGTAACAAAACACCTTATTGATAAAATTGAAAATTGCTTTTAATCAAAATGGCAATTTTAGGTGAAACTTAAAACTCCAAAACTTCGATATTTTTGCTATCTGAACATTTAAAATACAACAAAAACTTCTTGAATGAGCTACCACATGAAGTAATCGAAGAGTAAACCATAACTTCGGTTGAAAAAACTATGCATTTATTTAATATCTCAGGGAAATACCTTGGGAGCACTAAATATAATGTAATTGGTAATCATGTCCTGTTGACTGATTCAAAGCACAATATTCAATTCAAATTTTTAGAAATGAGAGATAATTTACTATACATAGCCGACAGAGAAATGGAAAAGCGTCAATGAAACCGAGAAAACAGAAAAAATACTGACTTGTTTTATGAAAAAATCTCGAAAAAAAACTTCAGAATTTCCAAGAAAAAATATATGCCCTTACAGCTCTTTGGATTTCTAGAACATTTTCTGATCGACGCGTTTTTAATAATAGTAACCCAATTTAAAAAGACTGGATCAATAAGTAAGTTTTTTATTTCGCTGGGAATCTGAAAACCAAATTCCTCATTCGAAACTAGAAGTTGATCTTGTCTTTCGTGACCTTTACACTTTCTGTTCATTAGTAGAATTTGCCTTGCTTTCATCAAAGAAAATGAGCTGAACTTAAAAGAAATCGAAAGTCCAACCGCGAAAAAAATAAACCTGAGAGCCTGAATAACTTGAGCCTGAAGAATGACAAAAAAAATCATAACGACCTATATAAGAGTCAGAACTGGTTCATCGACTCTTAAAAATGGCGAATTCTACAAGCAATTTTTAACCAATTCATCTACAAAAAAATCCACTTCCGAACAAAACACACCAATTAACACAGAGGCAAAGCTGCGCTTCGCAAATACTAGCGGGAACACGACAAAAACCAGCTTTATAAAGAGAAACAAGAAAAAATAGAAATAAGCACCGAATTAGTAAAACTTTGCTAGGTATTGGCTTCGAACCTGCAACCTCGAGAGTTGGAGACTCACGCCCTGCCCTCTCGGCCCCGAACGCTTAACAATCGGGAAACACTAGTCACATATAAAGCAGCTACATATACAAATAAATTGCCAATGGGATGCACAATTTGCATGTAATAATTTAGAATATTACAAACTGAAGGCATCCACATTAACTTTGCATATATTAAACTGGAAAGCATGAAGCAACATTGTGCACAAATCATGCATTTCAAGATATATTGAGTTTAAAAATTTCTGAAATCAAGTTTTTATTATTGTTATGTTTGAGACAAATAGCTTTTATCGATTCATTTGATGAATTAAAAATGCATCAACTGTGTTAACTTATAACTATTCGAATGTCAAAGCACATGGTACCAAAAAGCCGTAAAGTTGCCACCAAATGTGGCACCCATCATTGCCCCTTAGCTTGAAAAAAAAACAATAGTCATACTATTACATTAACGCTCACTGAAGTTTGCTAGTGTAAATAACGAGCCTCCCAAAAAGCTTTCACAGCTAATTTGAATATTCTTTCGAACATCCTTTAAAAACCGGGCAGCACTATGAATCGATTGTTTGACCTACAGGTTCGAAAAATCGCACACGTAATCAATATGTGTAAATTTAGATAATAAAGACCAAATGTCAAAGCTTCAAAAACTTCACTCACTGTTCATTGCGAGTCTGTAACTCTTTTGCCTTCCTCTCACTCTCCCCTTTCTGCTTGGTGACCATTTCCAATCTGTCGGCCAATTGGCCACTTTGTCTCTCTAGATGTACTAGAAGTGGGTCTTCATTGCTTCCCATCCCTGTGGATAACGTGTCTCCCAGCTCACGCAACAACTGCTCGCCAGAAGGACCGCTTTTCCTGAAACACCATAACATGAATATTTTCTCTGTAGCGTTTGATGTATTTTGGTTTTCCGGTCCAACTATCACTGTACGCAGGGGCGGATCTAGTAATTTCTCGAGTGGGGGGGCGGATTTTCAAAAAACTTTCGAAAATGTCGACTTTTTTTGGGTCGACCAAATTGATTTTCCGAGCTCTCTCAAATCACTAAAAAGACCCTGTTTTGGGCCACATTTTCTGCACCGCAGACAAAACTTAACAACAAGCCAAAAAAAGCGTTTTTAGGCACTTTTAGGAAAATTTTGACGCCGAATTTTGAAAAAATTTTAGGGTCCGTCACCAAATATGGATATCTCAAACTAGTACAAAAGGGGGATCCAGGGGGTCGAATCCCTGAAGAAGGAACGCTCCGCCCCCCCCCCCCCTAAATCAGCCCATGCTTTCGAAATTACTCGAAAAGTTTTTGAAGCCATAATGAAAAAAATGCTAGTCATACAATTTCTTCTGATAGAAATTGGACTTTTTTGCCAAAGTTTATTTTTCAAGACAATACACAGATTTTTGTGCCAGTTTTCAAGCCAAATTGGAGCAATTTTGTGCCAATTTTTGCACAAAAATGGGGTCGAATCCTTGAGGGGGGAACTATAGAAAAGCAATTCAATATAGAAGACCTGAAATTTGACACAAAAGCGTCCAAAAATAAGTAAAAATGATTAAAATTGCAGTTTTAGTTCTCCTAACATAAGCCACATGCAATTGGAACAGCGTAAAAAAATCAAGAAAACCGAAGCAAATTGATTCTCAAAAAAATTAGGTCACTGTCAGGCCCTTTGAATTTCAAGGGCAATTTATGCATGATGTAACTGGAGATTAATAAAAAAATTCAAAAAAACTGTGTCGAGAAAAATAGGTATATTTTCGGTTTTCGGACTACACGACCCGGAATTTACAACTGCATAAAAAAAGACTGTCTCTCAAATGAATTCTATTGCAAAATTATTTTATATCATTTCTTAGTATTTTAAACACAATTTAATTGCGGTTTATTCGGAATAGCAGTAAAAAGTTTCAAAAAAAGAAAAAGATTTTTTTCTTCTTTTTCTAATTTTTAAATTTTGCTACCCTTATCATCGTGAGCAAAAGAAACAACCAACTATCTTTGTTTAGTTTCCTTTAACCAAACTGACTTTGAAAGAAAATTACAAATAAACCAAATGTCAAACCACCAAAACAAATCTGCAAAAAAAAGAGAAAAACACTTCGATCATTACTACGTACAAATTAAAGGCAATTTTCAAGATTAATCGGCTAAGAAAAAAAGCCAGAAAATTAAAATCAGGATGAATTTTGTTTCATTTTACTTTTGCTCCAATTTAAAAATTAAATAAAAGGTAGCTTATTTTTTATTTTAAAAATCCATTCAAAACAACTTTTTATGAACTATTTTAACATTTTCTTAAATGATTAGAAATATTAAAACAGCAGATTTGAAAGATTGCGCTTTAGAGTTCAAGAGATCTAGAGGTGTGGAAATATGCAAATTGATCACACACTTCATAAGTACTTGACATTACTGCTGGCCTGGTGAAATATTGCGAAATATCCACACACCAAAAAAAAACATAGTTTAGCGTGTAATTATCATCCACTTAAAAGTGCCGATAAAATATTACTTCAAAGGCGATAAGAGATGACAACATATGTTACAAGTAAAAAATCTTGGCTACGCACTTCTTAAATCGATAAGTCGAAATAGTTCTTCGCTACATCTAAACCTCCCGCCGTGGTGTTGCGCAGTGAATTTTACTTTCTCGGTCCCAAAAAACTAAGAAAAACAAACAAAAACACCTCCCCCTATAAACTCCCACCTCGAAACTCCGCGGGACTGCAGATATTTAGCTATTTAGTTCAAATAGTTGGTTGTCCACTTCAATCAGTTAGAAGTAACAGCTAATTTGTAAGTTATTTCAAACATCTTTTCAGTTATTTCTTAATCTTTTATTGTTTAATTCAAACAGGTTGCATCCAAAGTCTAGTTAGATTGCTACAAATCAAAAGAGAGTCAGAACGAGCGATAAAGAGACGTTTTGTTTTGACTTGATTAGAGGGAGGATATATGTTGCAAAGCGAACTGATACAACAGATTGACACTGATGTTGATTTTGAATTTGAGATCAAAAGTGAAAAGTAGAGCACAATCAAAATATCTCGCTGTGCCTCAGAACTTCCAGGCACCTAAACCTAGCTAACTATCAAAATACATCACAAATTCTCGAAAGACAAATTAAGCAAACTAGTGGTTAATCATGAAACAGTCACATTTGACAATCTCAGGTTTTGGCAGAAGTTTCTCAAAGCTTCGCAATCACTAGGTATTCGTGAGAAGACAGTAAAGTTTAAGTTGAACGTCAAAGATAAAAGGCCTACAAATTTCAGGGTAGCAAGTCAAATTTGGTAGAACCAATTTGGCAGACATTATTTAGTTACCTATTTTAGTTGATATAATAAGCGTGGTAAGATGACGCATCTTTTTCCCCCGAGTACAAACTTGGATTTAACATATTTTGGATTTTAACATTATTTACATTAACAGATTTAAATTTGAAATCTTTTCATTGATTAAATTTTTGACAAAAAAGAAGAAAAAGGCTAAAAAACTGACGTGACAGAAATTGAAATATTTGGCAAAATCGATCACCTTTACACACAAAATAAATTTAGACAAAATTGACAATGAAAACTAAGAAAAGCTTCATCCGTAAGCAAGTGTTTATAACTCCATATTTTTCATTTCAATTTATTGCAGAAACTCGCCGTATCCCACTTTTATTTTTGAAAAAATCTTCACTATTTGAATTATGATCTTTATTTCCTGTCTTCTTAATTGTAAGTCACGTAGAGAGTAAAGAATGGAACAATGAAACAAATTTAAAGAAAAACCAGAGTAAACGGATGCAGTGCGAAGTAGGACGAAAGACTCATGATGCAGTTGACATTTTGAAACATAACCAACAAAAAACTGTAAAATAAACTCACGGAAACCAAAAAAAAATGATTGTTTTTTTCAAACTCAAATTTCAAATTCAAAAAATGTGTCACGTCAAAGCTTTTATAATTTGTAAGTCTTTCATAATTACATTCTTCTTCCAAAAAAACTAATTCAATTTTCAAAGAAACTCGCTCATGAGGTTTTTTTCCACTGAGAAGTTAGAAAAAAATGCACTTTTAAAACTTTTAATTGGAACTTTTGTCAGTCGAGAGCACAATTTGTTATGCTTTCGGCAAATGAACTCGAATTGAATTTAAAAAGAAATCTGCAGTCAAACGCCAAATTGGACAAGAGCAACTTTCAAGACTTTTTCTTTGAAAACGAAACAAAATTATTAGGACATATGTAAGTGTCTTCACTATGTTCCAGGACACTTAGAAAAAATTGGAAAAAGTTTTATACGTTTTTACAGCAGTTTTTTTTCGAGGATCAGCCAACTCGAATCTGGAGATTTGAGAAACTTATTTCTATAGATCAATTAGTTAATAGTTATATTTGAAATCAAGTAAATTTAAGCATCTGAAAAAAATGCGATATAAATAAATCTCAATCATTTTCAGCTTAATCTTAAAAAACTCAATTCAACCTGAACCAAATTACAAACGTGGTCTTAAACAAAATCGGCAAATTTCAGCCAAAACTTTGAATTTCACACATTTGGAATAAGATATTTAGAAGACGCAAGAAAAAAATATCCAGCAGACAGTTGAAAAATAGTCAATGAACGCAAGGAAACAAAAAAAAACTAACTTGATTTTTGGAAAACTCAAACTTTCGAATTTGAAAGGAAAAAAACATGGCCAGAAAGCTCTTTGAATTTCTAGAACCATTAATGAGTGATAATTGTTGGGAAAGAACTCAATTTGAGAAAATAGGATCAAATGGTAAATTTTTAAATTCGCTGGGAAATCTGAAATTCAAAAATTTCTTTCAAAAACAGATTTTGATCACGTTTTCCGTGATCTTTATACTTTTGCTATGCGATAGTGGAGTTAACCTTCCATTCAACAAAGAAAATCATTTGAAGTTAAAAAGAAATCAAATGTCAAACCGCGAAAAACAAAATTAGAGCGTGAATTCTGAGAAGTTTTCCGGCAAAAAACGACAGAAAAAATCATCATAACTTACATAAGAGACTTCACTACGTTTATTGAAACTTTAACATCAAAAAAAAAACTCTACAATCTGATTAAAATATAATATATAACCAAAAGAAAAACTTTCAAATTTTAGGAGAAATGTCTCACCTTGAAGCTCTTTGAATATCGAAAACCTTTAAAGAAACTTATTGGCACTTAATTCTTCGCACTTATTTCATAAAACAAACATAATAAGAAACAAGGATAGCCGTTTACTGTGCAAGTAGCACAGAATGTTCCGACCAGTCTTAAAAAATAATTGTAATTTTTTCGGCGCTGTGTGATAAAAGAATCTGAAATTAGGCATTGTCATCAGTCATTGCAAAATACGCGAATTGGAGAACAAGTATTGAAGACAAATGAACAGAAAAACAAACAAAATAGATATTTTTAAAATTTTCAATTTTTTTCCTGAATTTTCTCAGAATTTTTGATTCCTAAGATGAAGTTAAAAACTCCAAAAACTAACTTCATTTGAGCGAATCTAAATTTTCGAGCCTTAAATAAAGCATAACAAAAAAAAGATATAGGCCTGCTCACTCGCTCGAATTTAGACGAAAAATCTAAAATTTCAAACCAGTTTTTCTCGACGACACTGGGAAAACTTTTGCGAAATTTTTAATTGTCGTTCGAATCACAACTGGAAGGGCTTCAATATGATATATCACTCAACCCAGTCCGTGGAAAAACTAAAAGAAAAACTAAAACACACCCGAATACAAAGTTCCTCCCCACTTTCTATGGTCAGAACAAAAACTGGAAATTTTTTACTCCATTGAAAAGCTAGAAAATAACTCCATTTTCAAAATCAGAAGACATTCACGTCATTGTCTTTTTTGTAGCATTCACATTTGTTTTTTGTTTAGCAAACGGATTTAAATTGAACCTAAAAAAAATCAGAGGTCAAACCGCGAAAAATCCAAAAACAAAAATTGCGGCGACAATGGAACTCGAACCTGAGCCTTTCTGTTATATATGCAACCAATTCACCACGTCTTAGCGCTTATATACTCATATAACACTGATGGTGGACTGACAAAACCAGGCAGTAATAAATGGGTTTCAATTAAGCGGGTATAGATTTTGCTATTCAAACAACACAGAAACTTGGCACCACAAGATTGCAAAAATTGCAGTTTCGTTCGGAAATCTCAGCGTACTATACTACTACAAGCTTGGCTTGTATAAACAAGTACTTTTTTTCTGGTTTAGTTGTGCCTTTTTTCTAAAGTTTTTTTTAAAACATGGGTGCTTGAGAAATATTGACAAAAAACTCGCGAGAGATAGTTATACTTGTGAGAGATAGTTATTAAAACATTTGTCAGCTTCTTAGGTCTTTTGTGAATCAAGACAAAAATTCGTTATTTGAACTCTCTGCGCTAAACAATCATAGAAACAGATATTACTGTAACATCAGCAGAAACATTCTATTAAGGCAGTTTGACCAAAGAAATTCAATTCAAAAACAGTTTTAAAAGGAGACATTATAAAAAAAGGTGTTTTACTGTGTTATGTTTAATGTTACTTGAGCAGAATAGTAAATAGATTGAGTGTTTAATAATTCAAAACTGCATCAATTTCTTTATCTTTGTTTGCGTATTTTCCTCACTCAAAAAGTCCACAGAAGGGAGATGAGTGATTGAAAATGGTCTGTTACTGTTGCTTCGCTCACCTGTTTGCATTATGGAAACTTAATTGGGAAATTAATTATCAAACAACTGCCTCCAAAGAAGCCACATGTCTAAGCACACAAACTCCTCATCATATACTAGCTGGTCTTTTTTTTACTTCCAGCCGTACTAATTTTACTGAACAAAGAAAAAATATTTACAAATTGGGAAATAATCATTTCAATGCAAATATTTTCAAAATTTTAGGTAAAACTTTGAGCAGACGAGAAAACTATCTAAAACAAAAACAAATTTGCCAAACAAAATGTCAACAAAAAACTGTTTTACAATTAGCAGCTTATGCAGAAACTACTCTTAATCACGAATGGTATTGATTTTTAAAAGTTCTTCATGGCAAATTGTGAAATGTTTTCCCTCTATAGTTAATATTTACTTTTTAAAAGGACCAAACTTTTTTTCCAACAAAAACTGCAATTCCGAAGTCAATTAACGTATTCTAGAAGACAAATAATGGGAGAATATTTACAATTACAAATAAATCAAAAATGAATTGGTTATTAAAAATAACCGACCTTTTTTACAGTTAATTTGCTCTTACTAATCCCCCTCGAGAGCAAGAAAAGAGGGTCTAACGGGTGAGAAAAGGGAAGAGAAAGTAAGGAGTAGGTGAGCTTGCACAAATACATTGCTGCAAGCACTCATCATTTTTCCATGATACTCAGAAATGACCTGTGTCTTATTATACTTGACAGAATGAACTTTGAAGTACTTTTCATATTGCTCATTGCCCTGTTTAAATTTTTAACTGTGATTGGGACACATTTCAGGTCAGATTTAGCTGCCGTTAAACACAGAACAACTCGCCAGTTTTGCAAACCTAGAGTGGGCCATTAACACTCTAACAAGATATTTCTCGTTGGCGAAACGACTCGTTGGCTCGTTAAAACTTTGAGACTAGAGTTCAACTTTGCATGAAAACTTGATCTCCGAAGGTACGCCAAACAACGAACGGAAAATTTTGCCCAAAAACTGATTTTTCTTAATTATGAACTAACCACAAAAAACACTAAATAGAGAATGTCGAGAAACAATTTTATCATTCCATGCCCTAAATATCGTTATCAAGATGAAATTTCAAGTTTTGTACCCGATAGCTTCCCTGTTTGTACTAATTTCATTCAGCTGGTTGATTAAAATTTGACTACACTCAAATGCTAATTTAACTTTTTTTTCTCAAACTTTAAACCCAGTTATGTTGATGTTGAACGTACATGAGGTATTGTCTGATCATGTTCATGTCCTGTTCAACCTGTTCACTCTTCTTCACAGCCGCCTCTCTAGCCACCACACTCTGTCGCAGCTCATTCTAAACAACACAACACACAATTTAACATAGAGAAAAAAAACTATATTGAAACCTCTTATACTTTTTATCTGTCGAAATGTCAACAAGAAAATCAATTTTTTTGTTTCCAGTCGTATGAGCCATTTATACATCTCGCTCAAAAATCGCTTCAAGAGGATAGAGGTCAGCGCGATTTCAAAGCCTTTTAAGTTGTCATCCAGTTATCAAAAAAACAACTGGTTAATTTTCTGTTGTTCCGACTACGTCACTGCAAATGACTAGACGGAACTATGATGTGGGTTTAGCTAACTTTGACTCCTAAAAAAGGTAGTAGAGGATCAAAAGAGGTTACAACAACACAGAGGCGAAGCTGCGCTTCGCAAACATCAGCGAGAAAAGGACAAAAAAGCAGCTCTATAAAGTGAAGTAAGAAAAATAGAAATAGGCCTCTTCTAGGTAAAAGTTTAATGCATATCGGATTCGAAAATGCGAATTTAACGATGTGCAAACATTAGCCACAAAGATTTGAGAAGGGATGCTATGGAGATTTCAATTCTACAGATTGTGACTCTAGCAAGAGTGCCATCAAATGAGCATTTTTATTTGCAAGTTAGGTTCGAAAAGTAGAGCCATGATAATACACTACGCCGCTAGTGTAAAAACCCTATTGGTCATTACTAGGTTATCCCATTGGTCATAATTGTGTTGTCTCTGGTTTTCGTGTTTTTTTTTCGTTTTTCAGACTAAATTAAACGACACTTTAAGCGTTCACAACCCTATTAGCACTAACCACTCAGCCACGGACGCTTCTTCAATCACTAACAATAGCCACCAAAAAGCAGAGAACAGATGCTATGAAATTTCCAGTGCTTCAGATTGTGATTATAGCAAAAGTGTCACCAAATAAGTGAACTCGTTTAATGAACATTTTTACTTACGAGTTAGGTTAGACAAAAAAGATCGTACTAATAGCCTTCGTTTGCAAGCTAGCTAGCGTAAAAAGCAACCATGCTCAAAATATGTCTATTGCTTGACGAGAGTGCAGATGAGAAGTTTATTCAGTCATTTTGTTTCACAGGTTGTTTAACTGGAAAAAATTATATAAACTTTGATAACGCTTACTAATCGCAAGCTTACAAAATAAAAGAATTTCAGAAAGTTCATGCCGATGAGTTTTCCCTTATCAATTTTATAGTGAATGGCAAAAGCGCCGATTAGCAAACTGTCTAAATAGCATTAAAAAAAGACCAGTTTTTATAAATACCGAAATAACTTTTTGTGTTTTTTTTTGTAATCCGAATCACGATTGAAACTTCATAATGATAAATCACTCGACCTCGTACGAGGTGTAATTTCGGTACATCAGTCCCACCCTAAGCCATAGTTCCTTCCTCCACCTAGGGATAATCAAAGCTAAAATCTAACCTCACATTTTGGTCAAACTAATGGCTTGAAGCTTCAGACAAATACAAGCAACTCGCTGTATAAATACTTTCGATACATTTTAGCTGCCAAAAAAATCTAACGACGACATTTGGTTGAATCTTTTAGCCGTCAAAAAATGACAAAGTAAAAAACGAATGACGAATGGAAAATGTGTGACATCTGGTTTAGCTCCACTGGACGAATGAAAATAGCCATGAAAGGATTACAGCCAGCGAGTTTGAGAATTCCATGATCTCGATAAAACTTCGACTGTTTCGATATGATTCATTTTGGGCAAACGTGCGGCCTCTTGATACTCGAAATATGCCAATTCTTTACGTTGTAATTCAAGCAGTTTCGACTTTATTTTTGACGCATCTCCTTTGAACAGAGCCCCACGTAGGATTTCATGCCACAAAAAAAACATAAGATCCAATACCCCATCGCTTTGCAAATTTAACCCTTTTTACATCACTCTACATGCCAGACCTTAAATACACATACCAGGCATAGTATAAAGTACTCTAGATACACATCTGGCCTTTTGATATATGGTTGGCGGCCGCGGTGCAAACACTAGCCAGACCGGGACGCGACCCGGATCCCGATTCATTCGCGCGATCACGCCGAGCTCAGAGAGCAGACTTGATGAAGATATCGTTTGCAGAACAAGGGGGGAGTTGTTTATCTTTTCCATCTTTTTCATTCACAAAGTGGAAAGCGGTCTGGATTGAAGTTTGCCCAAATGAAAAGTCATTGGAGAAAATAAACAGTATTTATGATTGATGAATAAATATAAGGAGGATACTCGCATTTTGAACTCGTGTGGGAAAGTGGAGCTCAGAGCTATCTTTGTTGAGTCAGTACAAAAGATCAGAATTCGAAATCAGGAACAGTTGGTCCGTAGAATAGATGCTCAGAATGTATTATTCATGCACTGCTCATTTAAAATGCACCCATTCATTAAGTTAAGTATTGTCAATTATGCAATTATGATCCACAAACAAATATTTTTAGCCAACATCACAATCGCGTCGAAAAATTATGAAGCAAGTTTTTCATATTTTTTCAAGGCGGATCTAAAGGATCAAGGAAAAAACAATAAGTTTCCAAAGGGGGAATTCAACATGCAGTTAAGTATTGGGGGTGTAATACTTAACATTTAGTTCAAAGATTGTTCTCTAATAAAGCACACAGAACGTCCTTTGCAATCTATGAAAAAGTACATTGGGGCTGAGCTTAAAAGATAGGAGGTATTGATTAGCAAAAAAATGTGTTGAATAATTGAGACAATTTTCAGAGCTCACAGGATCATTTTATGATTATTGCACGTTTCCAAACATAGATTCAAAATCTGTTCGAGCGATGGAGCTTCGAAGGGGGCAAGATTGGTGGTCGTACTTTGGTCAGAAGGCTTACACCGTCCGAATACGGGTAGAACATATTGCTTTTGGGCTCAAAATAACAAAAAAAAATCAATCTTTTTCTGTCTTTTTTCCGCATCTTGGAAATCAGATGCACTTCAATTCTTCCAAATTTTTCACATAGAAAAACGTGGAATTTTTTTCGGTATTAAAGAACAAATTTTAAATTTTCGACACTCTGACCCATCTGCCATATGGCCTCGCATGGATGAAAAAGTGATAACATGTGGCTAGCGGCGGAGCACTGCCACCTCAAAGATCAATACTAGTTAGGGGGGATCGGAAAAAATTGGGGATGTTAAATTGGGTTGGGATGAGAGAGGGTTGAATAGGAGGGTGAATGAATCGATCGATCGATCAAAACTGGATGGTTGTCTTGTCGAGTTGGAGGTAGGCACTATGTTATGTTGGAACAATAGGGAAAAGTACACTTCAGATTAACTGCTTGCAAACAAAAAGTATTCTGGCAAACAAAAAATGATACGAAAAACGTAAAAATACATGATGCAAAAAAGTGGTAGAATTATATAAAGTACAAAGATAGCCTTTATATATTCATGCCACTTTTTGATGCTCCAGTTGACGCTCAATGATAGACGCTTCTGATTCATCACAAAACATAAAAATTACCCTCTTGCAACGTAAACAATCCCCTCTTTTTGTCACACTTGTTTTAGACCAATCAACCCACTATCGGAATCAAAAACATAATATCTTTCATTGAAAAGAGCTTGTTCAAAAAGTTAATCGTCCAAAAAACAACAATTTCTCTAAAAAACTGTATTTCACAATATTTTTAGACACTTTTTTCACAATATACCGCTTCTCGAAAACTTCAAAGCCGTTTTGATTGATTAAAACTGGCAAAAAAACGTTTAATTGAAACTTACAAAAATTATTATGTTTCGGCTAGTCACAAAAATCGAAAGGTTTTAGAAAATGCGACATCAAAAATTAACGAGTCATTTTGTGGAAACTCATTGCGGATTCTCAATCCTTTATCACTACTCTTCTATTGCGACAAATGTTTCGTTTTATTAATTGCACTCTAAATTTATCAACATTCGTCTTCATTTGAGTTTTTGAAACACAGGTGTGCGACCAATGAGCAGATAGAGTAATAGATCGAAATGATTGAAGCAGAAAAAAAATGCAAAAACAGTAGAATGCAAACACTGAAAAAATATATCAACTAACTAACATTAGAATTCGCGTTGATTTTTGGAGATAAAAAACTTACACATCAAAATAGCGAATACTAAAAGTTAGAAAAAGTTCACAAATTTTGTACAGATTTTTTTTACACAAAATTTACCGCTTTTCAAAATTCTGGGCACTGACAAATGTGTTGTCAATAAATAGTACTGTAATAAAAATCGGCTTTTTTGCTTAGTGACAAAACAAGATTAGCGGTGGAATAGTCGTACCGTTGACAGATTGCGGCTGCCGGCCGTTCATTAACTATTAATAATTTCAGATCGAAGCAGTATTCGAAAAAGATAGACAAAGACCATAAGGAAGAGTCAACACTCAATGTTAAAGCCATGCGCACTTATTTAATGCAATAGGAGATATAGTGGTCAAATATGTCTCCATAAATATCATGCTCATCCACAAACAAACAAACAAATTGTCTAGAGTCCACAGCCTTGACATTTGGCTCACTGGCTAAACAAATTGACCGGATTATGATCGACACAGAATCAAAGTGAAAATGATTTCAAGAAAATCAATATAATCATGTCCAAAGACTAGCAAAGCAAAACTTATTTAAAAAGTGTGCAAAACAACGAGGACAATCTCGAAAAAGGTGATTATTTTCCGTTAACAGACGTGACTTTACTTGTTTCCGAAGACATCTTTTTAAAAAATGTTCTACCCTTTTTTTAAAACTTGTTGAAATTATAAGACACACAACCAAAATTTAACCATTCAGCTTTAGAGAATTAGAAAGTTTCAGGATTTGTTTCATACAAAAGTAACACAGCTATGTGTAATAAACTTTTAGATTATAACCCGTATTTTTTGTTCATTCTAAAATCTCGTACATTCCAAGATCAGGATCAATCAGGACATCGGTCCTCTACGTGTCTCCCCTTTTCGCAATGCAAGATTAATCAAGCTAAAATTTGAAGCTTAGAAACATAAACGTTGAAACTTTTTTCCCATGATGCACGTCTTCCATAAAATACCCAATATTATCCTAAGGACACAAGAGTTAAGAAAATCGACAACAACTGTGCGATTATATGTAAATCGGACAAAACAAGATAGAAGATGAGGCGTTAAAAAGGACTTTGGGTGGCTGTGACATTGTGAAGTTATTTGGCGCCGAAGGGGACTGGCGGAGCGTAGCGGGTAGCTTATCGCCTCCATCCTTCCACTCAGCCTCGCCAGGTGCAACTAACTATCTGCCATCCCTTTTCACACTTCCCGGAATAGCCCAAAAAACCAACAAGAAACCCACAATCAACTGTTTTTAACTGTATTCGACTGCAATTAGCACAGAATGCTCCGAGCATATTCTTTAGAAAAATCATTTTTTTTAAATTTGTGTTTTTTTTGTGCGTGGTATGATAAACGAAAGCCTAAACATACGCATATTCGATATAGTAATAGTAAAAATAGCATATTGGACGACAGCTGTCATCGTAAAATGACTAGAAAAACAAAGAAATCAAAAAATGCTCAAACCCGTTTTTCTCCACACACAATTTTTTTTAAAAAAAACTTGGAATCCGAATCACGAACAAAAGAGCTCAAAAAATTATCAAACCCGATACTCTAAGAGTATGCGTTGCGATACCTGATTTTTGGATGGCACAAAACACCTTCGGCCACCGTTCCTTGTCGTTCCTAGGGGTGTGATCGGAACAATCATGTTTTATCAGACGAAAACCAGTTTGATGTAGCTTGGAACTAACTTATTCATATCGTTTGCGTTGTTTCCATGGAATTCTAAAGACTATTCTTGAGCACCGAAAGAAAAACAATTACTATCTTTTATTTCAAAGAAAA
This sequence comes from Symsagittifera roscoffensis, assembly GCF_963678635.1. Taxonomy (NCBI): domain Eukaryota; kingdom Metazoa; phylum Xenacoelomorpha; order Acoela; family Convolutidae; genus Symsagittifera; species Symsagittifera roscoffensis. Next base: position 9,658,457 of record NC_087068.1, read on the forward strand.
AGAGCACAACACAGACACAGATACCAGTAACCCTTAGAAATCTGTTCACAGTAATCAACAGCTGATTTTAATGCTTTTATATAATTTTGAAATTGTACAGATTGTGATTCGTCGACAACACAGTCTGTAACTTCTTGACAACTGCGTTTGGAGGGGCCAATATTGTTAGTTTGATAGCGTCGCTTCATTGAAACATTGAAACTGTCAATGCATTGGTGCATTAGGTAAAGAACCCAGATAATCTAGAAGCACTCGTCGTCTTCAAATACTTTTTCAACGTGTGTGACCTTCTAATGAACTTAACTAGACCTTTTTTTGGATCTCTTCATCATTTTGATAAAATCGAGTTTAAGACCAACTGTATTATCTCCAAAAATGATCGGCCCTGCTTAAAAAAACTACATTCGATCAAATAAACAGCAATAAACAACCGTTTCCAAAACTAATTCTTCCTTACGTCCATTAGACTGAAAACCCCTTGTAATTTTCACACCTTTCATATCGAACATTCAGCAGGAGGCGCCCCCAGCCATGCCTGACAGCCGGCAACCACGCATAACTCCAGTGGTCCCAACTTGCACTTCAAAATGGAGATAAATCACATCTTAATTTGATAACTAACTGTAATATCTAACTTACAACAGTACTAACTTACACCTAAATGGGTATCAATAATGTCACCTAATAATGTTAACCTGTTCTGAGGAGAAATTACTTTTACAACTAGGAATGAAATGAGATTTTGAGTGCGTGTGAATGAATATCACAATAGTTGGGAGATAATAGAGGGATTCTTAACATGTATTGATTTGCCCCCTGGCGGCGATATAGGAATAGAAACAATTGGGCGCATTTAGCACAGTTAGCCCAAAAATAGCTAGTGCTGAAAACTCGAAGAACTTGTGGGTTAAAAACAGAACTCATGCATCTCACATCCGGTGCAAGAACTGAACCGATCTACTTGTCCTTAAATATGAGTTTTTACTCAATGAAACTAATTAACGTATCTCATCTGCCCCTGTTTTAAAGAGGTTTTTCATTTTGAAAAAAAAGTTTTTCAAAAACTATAATTTTGATTATACTTAAAATATGCCAAAATATGAGAATACGAAAACTAGGATATGATACCAGTATAACAAAACATGATCTATTGACAGGCCTTACGGCCAGGCAATTTCCAAGCGAGTAAATCAATGGGCTGATTTCAGAAAAAAAAACAATTAATCGAAAGTCTGCAGCGGTGTACATTTTTGAAACAATGAATATTATATAAGAATTAGTACCAGAGATTTGGCACGACTTAACTCGATACAAGTTCGTTTTAAGTTTAGATGATTTCTCATGGAAAAAGTTCAACATGCGAGGTTTTGATCAAGTTTGGGCCACAATAAAAACCTTCAAAAAATCTTTATTTTATTCAAATTTGGCTTAGGAACAAACACTTTTTACAGGAAAAAATGGGTTTTTAAGGATTCGAAAAGCTGGGATGTTCAATTTGGCCTAAAAAAATCGTTGCTTTCTATTTATAAATGGTTAAATATTTGCCAATACAATTTATTAATGGATGCAAACAGCTCACTTCAAACATTTGCTTCAACTTTGACATTGACGGGTTGAAATACTAACAAAAATCAGTTGCTCACAAGGGAAACAGATAAAATCAAATAATTTATTAAGTATCTTGTTTTTAATAATAGTTTGGTTATTTAAGTCGCTTCTTTTTTTCATTCTTTGTTTCAACACGATGTCCAGTATTAATAAATTTGCTCTTTAAAACTCTCCAAATATTAAAACTGAGTCTTATGCAATGAAAGACGAAGAATCAACAATACAAAAATTAAAAAGGAGCGAGTTTTTGTTTGCTCTTGAAGAGTTTAGCTGGACGTTGACATTTTTAAGAAAAGGGGAGTTACGACTTGGGGGAGGAGTTTGAGGTTCCACTGATATTTTAAACGCTGAAGTCCTGATTGATTTTCTGGCGATCTAGAAGTTCGGAATGAGGTGAGGTGTGGGGGTGGGGGGGGGGGTTGGGTGGTTATGCTGGCGTTCTTTGTTGTTTTTCTTTTTTTTTCTCTGCTTCTTCTGATTTTGCTTTCTAGTGGAGATTGCAGGATATAGGATATTCATAAGGGGAACGGGGTATATACTATATCAGGGGGAATGGTTGAGCTGGGAAGCAGGGGGGTTAGATTAGATTGATATTGATAATATTTTAATCAAACAGCTGCTGCCATATCAATCGGCTAGCAGGAAATTGGCTGGCAGAAGGTCTTGTTTGCCAACCAAACAAACTAGCTCCACTCGCAATAATTCTCACTACTTATCCAAACACACAACTAATATCGCAGAGTGCTAAAAAACACTCTTACATACGAACATCAATTACCGCTCCGCCGATATTATTAATGCAAGTCAACCAGTGCAGTAACACGCACTACACCAAAGCACCGCTTAAAAAGATTTATTAAAAAACGGATTTAAATTAAAAACTGCCTCCAAACGACGACGGCTCAATTCCCATATTTGCACTTTTTATTTCAATTCCTGCCAAAATTGTTAAAAGTGATAACTGCGAGCGAAAAAAAAGTGAATGAAAAACAAATTTGCTCGCTATGCAAAATTCATGCGATTCTCAAACAGAAAAAACTTCACAAATTTACAGAATCTCGAAATCCAAACATTAAAATAAACAAGAGGCGACAAATGATAATCAAACAAGTTGGTAACTGTAAGCCTGTTGAACCTAAACATACACTGTTCGTTTGGTCGACACAAACACACCAAAACAAATTTGACCATTGCACTTTTTTAGAATTAAACTAACAACCAACCTATCAATCAAGCACTACTACGTTTTTTAAACTACCATTTTCAATTTGAATAAAATGCAAAAAGTTGATTGATATTCAAAGATTGCCCTTCAAGTCCACGAAAAATATGAGCAAAACAAAAATCATAAAAATAACAAATTAGTTTCCAAGATAATGTTTTCTACAAACACACAGAAAAAAAAGAAAGAAAGGAAGAAAGAAAGAAGTTATTTCTCCAGTATAAAATTACATCAAACAATATAATACTCAAAAATTTTCATTAATTCAACTAAATAAATTTAACTTAAGAAAAATCCTGAAAATCTGGAGGATAGTCGAAAGGCATAAAAGATGCCCACTTGGAGCCTACCCTTGAACATCATTACAGTCCAAGCAATTTAACGAATCAAAGGTAAATAGCCAGTTGCTGTAGCTGTGCCGAACCCGCAGCATGTTCCGGCATATTCCGATGTTTGCAAAAAATATATTTGAAAAAACTGACTTGAGGAAGTTCAAACTTTTTCACCAAATTAACAAAGACAAAATTGTTGGAAACTAATAAGAAAAAGCTCAATTGAACGTATAACAGCAGCATTTCAACAGCGTAAACTGTTTAGTGAGATTGCTTTGAATCGCGTCTCGCGTTAAAAAACAGGAACAACAAAAAACTTCACATCGAATGTTCCCGGCAGTGGAAAAGCGCTTCGGAAATTTTTGATTCCAGCGCAAATCACACCAGCAAAAGCTTTAACATGATATCTCGCTGCCCGCTAACTGGCACTTCTGCTTTTTAAGATTTTTGTGAAAAAATGTACTCAAGCTCAGTCTAACCAAATATCTAATCGGATTAAAAAAAATAAAGTCAAAGTGATTATATGCACAGCTGCGGATCTAAAATTTTCACGATGGCGAATTTTCAAAAAATTTTGTCGAATTTTTCTTTATTTTAAGGTGGACCTAAATGATTTTCCGACCAATTTGAAAGCTTTATTAAGATCATACTTAGCAAAAAAATCTACCACCGCAGGCAAGTTTTTGAGAAAAACTGCCGTTTGCACAGATTCATCAAAAATTGCGTTTTGTTTCGGAGCGGCCTCCCCTCAAAAGCACTATTTGTCGTCGCCATATGTTCCTTTAGATACATTTTAGGGTTAATCGACCAAAAACAAATGGCGTAAAATAATTTTAAGTTAGGTACCATTCGGGTGCCAGGGGGGCGTTTAAATTCGAGTTGAACAAAACGCAAAAATAATTTTGAAAAAACCATGATCAACGATTGTCTTCTTTCTATAATTGTACACAAATCAAAGAAGAAATTAGCTAGTTGCTGCGCAAGAATCAAAGAAAGTTCAGACCACCGCGAATTAACTTTGAAAAATCCAAAAACACGAACTGCTAAAAAAAAAACAATTTTTTTCCTTCTTAACTTTATGTTGATATATTTTTAGCAGAATGTGACTGGATTAATAAAAAAAAACTGCAATATTGATATAAAAAAACTTGATAAAAATATCTAAACAAGAAAAATTGAGTTCGAACTAAATTGGGCGCCATCAAATTCAGCGTAAAAAGTTAAGTTATCAGGTTGGTCTGAAAATCGACATTTTTCTGCTGAGACAATTTTCTTGATTTTCTTTTCAATCCAAATCACGACTGAAAGGGATTGAAAGGAATACCACACTCGCACTAAGCTAGACAAAATCCACATAGCACACGCACCCTATTCCATAGTTTCTTCCCACATCGTGAATTGCTCGGAAAAAATTTTATCAAAAAACCAAATAAATGAGTAAAACGAGAAAAGCGGGTTGCTGTGTATACATTTTTCTCAAAATTGAATACTTTTTTGTCTGTTCTAGACAGAATTTGAAATCAAGCTTAGCAAAAACTACTATGACTATGTTAACGCATTAGAAAAAAATCACGCGTTTAGCTGGTGGTAGGCCAACAAGCAGAAGGACCAAAAAACCGATAAACAAGATTACCATTCCAACAAGGCGAACATTTATATTGTTATGAAACATAGCAACAGATTGTCACTCTTGTTCTGCATTTGTTACGTAATTCTGATGCAATTTACGTTACTCTGATAAAAAAAAATTCAGGTTCAAGATATGAGTTTGTTGGACATCCACCGTTTAGCTTCAGAAGGATGTAGCATTTTAGCTCATTCAATGAAGCATTTCGTTGCAGTGAACTTCTCAGCTCTATCAAAAGTTTACTTGTGTGTTAAGTCTATTTGCGTGGAAAAAATTACAAACACAGAAAAACAACCGAATACAAGGTTGCTTTCCAATTCGTGGTCGGAACAAGAGGCGAGGTTGGCGGTTGGGCTATTTGAACCGCAAGAAGCCAAATGGGATTTCGTTTTGAATTCGTTTTTGAGTGTTTGATCTTTAAAATTATCTTTGTTTTCAATGGAACATTTTCTCTCCATAAGTCAAAGAGTTGTATAGTTTTCAGTATTGCAATTGAACCTCATTTTACGACATCAACTTAGATTGCCTATCCCATGAAATTTTTCTGAAACTGTAAAAATTCATTGAAACTGTAAATTGATGGAGTAAATTGATGTAAATTCTGAAACTGTAAAAAGTCATTGTTTTCTGAAACTGTAAATTGATGAAGTCTATAGACAACAAAGGCATAAGGATTTCAGGAGGTTCGTTCCCAACTCTTTCGGACATCAAAATTATTTGTTAAGTATCATACTCGATACTTTTTGAGGATTATCAATTCAAACTAACAAAACTACTAAGAATCTAACAAAGCGTACCGAAGACTAGCCAGGTGCTATAAAATTCTTTTTCATAGGCCGAGAAAGTTTTCGTTTCGGAATATATCGGACGATGCCTGCATCCTGCTCCGGAGGGCCCACCCATGCTGTCCAGAGATTTCAGGGATTGCTTCCAGAAATACAAAGTCTCCGTGTTAGCTTTGTTTTTAATCGTTTGTGTTTTAGCCTCTATAAAACTGAGCTCACCTTTAGAGCCAGGAAAAAAGTTATTTTGATGAATTCAAGCTCACTTTAAGAGCTGAAAAGAACAACATATTGCTACGCGTTCATCCTTAATTTCTCTAATCTAAGCTCATCTTCAGAGCTAGGACAAAAGTCTTATATTAGGATGGGTTATTTCAAAACTAATTGGGAAATATAAGCTCACTTTGAGAGCTGGGGAATTTGAACAAAATTTAAAGATGTGATGGCCGATATTCGAAGAAGATTGTGGATGATACTGAAAATAGGTTCCAGCACTTCTGAATACAAGAAGAAGTGCACAAAGCAACTGTGATGGTGACGATGATTAACTTAGACTCATGAACCGGTATACTAATTTAAAACGCATTTTGAGTCTTACTTGCCCGGTAATACTATTGTTCTGATTTTTAAGAAAGGACGGAATAGTTCTGCTAGCTGTTTTTTTAGACAATTTTCGGACTTTATAACTAGCTAATTTTAAACGGAATTTTGTATATCACAAAAAATGTATTCACGACCTGAGCTCAAATTTCAAAAGATACCAGTAGGCGCACTTCAGTTAACGCTGCTCCTGAAAAATGGCAACGTTTGTCTTTAAGGATTGAAGATAGCATGGAAAGCTGGATACATGGATGGAAGTATAAATGACTACCTAGATGGATGGCTAGACGGCTGGTTGGGTGGGGGGATGGGTGGCTTGACTGATGGCTGGATCGAACGATAACTGGATGGAATGATGGATGACGGATTGGATGGATGGCTGAATTGATGAAAGCATGGATAGATTGGCTAGATGGATGAAAGACTGGTTGGTTGAATGACTAGATGCACTGATCGATGGAGAGATGGATTGATTGCTGGATAGATGGCTGGCTGAATATCTAAATGGAAGGACCGTGGTTAGCAGGACGGAGCAAAGGCTGAATGGCCGGGTCGATGGATGGCTTGTTCGATGGAGATATGGCTAGTTAGATGGATGGCTATATCGATGTTGGATGACTTGTGAGATGCACAAATGGCTGGAAGAATGCATGCATTGATGCAGGGATGCAGCACAGATGGATATTTAGATGCTAGATGGCTGGATCGTTAATGAATGGCTAGATGCATGACTGGCTGAACGTTGGATGGACTGCCTGAAAGATTGCCGGATAATTGATGGCTGGTTGAGATGAGTGGATCACTGGACAGATGGCAAGATGAAAGGTCTACATTGATAGATGAATGTCTGGTTGACAGGAGGGATGGAACGCAGGCAGGATGGATGGATGGCTGGATCCATGGGAGAATTGGGATGTTTTCGACGGGTAAAGGGATCGATAAAAGCATTGATGATCGGATATATGAACGATTGGATGGCTAATTGTAGTAATGGATAGTTTAAGTGATAGCTGAATTGATTGATGACTGCTTGGATGGATTGATAGTTGGATGGACGGCTGGATGATTGGTTGGTTGGATGGCTAAATAGACGGTTCGCTGGATAGATGAATGCATGGACTCTTTAATGGATGAAAATATGGCTGGTTAAATGGATAATTGAATGCGTGGGTGCATCACAGGCAGAATGCATGGAGGGCTGAATGGATTGATGGCTAGATGGATGGTTAGAAGGACAGGTTATTAGACAGATGAATGGATGAATAAATGGTTAGATTGATGAATGGATAAACGGATGGACGACAGGTTGGCTATCTGATTGAAAGGATTGCTTGATGAATGGATAGCTGGTTAGATGTGGGTATGGATAGCAGGTTGGATGATTGGACTGATGAATGACAAAACAGAGGGATGGTTCGATGGATGGCTGGTTCGTTGAATGAATGGCCAGATGGATGTGTGGATAGATGGAGTGTTAGATGAATGGAAAGCTAAATGGATAGATGGCTGGATGAATGGATAGCTAAATCGATAGACGGCGGGATAAATGGATGGATGACCTAATGGATGGATGGATCGCTTGATCAATTAATGACTTGATGGATGGATTGATCGCTTTTCCAATGGATCGATGGATTGATGCCTAAATGTATCAGCCAGTTTATGAACAATTGGCTTGATGGCTGGTTGGATGAATGGATAGATTGATGGTTGATTGGATGGATTGCTTGATGAATGGATAGCTGGTTAGATGTGGGTATGGATAGCTGGTTGGATGATTGGATTGATGGATGGCGAAATAGAGGGATGGTTCGATGGATAGCTGGTTCGTTGAATGAATGGCCAGATGGATGTGTGGATAGATGGAATGTTAGATGAATGGATAGCTAAATGGATAGATGGCTGGATAAATGGATAGCTAAATGGATAGATGGCGGGATGAATGGATGGATGACCTGATGGATGGATGGATGGATCACATGATCAATTAATGACTTGATGGATGGATGGATCGCTTTTCCAATGGATGGATGGCTAAATGTATGGGCCAGTTAATGTACAATTGGCTTGATGGCTGGTTGGATGAATGGATGGATTGATGATTGATTGGATGGATTGCTTGATCAGTGGATGGCTGGTTAGATGAATCGTTTACTGGATGGATGGAAGGATGAATGTATCGCTGTAAAGGTGGCTAGATCATGGGATATCTTGGATTTCTGGTTATATCGATGAATGGCTTGATGAATGGATGGCTGGTTGGATGAGTCGCTTGATGAATGGATGGACAGATGGATGTATCGTTGCCTGTATACCTAGATCACTGGATGGCTTGTGGTTGGATTGATGTATGGCTTAATGAATGGCTAGACCGCTGATTGGAAGGAAAGGTAGATGGATGATGCTAGATGGATGGATAGCCTGTTGGTATATTCGATGGAAGGATTTAGAAAACATGGACGCCGCCAATTCTACAGGGGAGTTTCTCGTAATCCATTATTTTGATTGAACCCAAAATCTCAAATTGGGATGATAGTTTTCGAGAGAAGTCAAAAAGTTTCAAAGAGAATTTATAAAAATCTTAATTTGACATTTCCGAGGGTCTTAACTTTTTCTCCTAAAAATTTTGGGCTTAACCGCGTATGTCGAGTAGCTTCACATAACCTGTTCTCTCATTTGAACCCATAATCTCACATTCGGGAGGGTTCTTTTCGAGAAAAGTCAAAAAGTTAAGAAACAAGGGTCGAAAAATCATATATTTGACTTTTCCGAGAACCATTACTTGTGTAGAAAAAACGGGTAAAACCGCATATGCATGGGATCTTCACATAACCTGTTCTTTCATTTGAACCCAAATTCTCCAATTGTGTAGGGTGATTTATGAAAAAGTCAAAACCTTGAAAAATGGTCTAAAAATCAAACTTGAAACTAAAATCTCAGATTTAGGAGAGAAGGTTTTGACAAAGGTAGAAAAAATTCGAAATAATCCCCCACAGACTTTTTCGACGGCTGTAGAAACTGGGGTACGATAAAAGAAGACTAGGTGTATATGCAGACACACAGGGAAGTGGGCGGTCTTTCCAATTGAAACCTTTTTTTTTGGAAATCCGAAAAATTGTTTTTGAGACCAGTGAAAAAAAAATTGACTAGATCGAAAAACACTCGATTGTTTGACTAGATGGAAAAACATTTTGAGAAGTTTCTAAAATTTGTTTAGTCCCCAAAAAGGCGCTTAAATAAACTTCGAAAACTAATTTTAATTGTGAAACTAAGTTGTCACGGTTTATTTTTGAATTATGAACCTACTGTTATGTTTGAAGCATCTGAAAGGCACAATAAAAGCTAAAGAAGGGATGCTTAGTTATACGAGCCACGTTCGGTGTCACTACGATGATCTAGTTTTTCATATGTTCAATGTAAAGCTACTAAAACAGCTTCATATAAACCACCCTTCTGTAACATTTATGTACACAGAGGCTAAGATACACTTCGCAAACACGAGTAAGAAAGAGGAAAAGGTTCGACAGCTTTAAAATGCACAAAAACTCAAATTTTGGATGCAATGATTTGAAATGTAATGAACTAAAGGCAACCACACTAACTTAGCATGCAATGACTAAGAATGTATCAAAACAAATCGCGTATAAAATACGATTTCGAAAGTCTCGAGAAGTATATTCAGTAGGAAACTTTCTGAAATGAGATTTCAAATATTATTTTGTTCTATGAAACACATAGCATTTTCGGTTCAATTGATAGAATAAGAAAGCATCAACTGTTTTAAATTACTACTACTCACATGTCAAAAGACATGGTATTATAGTGCTAACGTAGCCTACTGATTCAAAAGTGGCACCAAAAGAAGCAATATTATTTGAAACTTAGCTTGGAAAAAAGTTGCATCGCACTATCACACTACGCTACGCGCGTGTAATAATATGATTTCTAGGATTCGCAGAGAATCCATAGAAAGCTATCCAGCTTTTCTAAAGATAGTCGGGTTCTCTTATTTCCACACTTTCAGAATTCAGTTATTTTTATCGAACGAGGCTCATTTCATGCTGCTCAAGGTCGTTTTTTTATTCCGGAGCTTTCACGCGGTTCTCCTATTGCGGCCGAAATCCACCAGGCTGCGGTTGACCTGAAGCTAGAGATCAAGCGAGAGCACGTCCTCATACTCTATCATTGCCGAACTTCTGGCAAAAAAAAACTACTTCGTAAAACCAAAACAACATATGGACAACCCAAAGCAATTTGTTTACGCACTTCATATGTTTAGCTGTTTTTCGGTTAAGAAACTAACGTATAAAATGAAAACTCTAGGTAGTTCTGAAAACGTTCATCAATGGATTAACTTTTAAGAAACTTCGAATGATTCTCTTTTATCTTCGAGAAGTGACAAATTAGCAGCAAAATTCTGTTCTTATCTCGCAAGCAGTCGATCATCAGAGAAGCAAAATTTCGACAGACAGAAGCGCAACCGAAACAACCCTGACATCGGCGGAGCGAGTTTATTTGCCGATGAGGAACCAGTGCAAACAAACAAACTCCGCGACCTGCGCTACCTAGGTCGACTCAGTCGCCAGAGAAGCAAGATAGTGCTAATCAGCGTCAGTGTGAGCAAGATTGAACAAATAAACATTTCACAATACATTCAGACAATCGAAGACTGCAAAAGATGCATTATGAACTATAAATCCACAAAACTTGCGCAACATTGAGTGAAAAATTAGCGAGAAAGACCAGCTTATTGACATTTCTTTTTTCATAACACATCAATTTGGCACAGCCCCTCATAAAACAGACTCAAAAGCCAAAATAACATGCGCAACATCACTTGCCTTAAAATCCGCCTATACTAATTAGTCTGTTTTGAGATAAACAATGGGCTATAGAAACAAAACAAAATAAGTCCAGAGAAGAAATGAACAAATTTTCACATCAGAAAAATATGCTAGCCTCAGATAATCAAGTATACGTCTCGAACCCCCCTATGGTCGAACAAAGGATACGCTGCCAAAGTTCCCATCTATGAAACTTTTAAACCGATCATTAATCATACTTGACTTTTATCAACATTAATTACATTTAACTTCATGCTACTTTGAAATGTCCAAAAAATAACACAAGTGGTTACAAACAATAATGGACTAATTGGTTGATTGAAAAGAAGTAGAATACTGAATGAAATCAACTAAATTGTTTATTTTAGTTTATATCTAGCCGAGCTCATAAACAACCCATGTATGGATTTTGCTAAGAGAAATCGTCGTAAACAATTTATCAAAGAGTACTTTTGGTGGTTTTGTTCCGTAGTAAACATCCTGTTGTTTCCATCAAAGATAAAATGACCGAATCAAATAACAAAAACAAAAAGTTTCCATATATGGTCTTCTTTTATTTTCAAAATGAAAGAAGTCAACCTGAAAACCATTTGTTCCAAAAACCATAAGGCGGTAGATAAGAAAACATGGCCAACAGACAGTTGGAAAAGAGCCATTAACTCAAGGAAACGAATTTAAAAAAAAAACAAATATGACCTCAAAGCTCCTCCAATTTCGAGACCAATGTATGATTACTCTTTTTTGATAAAATTAACTCAATTTGAGAAAACAGGATCAATAGGTAATCTTTTTTATTCCAATGGGAAATCTGAAAATTAAAAACCACTTCAATTCGAATCTAGAAGTCCATCCCGTTTTTTTGCGAACTTTACACTTTAGCTGCTCGATAAAGAATTTGCCTTCCTTTTAAAAAAGAAATGAACTGAACTTAAAAAACTAAAACTTTTTCCTGAAAACGAAAAAAATCAGCACGACCTAAAAGAATCTTCACTACGTTCATTTACTCCGTTATGGCTTCAATGAATAGTTATGGCTTCAATGAATAGTTCTGAACAAAAATCTATGGCTTCAACGAATATCAGAGAAAAATAACATAATTGACGAGCTCTTATTTGGCCATGATGAGGTATGATGGTAGCCCTGGATTATGAAAGCAAAGTAAATTGAGGTGTTGTATAAACGAAATGATACTTTTCAGGATCTGCAACTTCTCCAAAGTATCGCTCAGAGCTTTGGGATACAATTCTGAGGATGGTGGCAGCGTAACTCAAGTGATATGCTTCTTTCAAGGCGCTTCAACAAGTTGAACATGTATTTACAAAAAAAAATCAGAAAAATATTTCTGATAAAAACGGTTTCCACGACCTTTTTTCGTAACTTTGCCGCTCTTCGCGAAAAAAGCTTAAAATACTTTTAAAAAATCTTGAAACTTCCATACATCAAAAGATTATGATACACAAGATTTTCATTTCACGAATATAATAGTCACAGATGAATTGCCTGAAATTGCAAGAACTATGTATTTGTATGTACCTTAAGTGCCCTGTTGACTGCATTGTCCGAGGGAGATTTCGCTGCCATGCTCTTTTGACTCTGTTGCGGCTGTTTCTCTTTGCTGTTGTCAGCCGAAAGAGGGGGAGGGGCGAATTTGTCCACTGAGAAGAAAAACATCTCCATTTCCTTCAGCTGAAACAAATAAAAGCGCTATGCATCACAGTTTGGGATCATATTTTCTAGTAATCAAAATTTTCATATTTCAGCAAAAAGATGACGTGGGAGTCATTGGATTTCAGTTCTCGGAACACCGTTCAATTTATTAACGAAGAGGCGAGGCTGCACTTCGTTTATAGAAACCATGAAACGATGAGCAAAAAATTTTAGAAGTTCAGGAAAACACGAAAAAATATTGAAAGCAAATAGGCCAATAGGCCTTGAAGTGAATATTCGGACGCTATGATATTCATGAACAATTCTCCAAATAAAAATCCAACTATCTTTCCCCGAAATTTTTTTTTTAAATATGAATCTTTTATAAACATAATTTCGACATTATTTTTTCAAGAAAAGTGACAAAAAAAGAGGAAAAAAATACTTTTTAAATATTTTCTTAAAAAATATATTTATATTTCTTATCATTACAAATGTATTCAGGGTAGACGTCTTGTGGGTATTGCTATAGCTCTTTGTGTATCCTCTCCATTCATAAATTTAATTTGATAAAAGTTCTTCAGTCCTTTATTTAGGATTTGGAAATATAAATTCTTTATTATAACACAGAGGCAAAGCGGAGCTTCGCACCACTTGCGATGCAACAGAGTCATAAGAGGGCAGATTCGTCGACAAAAATAAAACGCAACCTGCTAAAAAAACTAAATATAGCAATCCTCGACAATGTTTGTCTCGATTTATCTTAAAAAAGTTGAAGTAGGACAATTTAATGCAAAAATAGTAACGGAAAAAAACTTACGAAGCAGTAAAAAAGCCAAAAAAGCTTGAATAAACACCCCCTGAATTGAAGAAAAAAAACTCATAAGAAAATGAAGCCTTAAAAAAACGTGTATTCGAGAATCGAACTCCAACCTACTGCTACAATTTTAATACATTACCACTAGACATTTGATATCCAACAATTACTACTTAAACGGATACTCATAACTTAACACGTTCTTACTTTGAAGTATCCGATAAAAAAGGAACAAGGCAGCAATTAATGCGCTTCAGGCAGATAAAAAAAACGACGACACTTAAATAGGTGAAACTTCACTCGGTTCACTAACACTATAAACCAAACATACCTTTTCCACAGCCTGGTCTCTCTCCTGGACCACTTGTGTCATCTCTTCATCTCTGATTTGACTAGCTGTCGCTCTTGTCTTCTGTATTCTGTCCACTAACACTTTGCCAGCCATCTCTAACTCTACGGATGAAGGCGCAGTCTCTACCTCACGCAGAAGCATCTCTACACTCTGAATATAGCCAACAGGCAGTTGGAAAACAGTCATGAACGCAAGGAAACAGAAAAAAAAACAGACTTGTTTTTTGAAAAACAAAACACCAACTTCCCAATTCAAAGAAAAAAATATGTGGCCTTAACGCTCTTTGAAATTCAAAAACACAATGTGATCGAAACTTTTTTTGGTAAAGTAACCCAATTTGAGAAAACTGGATCAATAGGTAAAGTTTTTATTCCACGCAGACATCTGAAAAATAAATACCACTTTTGAAACTAGAAGTCGATCAGGTTTTTCGTGACCTTTACACTTTAGCGGTTCGATAGTGGATTTCGCCTTAGTTTCAACAATGAAGAAATAAACTTTAAACACAGAAGCTAAGCTGAGCTATAAGACTAAAACAGCATGACGCTGAAAATCAAAGACAGCATGACGCATTAAAAAAAAAGAAAAAAAAGTTTTTTCATGATTACATTAATTTAGGTTTTTTCAAGAGGACCTTGTGAGGTTGATATTGAGCAATTGAAAAGATGGAGCCAGACTTATCGATTTTCAAAACAAAATCGAAAATTAATAGGAAACAAAGTTTAAGGTAGAAACGCCAACAAAACTACAATGTACTGCTTATATAGTCGCCGAGTGCTTTATATGTAGTGAATGCAAGACCTAAATCGTAAACTACACCAACAGAATTTAAGTCGACACCAATAAAACAGAAAACTTGGAATACGACACTAACATAGCACAACAAACTAGCAGACAGAAAATGAGAAGAAAGCCGCTAAGTTTTGTGAAAAACTAAATCTACAAACATTTTCATATACTATCATTTTGTCTGGAATAAAAATCATTTTAAACAAAAATAACATGACAAAAAAGACAACTAAACGTTGAAATTGCAACGGAACTTGCATCGGAAAAGTCCCAACAATACTAAATGCGAGAATATAAATCGCATGCCTAATAATTCCGTGCTCATTAAAGGACGAAGCAAAAAATTTTTGAAAACTTTGAAAAAACTTTATTTTTTAAGTTCAAATTAATTTTTATTTCAAAAAAGCAACAAAAAAATTCGCGAAAAATTTAATAGCTGAATTACTTCCCCTGATGACTAACAGAAAAACATAAGAAACTTGATTATTCAAAAAGTTTCTGTGCATAGGGAACTAGGTCGAAAAAAAATAAAGAGACGGACGATTCTCCGAAAAAGCAGAAAATTTTGTTTGTTTAAAAAAAAAGCTCCAGCCGGATTCGAACCACAAGCTTTTGCCGTCTCAAGCATATATGTTACCTCTACGCCAAATGCGCTGGATAATTGATTGAATTTGAAGTTTTTTCATGTTTAATTTTTATAATTGTACAACGGAGGGCTTCAAAGTGTGATTCACATTTATCAAGAAGTTCCTGTTGGAGATCAATCGTCACAAACCCAACATAATTAATGGATTTAAAACATTGGGCTGAGCGGAGCATCGCATGAATTTAGCTAGCTAATAGAAAATTAGTCTAAAAAATCTAAGTCGAAAAAAATTTAAAATTCAATTTGAGACAATCAGCCGAGAATCACAACCACCAGCATTAGACCAGCTCTTAGTTTTTCCGAGCGGCCACTCAGCCGAAAAAATGTGGGTAGACGTCTATTGGGACTAAATTACAAAAAAAACAAGAAAAAAATTAAGAAACTCATTAAAAACTTTGAATATTTAGGTTAAAAAATTTGAACCTTTTCAATAAAGCTGACCTGTAGTTTTGGGTCATTTGAAGTATTAAACAATTTTTTATATACTTCAAAGGACACAAACAATTCGCTGATTCATCCGATAGAACATCAATCGAACCATACTTGAATAAAAAGAAAGAAAAAACTTCCTAGCAGGTAAATTCAAAATTCTAGTTGGAAAATTGACACAATAACAAGTATTGCCAAATTACATTAAAATTTGTAAAGATCTGAAAAAAATCAATAATTTGGAAATAAAGACAAAAAAGCAAACAAACGAATGTCCAAATCAATTTTTCCCAGGCAAAAATCAGTTTCAGTTGCTTCCTCGCATTTGTAACACAGAGGCGAAGCTTGGCTTGGCAAACGACAAAAAGCAGCTTTATAAAGTATAATATGAAAAAGTATAAATAAGCCTCGAATTAGCAAAAACACGGCTAAGTCTGAGATTCGAACCAGCGACCTTGAGATTAGGAGTCACACACACTAACCACTCAGCCACGGAAGCTTATTAATAAAAAGAAGATAGAAGATTAACACTAGCCACAAATAAAGCAGAGAAAAGACATGT
Source organism: Symsagittifera roscoffensis (assembly GCF_963678635.1). NCBI lineage: Eukaryota > Metazoa > Xenacoelomorpha > Acoela > Convolutidae > Symsagittifera > Symsagittifera roscoffensis. The sequence continues at coordinate 9,674,714 of NC_087068.1, forward strand.
CATGGAATTTCTAACTCTACAGTGAAATTTCCCACTAAGTGAACAGTTTTAATGGACACTTTTATTTGAGAGTTAGGTTAGAAAAAAAGGGTTCGTAATAACACACTAAGCTGACGCAAGTGTAATCAAGCGCTTACAAAGTGGACAATACTTGGGCAGTCGGCCCTTGAACCAGAAAAACTTGTCTAAAATTTTGAGCAAAAAAAGTTTCGAAACTCATTTCCACAGACCTACCTTCACAAAAAAATTTGCTAAACTTCTCGGTACTTGAATAACAGCATCATTACAGGAAAAAATTGGAGTGAATTTCAGTTAAAAATAAGCTGCTTAAACCAGAAGAGAAACCATTCATTAGAAAGAAAGCCAATCAAAATAAGGAGACACATCATGGTCAATCAAATTTTTCAAAAATCAATTTTTATTTCAAAAAAAAACTCGCGAAAAAACTAATAGCTGAATTACTTCCACTGATGACCAACTGAAAAATATAAGAAACTAGAATATTCAAAAGTTTCCGCGCCGTAAAGAGACGGACGATTCTCCGGAATAGCGGAAAATTTTTGTTTGTTTTAAAAAATAAGCTGCAGCAGGATTTGAACCACAAGCTTTTGAAAGGAGCATGGCGGTTTGACACTCAGCATGATTCATTACAATTGCTGGCACTCATCTCATGAAAAAAAACATAGCTATTAGACAAAGTGAAAAAAGCCAAAGAACGCAAGGAAACAGGAAAAAAATTGACTCGCTTTTGAAACGTTCGCAATTCAAAGAAAAATTTCAAACCAGAATTTTAAAACTTTAGCAATTCACGAATTTCAAAAATTGGACTTTGCCCAAAACCTTACTTGTTTCTCTGCTAAAATAAGTGAAAAGAGTATAAAATTTTGCCAAGGATAATCAATTTTCCCAAGGAGATAACATTTCTCTTAGAGAAATTAGGGAATCGCCGCTTATGTGGGAACAATTATCACAACCGGTTTTTTCAATTTAACTTTTCATCTTAAATTTTATTGGGTAAAATTGAAAATTCAAAAATTTTTTAAAAAATGGTCAAAAGTTCTAACAACTAGTCAAAAGACGTTCCAAAATCTATAAACTTTTTCTGCAAAAAGCAGGCTGTGGCCACTTAGGCAGAGAAGATTCCCAAAACCAGGTTTATCGATTGAACACAACCTGAGAATTGGCACGGTAGTAAACGCGTAACGTCAAAAAGTTTCCAAAAAACTGTCAAAGTTTCATATCTTGGACTTGTTTGAAGAGCATTAATTTTTCCATAAAGAAACTGCGCCTAGCCAATTATAAATGTAGGCTTTCAATAACCTGTTATTTCGATAAACCTATATCAGATTTGGCAGGATAGTTAGCGAGAAAGTCCGAACAAATAGTCAAAAAATCTATTATTTGACATTTCCGAGAATCTTAGCTTCTGTGTAAAAAATAGGATGCAGCCGCTTATGCAGAAAAAATTCACGCAATCTGTAATTTTGATTGAAAACACAATGTCAGATTGATTTGGGAGGGTAGTTTTTAAGAAAAAAAACAAACTCAAAAAAACGGTCAAAAATACAAAGTTTCCGATGGCCATCACTTTTGGTGCCAATAAAACTTGAGCGTAGTCGCAGAAGCAAGTGAGCTTCTCACATTCCGCACTTTGAATTAAACTCAAAATCTCAAATATGGCAGGAAAGTTTTCGAGAGTATTCAAAAAGTTTAAAAAAACGGTCAAACAATCAAAAATTTGTTTTTTTTTCCGAGGGCGATAACATTTTTTGTAAAAAAGTTCTGTGAGCTTCCCACTGCAGTTTATCTCCATTTAACACACAATACCAGATTTGAGACGTTAGTTTTCGAGAAAAATCAAAAACATTGACAATACGGTCAAAAATCTATAATTTGACTATTTCGAGGGCTATTACTTTATGTATAGAAAAAATTGGGCGTAGTCGCATATGCAGGAAGCTTTTCAGAACCGTTTTTTCCTTGAAACCAAAAGCTCAGGTTTGGGAGGGTTCGTTTTCGATAAAACTAAAGAACAGATGAGTCAAATATTTCCCCACAAAAATATGGGTCAAATGTTCCCCCACAGATTTTTTTCGAAGGCTGTAGACAGAAGGGTAAAAAAAATTAGGAAGATAGAGGGGTCAAGCGACTCTAGGCGAGTATGCACGCTCACAGGGGAGCAGGCAGTCTTTCAGTTGATACCGCTTTTCTGAAATCAGTAGAAATTTTTAAGAAAAACAAATATTTCTCCATTAAATTTGGAAATAATTTTCCATAGCAAAAAAGAAACCGACTGGTAAACATGAAAAAGCGGAGGGAGTGTTAAAATTGTGTTTTCCTTGATACGACCAACAATTAGGTCAATAAACCGATAAAAAATGGGCCGGAATAATTTGGGCTGAGAAATTTTTTAGCGAAACAAAAATCAATCAAAAATCAATTGAAGGAAGTACGAAGTCAACGTAAGTAAAAATTATACATTGTAGGAGTAGATCAAACACTAAAAGCAACATTAAAAGACAAAACAAGCAGCAAAAAAAAAAACGATTACAAGATGTGACAACTAAGTCGACAAGAGATAATCATACAAATAATTCGCCGACAATTTTATTTGAAACAAGATATTTCCGTTTGAAAAAAAAACAGGTCCCGGCCAGATTCGAACCCAGGACCCTTGCCGTCCAAAGCATAATCGTTACCAGGATAAGTTGGCTGGGAATGCATCGAAGTTTGAATTCATTATGAACCAAGATACAAGTGATTCTGTTAAACAAGTTGTTAGCCCGAAAAAGTTGCAAGCTTAGATAAATCAAAAGCCAAACCGCAAAAAAAGTACATTTGAGCCCGAAAAAAATCTGAATACTTTACCAAAAAAGGGGGAAAAATCATCACACCCTATATAAGAGTCTGAGCGAAGTTCATAGACTCTTAGAAAAAAAAGGTAGAACGTCAAAAAACACACAGCAAATTGCAATCGAGTACACGAGAAGTGCTAAAAAATATTAGATGATTAAGATTTTTAAAAAAGCACTCACAGGTTCCGAGTCGTCCTTGATCACACATTTCAACTGCTCCTCTGGACTCTTCTGCAGACTAAAACGATATCATTCATCTAAATTTACCAAACACTTATTACACTGATGGCTTGCATAGCTTTTTTTGGCTCAAATAAAATTAATGAACCCAAAACTATGACAAAATGCACACAGAGGCGAAGCTGAGCTTCGCACAACTTGCGATTCAATACAAACATTAAAAAAAAACAGTCAAAAAACTTGAGAACATTTTAGACAAGGAAAAAAAGGTGAACCAAGATTTCGAAAGTCTCGATAAAAAACAACTACAGGTCCAGCTAAAGCTTGAGGTACGCGTTTAATATTGAATGAGTTTGCAATACTGAAGCGGCCCGAGAAATGTGATTTCAAAAATTGGACATTGCCGAAAACATTATTGGTCCTCTACTAAAATAAGTGAGAAACGAAATTTGGAGATAATCAATTTTCCCAGAGAGAGAACATTTCTCTTAAAAAAGTTAGGGAGTCGTTATTTCTGCAGGAACAATTATCGCAACCCGTTCTTTCAATGGAACTTGTCATCTCAGATTTGATTGTGTAAGATTTAAGAAAACTCAAAAAGTTTCTAAAAAGCGGTCGAAAGTTCTAAAAAAACGTTCGAAAGACTTTCCGAAATCCATAACTATTTCCTGCAAACCGTTTGAGCCCAAAATCTGAGGTATGGCAGGGAGTTTTCGAGAATACTAGAAAAGTCTAAAGAGCGGTCAAAAAAATATATTTGACTTTTCAGAGGGCGATTACTTTTTGTATAAAACTTTTTGTTAGTGTACGCTAATGCAGAGTAGCTTCGCAGTACCCGTTATCTCATTGAACTCACAATATCAGATTTGGGAGAGTAGTTTTCGAGAAAAGTCAAAATCTTTCAAAAAAACGGTCAGAGAATCAAAATTTTTACTTTTTCGAGGGCCATAATTTTTGAAGTAAAAAAAATTTGGGCCTTGTAGCAAAAGCAAATGAGCTTCCCGAAGCCCATTCATTCTGAGAATTTAACCCAAAACCTTAGGTATGGCAGGGTAGTTTTCAAGAGAATTCATAAAGTTCAAAAACGTTCAAAAATTTGACTTTTCAGAGGGCGATAACTTCTTGTATACAACTTTGTGGTAGCGTCCGCTAAAGCAGAGGAGCTTCTCACTTACTGCTATCTCATTGAACTCACAATATCGAATTTGAGAGGCTAGTTTTCGAGAGAAGTTGAAAAGATCCACAAAACGGTCAAAAATAAGAAATTTGACTATTCCGAGGGCCATAACTTTATGTGCATAAAAAATTTAGTCGTAGCCACATATGTAGGTGAGTTTTTAAAAACAATTCTATCAATTAAAACCGAAAACTTAAATTTAAGAGAGATAGTTTTCGAAAAAACGAAAAAAAATCAAAAATGATCAAATTGTCCCACATACTTTTTCGAAGGCTGCAGACAGGGGAGACAAAAAGAAAAAAAAGACTCTAGGGAAATATGCAGGCACAGAGTGAATAAGCGGTCTTTCAATTGATACTCCTTTTTTGAAAACCAGGAGAAGTTTCTGAGAAAAACTAAATTTTTGCAAAAAGTAAAAAAAAATCCAAAACAAAAAAAATGAAACTTCAACAAACAGATTGGTAAACATACAACTAAATTAAAAACTGCGCAGAGGAGTGCTAAAATTGTGTTGCTTTTGAAACATCCCAAAATTAGGTCATTAAGCCGATGAAAAATAGGCCGAAATAAATTTGGCCGAGGAATTTTTTAAGCGAAACAAGAAAAAAACAAAGAGGAAAATATAAAGTCTTGGTAAACTTGCAAATGTTACCGTAATTCAAACACTAAAACAATATAAAGAAAATTGCGCGTAGAAAACACAAATCCCAAGATGTGACAACTATGCCAACAATAGATAAGCAGACAAAAAATTGGCCGACAATTTTGTTTTTGAAACAGAATATATCCCGTTTGAAAAAAAAAAAAACAGTTCCTGGTCAGACTCACCCCCAGGACCTTTGGCGTCCCAGGCATATTTGTAAACTCCAGGCTAAGTTGGCCAGGAACGCTACGAAATTTGAATACATAATGAAGCAAGGTAGAGATGAGTCCAGACGAGTCCTGTTGACAAAGTTGTTTACGGGAAAAAAAAAGTCTAGTACCCGGTTGCAATACCCTAGCTTATCGCAAAGGTAATAAAAGTTAGAATTAGCACAGAGGCAACTAACAATTGAACTTCTTCTTTGAGAGAGTCTATATGTTGGAGTAAATGCTCCCTCTCAGTTCTAGCCTCTCTCACTTGCTTCAACAGGGCTTCGTCTCTCTTTCGCTGCTCACCATGGATTTCCTCTATCACAGCTGAAAACATGGATTAATTGGTCAGTTCGATTAATTTTGATAGTTGAGGTTAAATTACAATAATACCACTCAAATAACCAGAAGAAACCTGAACCAATAGGTACATTTTATATTCCGCTGGAAATTAAAATTCACTTTCAAAACTAGAAATTGTTCACGTTTTTTCGTTTTCGTAACTGGAGAGCATAATTTGCCTTCCGTTTACCGAATTAACTTGAAACGAAATCAAAATTCAAACCGCAGATCCAATTCGAATTGAACAAATTTCAAGACTTTTCCTGAAAAACAAAACGAGAACAAAATCAACATGACCTGTGTAAGTTTTTTTATTACGTTCATTGACACAGAGGAGCAATTGACCAATTTCCAAAATTGTCAAAAAAGGCCTTTTGTTATGGTAAAATCAGGGGCGGATTTGGGATTTTCTGAAGAGGGGGGGGGGGGTAGATTTTGAAAAAAAAAATCAAAAATTTTGTCGACCTTTTTTTAGGTCGACCAATTTGATTTTCTGAGCTCTACCAAATCCCTGTAGAGACCCTATTTTGACCAGGATTTGAAAAATAGGAACATTTTGACTAAAAATTGCGGTTTTTTTCCGCGCGCGCTTCCCACTCAAAATTAGTGTATTTTGGCGCCCAAGGCGCCGTTAGAAAAATTTTAGGGTCAGTCAATGGATATCTCAAAATAGTACAAAGGGATTTGACCCCCTGTCGACCCAAAGGGTCCCCATTTGGGTCGGCAGGGGGTCGAAACCCTGAGAGGGGGTTGTCCACCCCTCCCCCCTAAATCTGCTGGGGGTTAAAATGTAATCATGATGGCAGCTCAAGGTCTGCTTCTTTCCAAGAAGAGAACCAAGATTGCAGACGGAAAAAAAAGCAGAATATACCCACATAATACGTGTCCTACTCATACCTGCCACTCTGTGAGCGACTGTGGCCTCAATCTCTTCACTCTTCAGTTCCTGCATCAGCCTCACACTCGTGCCCTAAACAAATTGCTGAGGCATTGAGACGATTTATCCACAAGGGACAGGACCAACAAAATACGAGCTGTTCAGCTCTTCACGGAGAACCGCAAGTGTTTCCCTGGTTAACAACTACATCCAATTTTTTTGACAACATTCCTACGATGTGTATGTTGCCTCACCCTCAAGCAACGAGCACGGATCAAGGTGGAAATTAATCCGAGAAGCCAAAACCTCAGACTCATTTCTCTGAACATGGTCCTTTTTTTAAACAACCTTTTCAAATCCAGACGAAGGCTCAAAGAAATTTAATATGACATTACACTCGTTCACCAATGAGCTTTCTTCAAGTTTCATTATTTCACAAGGAAAAAGTCTGCTCTAAGCCATGGTTGCTTCCAATTTGCGAATTAAGTTCGCATTTATCAAGCCTAACCTCATTAAATCCAACCGAATATAATATTGGACCTCCATCCTTATTAAACTAATATCAAATTACTACAACTGACAGCTGGTCAATACGTTTTATTTCATGGATGGTTGAAGTACTCACAAAACGATTCTTGTCTTACCAATTGTTGGGTTGATCCTTCCGAATTTCTTTGTTTCTGAAAGAATAAAAATGTAAACTCTCAAATTTGCTTTTGAAGAATGGTATCAATGTTTCATACACACCTGACGACTAAAGCTACGTGACAGCTAAAACACAAAATACAAAATTATAACGTGTATTTACGTGCGTAGTATGATTGTGAACGAAAAATCAACGAAAAAAATAGCTAACTTATCTGAATCAAATTTGAAGGCCATTAATTCAGAAACTTGCAAAATCTATTTAAATTTTTAAAACGAAAATAGGTATGATTCTCTCCTGGAACCTAGTATAATTTCGGCTGACCAAATACCAATGGTGGACTTTCGAGATTAATTTGGTCTAAAGTCTTCAAACGTAGTGACCAGGTCTTGTTCAGGTTTTGGCTAACCGTAAGCTTCCCAACCTTCAGCCACCCAGGACCATTTTCCCACGTGAAATTGAAACAAACAAACCAGTCACACTTTTACGATTGATGTCCACTTGGATTCCCCCCTGATACACCTTCAAAAAGTTGGAATAGCGGACGCTTAAGGTAAAAAAATAGTTTTTACCGCGAAAGTAGTACTCGCTCTGCTCTAGACACCACAGATATCAGATGTTCATTATAATGAACTTGAACTCAATTTATACATCAGTATTATCAACTCAAGTTTCCCTTACCCGCAAAATCATAAGCACGGTGAAATAATTGTCGTCAATATTCCGTATGATTATTATTGTTTAACTACTGAACCGAGTTGAAAATTGAAGCTCTGACTTGGATTCTTGGCATAATGAGAAACACATCAATATCAGACATAAGACTGACCTGTGAGTTGCGTCTGTGCAGCTGTTGTATGTGTTTCTTGAGCGAGACGATCTTCTCCTCAGCCAAAATAAGTTGCCCGTTCTCCCCCAACAAGCGATTTGAACAGTCTTCTTCCCCTCCATTTTCAAGATGATAGTCACTATCGCCACTCAAGGTGCTGAAACCATTATGGCGATCAATTTGTCCATCTTAAATTTTTTCATCGAATTACTAAATCTATTACGACAGTTGTGTACAAAGAAACAGCAAAAAAACATTACTGGTCACTTTCTGTTTTTTTTTCAGGTCATACTATTGAGATTAACTAACACTTAGTTTGACCTTGACTCTTTTGCAGATTTCAGAAGCTTCGAAATGAAGCTTCTACCAACCATATTAGTTCAAAAAAAACTATTGAATATCCTGAGCAGAGGTACCAGGATCAAACGCCTATCGCTCTGAAAGACAAAAAATCGAGCTGATATTGTTCAGAGTTGAGCCCCAAATTTGAATAAGACGAAGAAACATCGCTGGTTAAAACTATTCGAAGCTCACTCAAGCAAACTTTAGACTCGCAAATAGCGAAAATGATAGCAGAAGTAAAGAAAACAATTCTGAAAACTATTCATGAAGCGGTACCACGTAAAATGCAATTGATAGAGAAGCAAACCCTCCATGAGGCTAGAGATATCATAGGCTGACAAGGCAGAAACTGTAGCCTAAAAGCTCGCAGTGGAACAAAACTGATCGAACGATATGATCGCACAGACAATGTCAGAATAATTGGATTCGCGAAAACCCAAATGTCAATGAAAACGTGCAAAGAGTGTTTGAAAGCAAAGAACAAAGCATTGACAAGGTCACTAAAATAGCCACTGAAATAGAAGCTATTTCATTGGAATCTGGCATACTGTTGTCCACTGACTGCCTACGAAAAAAATCAACCAAAAACTATTAGCAATCGCTTCGCAAGAAGAATCGGCAAAGTAATTCTTTTGAGGGATAAAAATAACTTTTTCAATCTTCCACAATGGGAGACATGAAAATATTTACGGCTTTGACTGCGCCGAGAGCCGCGTTTCGCAAAATTATGAAGAAAAGATGCTCGAGTAAAATCAGTTGGGACGCGCGAGGGATTCAGGCACTTCAATTATACAAAAAATGATGTGGCGCAATGTTTATGTGGTCTCTATGAAGGAGGATTGAAACTAGAGTACTCAATAACTAGATTACTCAATGACAGAGGAATAAACTAGAGTACTCATTGAGTTTAGTTGTTTCTATATACAACGAAATCGTATCTGTGCTAAAAGTACGAAGTGGTAATAGTGCTAAAAATTCTATTGTCCGCTTTTGGAAGCTACAAAATTTAATTACCAAGTCTCTTAAAAAACCAAGGAGAACTAGAAACGCTTGCAAGGCTGTCTTGAGTCACCACTCAATGTAATAGCTTTAACTCAGAAATGGCTACGTGAAACAGACGAAAAAAAGTGTTACAAATTAAAAAGGTTTGAACCACTATCAAAAAGTAGAATTGCATTGAGTGGAAGAGGCGTAAGAATTCAAGTTATAAAAAATGTCGCCAAATAACTAAAATCTAACATTCCGGAAGGTGTATGTGTACAAATTAGAATAATGAAAAATACTTATAGTTTAGTCTTGATATTCAACCCTCAGAGAAGTGCGAAAATGTTTGTATTCAGCCATTTGATTTTCTTCTTGAGCATTTGTCACTACAAAACTCGCCCGTCATTTGTTGTGGCGATATAAGCATTGATATAAAGCTTGATAATCTAGCCACATCAAAATACTTGGATAGCATGGTATCAAAAGGAGTTAACAATCTCAGCCAGCAACCAACAAGATTCACGGAAATGGCAGACTTGCGTAGATCAATTTATAATCGAAGATGAATATCAACAAAACCTGCTTCTTTTGCATAACAAAAGATTTTTTGATCATATTCCAAAAAATGAAGCAAAATGAGCTATAAAAACACATCATTCATCAGAAAAGGAATAGAAACAGTTCAGTGGTTCAACAAATTTTTTACCTAGTAATAAAAGAATAGTCTTCTATTGCTAGGTAAAAATAACAGATAAATATTTTGGAGAGTTTGAAAAAAAATTAGTCGAGTTTTTCCTAAGTTTGCACCAATTGCAAGGAAAAATATCCAAAAGAAACAGTCAGCCGAAAAGTTATTCAAATAAAACAAAATCCTCGTTTCTGTTAACTCAGAGATGGAAAG
>NC_087068.1:9684898-9845350 GCF_963678635.1 Symsagittifera roscoffensis
AAAACAACAAGCGTATCGGGAAAATTAGCAGACAGCAACTCGACACAGTAACACAATAAACTCATCTAGCAATTTTGAACAAAACCACCGAAAAAGTTGGATAAATTTCATCCTGGTTTGAGAAGACTTCAGTCTTGCTGGGTCCTTTATTTTGAAATGATGAAGCTAATTATTTTTAATGGGCTAAAATCTAAAAAGAAAAACTTTAAAAATCAAGTTTCAAAAAACCTCAAAAAATGCGCAAAAACTATTGAGATAATTCAGCTCCACCGCAATAAAGGCACTAAATACAGCCAATCAAGCCACCAAAAACAATAGGGGCTTTCACAATTTTGTTCAACTACGGAACAAACAAACAAAATTGAAAAAATATATATTATTCTGTCTAATTTTTTTCCACTTTTCACAGAGTATAAAAGGTTGATTCAAACATTTCTGAAAAGCCATATAAGACACCAGTCAATCTTAGAAATTATTAAAGAAGGAAAATTCAAAAAAAACATCGGGAAAGTGATCCGACAAAATTAAAGCCGACCTCTTCCAGCGCCAAAATTCTTTTGAAGATATTCAGCACACACAACAAATACTCTCAAAGAACTCTTCACAGGCACCCAAAGCCCATAAATAACATTTAACCACTACTCTAACCATCGTGCTACTGAAATTACTTTCATTTGTCCATTCTGTGAACAAAGTTATTTCGGTGATAAGTAAAGAGATAGTAAACTGATGGCAATTACGGGTCCCATGTTAATCATTTCTGACTTTTTTGTGTCTAGCTTGAAATTTTCAATGAATTTCCAGCGTTAACTCTTTTGACCTTAGAGATTAAATCAAATCGAATCTCCTCTTTCTTATTAGAACAATTGGTTTCTTGTAACGTAAAGCCATTACGAGGCCAAACTGTGCACTGGATAGGGGCAAAATTTTGTGTCTGTATCTTCCTGGATTCCACAGATAAAACTTAAAACATATTCCGAAATGTGAGTGGATTTTACTTACAAAACTTCCGTGGATTCCGCGTACAAATACCTGTAATGTAAATTTTGTCGGCACATATGTTGTGCAGCGGATTCAGCAACAAGCGAATATAGCTAGTTGTTCTGGATTCCGCAGCTTTACGTGGATTCCACCAAGTGCAAGTTGAATCCGCAAATGTAAGGGGAATCCGCATAAATTGTAAGCAGAATCCGCAAACTGTAATTGGATTCAGAATTTTGTTTATTGCTGAACTTGCATATGAACAATAAAAAGCTAGAGCTGGAATTATTATCTATAACAATGCGGAATTTTAAGCCAAGGACTTAACCATTGTCAGCGGAATCCACGAACAAATCTCAAAACACCTTTTAACTAAATCGGTGAATGTAACCTTTTAGTATTTTGGAAACACAACTCCGAACAAGTTCAATACTTGGAGTCATTGAGTTGAGAGTGTATGGAAATACAACACACAGCATATCGCCGAATTAGGTCAGTATTTGGGATTGCATAAATCCCAAATACTGGTCAATAATTGGGATTCCATCAATCCTAAATACTGATGATCTAGTCGATTCCGATACTAGTGATCTGAGATTGAAGTTGACAGAATTTGAGATCGAAGTTGGGTTGACAGGAGTAGAGACCAAACGTTTGGTATTTCAACTGGTAGTTGATCAGTGTAGTAAATAAGATTGATTTTTCCGGTGACCAGTAGTTAAAAGATATAATTTTAAACGCCATACTACACGTATACATATATGTAAACGGAGTACGCAAACAAAATGCGGATTCCACTTACAATTTGCGGATTCCACTTACAATTTGCGGATTCCGCTTACAGTTGAGGAATCCACAACAGCTCAATTTAACTATACAAATGTCTTATTATTTGGTTGTGGACTCCACAAACTATTCTGGATTCCGCGATTTTGAGCGGTACAATGTTTTAGGTATTGGTTTGTGGAATCCAAAACAGCGAAAAAGACTAAAGAAAAGTAGCAAAGTTGTGGATTCCGCGACAAATCTGATTTTGACATGTTGCCGAATCCGCTTGCAATGCATAGTTTGGCCTCGTAATCACTAGCTTATCCTTTTCGAATTGAAAATACTCTAAGGGAATAATATTGAACAATAACATACTATGATATACGCAATTATTTAGTGATCCAGTAGCAACAAAGCGACACTGTAAAACAAACTGAAACTTTTCTCGGCGGTTCAAATCCCGGCATGCTCAAGGTTTTAAGCAGAGGCGAAGCTTCATTTCGCAAACACTAGCGAAAATTGACAAAAGCAACTCTACCAAGTGCAATATCGAAAAAAGGCCTCGAATTAGTTACAATTCGGCTAGGTCTAGGGTTCAATCTGCGACCTACTACCTTATAGAGATTTTGAGTCTCAAGCACTAACCTCTCAGCCACGCACGCTGAAACATCGACAAACACTTATCACGAAAAAAACACCTACATATGCTAATAAATTGCCAATGTCATTCAGCAAAAGTGGCACCAACTACAAAGAGACATAAATTTGAAAGAAATAACTTTGAAAAAAAGAAGGTTGTTAATAATACACTAACCTAACGCTAGTTTAAAAAAGGGAATGAAGCAAAAAGAATAATTTACTGCTGCTGACTTTTCAGAAAATTGATTGGATCAAGCTAAAAAAAAGCTAAAATGTAGCTAACAGACAGTTTGAAAAGAGTCAATGAACGTAAGCAATCAGAAAAAAAAACATACTTATTATTTTGAAAAAACTTCACATTTGAAATTTCGAAATAAAAAATATATGATTGACAATTTTTTTTCATGAAGTTAACTCAATTTGAGAAAATTGGACCAATAGATAAAATTTTTATTGCGCTGGGAAACGTGAAAACTAACATCCAATTTCGAAACTAGAAGTCGTTGACGTTTTTTCCGCGCCATTTAGACGTTCGTAATCAGAGATGGCAATTTACCAAACACCCAAAAAACAGACACAATTTTGCAACTAAAAATTTGGAATATAAACTGAAGGCATCCTAACTAACTTTGCATGCAACAAATCGGAAAGCATATAGCCACATTATGTATAACTTATGCATTTAAAAAAAATTGTGAGATATATTGAGCTAAAAAATTTCTGAAAACGAGTTTTTATTTTTGCTATGTTTTTTGAAACGAATAGTTTTTTTCGGTTCATTTGATGAATTTAAAATGCATCAACTGTGTTAGCTTATTAATATTCGAATGTCAAAATACATGCTATCAAAAAGCTGTAAGGGTGCCCGAAAAGTGGTATCAAAATTTGCGACTTAGATTAGAAAAAAAAAGAAAGTTCGTAACAAAAAGCCAAGCTGACGCTAGTGTAATTAAAAAGATAAAACGCTAAGCGTGGAGAAATGTTTAAGATGAGGCCCATAGCACAATTTCAATTTAAGATAGATGACACCAAAATTCCAAATGATACGAGCCATTTGTAAGTGAATTCTCAATTTAATTCTTCTGCGATTAGATTAACACATACAAGAAGTTATTTTATTGCCTCATCTATTTAATTCCGTACCTCTTAATTGGAAAAAGAACAGCAGGAGAAATAGTCAACTAGATTTTTTGTGCAAAAATTAGAATCATACCAAACTTTACAGAAAACAATTATATCGAAACTTGTGAAGTACCCCCAGCACACTTTTATTTTCAGAAATTCGACTTTCAACAGCCTACAAGAATCTACGAGGAGACAGTTATTCAAAAAACGTTATTTTTGGCTGATTAAAACAGTAGCTGTGTGATAGTTAACAAGGTCCAATAATATCATTAAGGTTGTAAAAAATTACTTGCGCTTTCATAAGAAAAAATTAACTGACCCGTTAAAGAAAGCACGATCCAAGTCTTCCTCTTCTCCTACTCGATGCAAGCGCGACAAAGGTGACCTCTCTTCTGGTGTATTGGCATGAAAGACTGGAGCTGCCGAGGAGTAGCCTTCCGTCTCGGATCCGAGCGAACTTTCTCGTCGGCTGCCTCCTTTTCTACCATCACGTGGCACGGGTAATATCGTGCCGTGCGAATCAAATAAACCTAGAGAAATTCGAATACTTTTGAAAGTAATTCATACAATTAAAGTAAGTAAGGTGATAAAAATAAACTTACTAGAATGATAGACTGAAGATGAAATTAATTAACCCTTCACCAGACAAGAGATATGCGAAACACATGAATCCTAAAATGGCACAAACCTAAGCTATACATGATGATACATAAAATAATACCACTTTTAAAATATTAACACCATCTCCCGTCATAATTTTTACCGACGTTTTATAACAATTTTCTAATCATACAGGACAATAACATGGAAGATGATGTCAAAATATGGCTGGGAAATATCTCATATGATGAAACCGATTTGAGAAAAAAATGCAATTTGCTTTTTTAACAATATTTCCTATTTTGAACGTCAGTTATATTCTATACCACTCCTGTACAATCAAATTAGACTTTTTAATTAGCGAATGACAAGATATAATTATTAATCCATCTGTATGATAGACCGACTGGTTAAGTATAAATAAAATCTATAGCCAGTAAGCAACACCACTCACCCATCTATTACAAAACAGTAACTGATAAAATAAAGACTATATGAGATGTGATGATCTCACCTCCTTGTTCAAAACCAGTTCTTCGGTCTCCTTCTCTCCTTTTACTTCGTCTCTTCAGAGGTTTCAGTTCAGCTTCCTTCTTATACAAGACTTCATTCTTGTTCAGCTTCGATGAAAGACCGTTTTGATGAGATTTTCTGCTCGGTTCAACAAAATTAGACGACCCTGTCCTTCTCTGAGCTTCTTCCTTTAAGTACTTCTCGAAATCACGTCTGCTTTTACTTCTGAAACAATCAAACCAAAACTTGACAATTACTGCTTGTGCAAAGTTTACAGCGTTGCATACCAGAGTGCGAAACATGCAGGTCTGTCGCATTATAGCCCGTCCAGCAAAATATAGCCCCCCCCCATGATAGTAAAATCAGTATGGCGGGGCTTTATTTTATTTTTTTATTTGGTGGGGGACTATAAAGGGAAAGACCTAAGTGTCCTTCTGAAAGAACAAGGTTGGTCATTTTTTCTTACTCTTACTCTTAAAATTTTTGGAAACCTCCCGCCTCCGTGAAAACTCACTGACGCAACCATCTTAGTGACCACATCTTCAAAACCCACGATTTCAATATCAGACAATTCCCATTTGAGAACATGAAAATAAACGGTGCGAAAAACTATATCATTAACATATTGACACTAAGCACGATATCATTGAAATACCATAATTAAAAACTCACTTAGGAACAGCAGCATAGTCCTTCGGTGATTGTTTTGCTCTAATTTGTGCTTTGATTTTCAGCTCATCGACCAATGACTCACTTCCAAATCTGAAGTAGTCATGACCTCGATTTGGGCTATCATAAGAGGTCATGTTCCAGCCAATAATCTCGAAAGTTTTTGAGCCTTAAGTAGGAATGAACATTTACCTGAAAAAATTACAATATGAAACGATTTTCAGTCTTAACTATAAAGGATCTGATGTGATAAAATACACAGTCCACACAAAGTACGTTACAATGCTGGAGAGAATTCCAGGTCAGGTCATTTTTCTTTAGCACTGTGAATGATAGGAACATTAACAGCTTTTCAAAAACTCAATGAGTGATTTAAACAAAAACACTTCAAGTCACAAATATTCAGCAACGAGGCAACACTTCAGGCACAAAAACATGTTTCAGTAAAAAGAAAGTTAGGATGATTTGCAAAAACAATTCATGCTGAGCTCATGCGACAAAATAATAGAACTTAATGAAAATTTTGAAGTCCCTACAAAACACAAACTCACCCATAACTATCTACTTTGGCCCATCAAACTACAAAACAATGACCAAGCTACGCCAATATTACATATGCATAAATCTTTTGAGCCGAACAAATTCGACGACAAATTTTGGAACAAAAAAAATTTAGCGATAGTCAGACCGGGATTCGATTTACCAACTCAATGCGGACAAGCCTCAAATGTTATCTCTACACTAACTGTGTCCATTAAAAGTACACAAATAAGTTTAAACACGTAAGCTTCTCACGTGCGAACTCCGCGATAAATGTTTTTAACGAGGAAAATAGTCTAATACCCGATTGCAAAACTCTCGTTAATCGCAAACGAAATGAAGTTAGATGGATGATGCATGGCTCTCAATGGAAGATGGATGGCTGACTGGATGGATGGCTCGATCGCAGGGAGGATGACCGCATGAATGCCTGGATGGATGTTTGGCTGAACGACGGATGATTGGCTGGAAGGATGGATGGTTGGCTGGAAAGATGGATGGTTGACTGGTAGGATGGATGTCTAGAATGATTATAGGATTGATAGTTCGATGGACAGAAAGCTGGATACATCGATGACTGGATAGACAAAGGCTGGACGGATGCTTGAATTAATGTATGGACTGATGGGTGCATCGATGAATGGCTGGATGGAGGCTAGATGGATGGCTGCGTATGTGGACGGATGGACACATGGCTGGATAAATGGCTGAACGGATGGTTCTGTAGATTAATGACTTGGTGTATGGATGGCCGGATCGCTGGTTAGATGAATTGATTGGAGGAGCACATGGACGCCCCGGATAGAGGACTGGCTGGATGTCGGGGCGGATGGATGGCACGATCGATAGATGGATGGCAGGTTGCATTAATGACTTGCTAGATGGATGGATTGTTAGATGGATGTATGGCTGGAGAGATGGCAATGAATGGATAGCTAGATGAATGACTGGCAGAGTGGATGGATGGCTTGCAAAAGGTGGGATGGCTGCCAGAATGGATGGATAGCTGGCAGGCTAAATTGATGACTGGCTGGCTGGATGACTAGAGAGCACGCAGGACGGATGACAGGAAGGATAGATGGGATGGCTGACATGCTGTATTGAGGACTGGATAGATGGCTCGTTGGACAGATGTGCTTGATATATCGCTGGATCATAAGCTCACAGAATGAACCGAAGAAGAAATCGATACACAGCTGGATGAGTTGCCGGATATATGGCTGGATGGAGGGACGGATGAATGGATGGCTTGCTGGACGAGTGGATGACTGCAATTGATGGATCGATCGACGGAAGCATGGATATATGATTCGATGCTGGAAGGATGGACAGATGAGATGGCTGACTACAGGTCTGGGTGGATAATGTACTGACTAATAAATCGATGGGTGGCAGGATAGACGGCAAGATGAATGAATAGCTGAACACACCGCTGGATCGAAGCAGTTTATGACTGATTGGATGGGAGGGTGGCTGCATAGATGACTCGCCTTGCCCTGCTTCACCCTTTCCTAAGTGCCATCCAGTGCCTTGCTTTGCCGCCACGCGCCTTGCCTTGTCCTATCCAGTCACACCATACATTGCCATCCGCTGCGTTGCCTCCCCTTGCTTTGCTTTGCCTTGCCCTTTCCTCCCCTGCGTTGCCTTGCCTTGCTGTCATCTGCTTATGCCATTCCTTCTCCTGCCTTGCATTGACCTGCCCTAAGTTGCCCTCAGCTGCCTTGCCTTGTCCTGCTTTGCAATCTCTCTGGCTTGCCCTGGCCTACCCCCTAGGCCTGCCTCGCTTTGCCTTGCCGTCACCTGCCTTGTCTCGCCATATTCTGTCATGATCCGACCTGCCATACCTTGCCCTCCGCAGCGTTGCCTCGCCTTGCCCTTACCTGCTTTGGTATGCCCCGACCTGATTTACCTATCCCTCCCCTGCATTTCCCGCCTCTGAATTGCCCTGACGTGCCTTGCTTTGCCCCCTGCCTAATTATGACAATTATCTCACAATTTGTCTATAAAATTCAACCTATTTCAAAAACAGACTCATCTAAAGAAGCAATTAACACGCTCAAAACGCTCGAGCCGAATTAAAGCACAGCATGGGAACGCAGCCATCGCTTGCCAATGCCTCGTTTGAAGTTATCACACTTGCGTCCTAGTTATTTTGAATCTGCTAAAAAAATCTGCCGAATCTTTTCCAGTTCCCACCCCATTGGTAAAAAAAAACAATATGAAATTTATAGAAAAACGATCATTCTACAAAAATCATGAGGGAGATTCTGTAAAACTTAGTTCACTTGTTCAAGCGTGCATGCTTTTTTGCAATTTAGAATGTCAAAGGTCACTTCTAATAGACTTTTGTAAACATGAATTTCAGAAAAACAAAAGAGAAAACTGGAACAGAGCCTATCGGTCTGCTAAAAGACCCAGCTGGCAGTACGAGCAAGCTATGTATGCAATGCTTAACCTGTAGATCCTAAATGGCTTGTTTCAGACGTTCGAAAACAATTGGCTCCTGAATGTAATTCAGCATTCGCCGTCTTTGCTATTTACTTAAATCGGATGGCTCGTTTCCAGTTCATTACTCGTCATAAATCAGGTTAAAACCAAGCAGTGTCACAAGGTGGGTCACTTAGTTTTAAACTGTTTAAAGCAAATGAGTAAACAACTGGATGTGCAAAAAACAGGAACAAAAACGTTTTTGTGTAATATTTTAATTGTTCTTTGACTACTTTTTTCATGTTTTGCTTAATAGTAATTTTGAAGAAAGTAGCAGAAATAGGGAACTTTTGAAAAAAAACCCACCCCGCAGTGTGAACAGTCAGTAGCGTGATAATGGGGGGGGGCAACGAATGGGCTTTTTCTTCAATTCTAGTTGCCAACTTTTTCCAAAGGGTCCCCACTTTGGTATAACTTTACGACATCCATTTTTGGCTGAAGAAAAATTTTCTAAGGGAGCCTTCGGCGCCAATATAACTAATTTTGAGGCGGGAGCGCGCGTCGAAACAACGCATTTTTTTTGTCCAAATTTTCAAAAAAGTGCCCAAAAATGCCGTTTTATGAAAAGGCGCTGAATGTTTTATGATAATTTTTGGCAAAATAGGGTCCTTATATTACAATCGGAGAGCTTTGAAAATCAAATTGGCCGACCTAAAAAGAAGTTCCGCAAAATTTTCAAAATTTTTTTGGAAAACCGACCTCCCCTCCCTCCGTAGAAAATTTTCTGCGCACGCCACTGTGAGCAGATTTAAATAAGTTTTTGTTGCAGACTAGCCATATGAACTATTTTCATCCCAATGAGGAAAGAACAGAAAACTGAAATAATGCTCAACGATCTTTTCAGATAACATTAAGTTATGAACATCGTATGAATTAGTGAAGTGGTTTCGTTTCACAAATTTGGTTTCATTTTCATCATTTTATATCGCGATGTTTCCATTCAAAGTGCCACTTAGAGATATAATAAAAACTGCACAAAAAGATAAGTGAAGATTGGCACTCCGAATCCAGGTGAAGTATCCGCTGCTCCGAAGATCTCTTTTCCCTTAGATGTTATATCATTCACTGTATCGGGAATCGCTTTTAAGAAGTTTCCTGTTTTGTTCTGCGCTACACTAAGTCCCTTTCTGGCCGAGTTCAGAAATTTTGTAATGGATGAAGACGAATCGGCGCCTGCTAGATTCTTAATATCTTCAATTCGGACATTTTTCAACGCATTTCGAAGCTCTTCGAAGGTCTCTCCTTCAAACGAAGTCAGTTGCTCGCCGTTATTTATTCTGACGCCTACTTTTTTGAAGGCAACTTTGAAGTTATCTGATAGGTTGAATGGAAAGTATCCGACGTTAAGAGTTTTCAACACAGTCGGTTGAAGCAAAAGTTTCCTCATAGGTCTTGCTTCAAGCGCAGTATTATTAAAAAGCGTCAAATCTTCCAGGGTCGATTTGTATTGTGCAAAAAACGATCCCCAATTTTTGAGGCCAGAATTGTTGACCAATTTCAAATTTTTGAGATAAGAAAGAGAGTTTCCTTCGACATCTGTCAGCATGAAATCAGGCGACACTTTTTCTACATTCGGAGGTAGGTTGATGATTTCCAGAGATCCATCTTGTCCAGAACATGTGCGAAGCATAGTAGCTGAACAAACACATTTGTCCCCTTCAGAACAACTGTATCTTTGTACAATGCTTGAAGCGCCCAAAAAAGTCAGACACAAATAAATAATTAAAAAGCTAGCAAGCATTTTCGAAGATGGCACTTGGTTTCTCTGCTCAATGTTTATGAAAAATTGTCTCAAAATTAGTTCATTTTCAGTTCACGGGGACCACGGTGAGTAATGACTTCCATCGTCGCAGTCAAAATTGAGTTGAATCAAAATTGAATTAAGACACGTGCGCTGGAAAAAATAACCAGTTATTGATGATTTTTCTTTTGAATTAGTATTTATGTCTTAAGTAGGGTTTCAAATGAAGGCTGCGTTCTACTGACAAATTTGAAGTTAAGCATGGACAGTATAATGGAACACTTTGAGGTTCTACTCTCCCCTACATTATGGGCTCTTTTCCAATCTCTTACCTTTCAAATTTTCTACTTTTAGTTGTTTTACGGGCTCTTTTCCAGTTCCCCCTTTTCAAAATACCGAGTTTTATGTTTGTTTTAATACGGCTAAATGCGTGATGTTACGCTGTAAAGTATGAAGAACAAATCTTTTAAGAATTGTCGATTTGTTCACCACGCCAAATTGCATTGCATTATGAAAACGTTAAAGTCTTTTCAAAATTGAATTTGAAAGATGGGAAACTGGAAAGGAGCCGCTTTACGTGTAAAATCTCCGTTACATATCTGTTCACAATTGTTAGTTTTTAGTTTTTTTTCATGCCAAGTTTCTTCGCTTTATGACAACGAAAAAAAAATCGAAATTGAAAATGGGAAGCAGAGGAAAAGAGCACATTTTGATATGTCTCAATGACCATGTCTGACTTTTCGCCTTTTTCACTTCCCCCACCTTTCAAATTTTTCATTTTTCTTTTACGTGTAATTATGGCCAAACGCGCCAAGTTTCGATTTAAGGTATAAAGAACAAATCTGCTCATAATTGTTAGTTTGTTCACATGACAAGTTTATTGGATAAGGGCAAGGTTAAAGTTGTTCTCAAAGTTGAAAACCATAGGTGGTGTTGAAAAAGAGCCTGACTTTTCCTTGTTTCCTACTGACAATTTTTACAAGTAAAATTTTTGATCGCATTCTTCGATTATTATGAAAACTGACATACGGACTAAATAGGCCAAGGCAAGCATATTTGCTCCGCATACGTAATCTTGTAAAACCACTCGTAGCACCACAAAATTGATGCTTATATGAGGCGGGGGCAAAAAGAAAAAAAAGAGCCCAAACTGTTGTTGCAAAGTGAATCTATGAGATTTCGGTTCGTACCCAATAGAGACCTCTCACTCATAAATTCTGCTGCAAAACCGCTTTTTCTAATAGGTTTAGCGGTACCTTATTAATTTGCAGTTCAGTAAGACACCAGACAAATACTCAACAGATTGCACATGCAAACCTACCAGCTTGAGCCAACTCGCGATGTATCAAATTTACTATCACATACTAGGCGCGCCAGAGATCGCTGAACTCCAAGTGTGTCTTGCAGAAGAACGATTGCATTAATCTTACATACAATAGGCTCATAAGCCAACTATTCAAAAAATCAAAAATACACAAAAAAGGCTCATATTTAGAGACTACTAATGTCAAGCAACCAAAAATTTCTTTTTTTTTATAGCTCTAGAAGCGTTTCAGGCGTGTTTTTATTTCTGAAACAGAAACGTCAAACTACACTAGAGCCTACTCAGAAAAAAACTTGATCTAAATTGAAGCAAAAAACACTGGTGATATGTTACAATAGGTGGCAGATTCAAATTAAATAGCTATATCGCTTTCTTTATAATACGGAGAAAATTTATAATTTGTTACAAATCCAAATTAATGGCAAAAAGCATGAAACTTAATTTTTGAATAACATTTCATCTAGCAGACTAATGAATTTATAAAAACTATCTTAGTTGCAGGTAGAATTGAAAGAAAATGCACTAATATTATGCACTAATAGTTCTCAGAATTTAAAACCATGCACAACTATATTAGTTCTCAAAGCTCCCACCTATTGTAATATTGCTCCAAATTATCATCAGTTTTAGATACTTCGTTATATCTTTCGTTCATTAAAATAAGAAACTCGAAATGAACAATTTGAGTTCCAATAGCTTCATTAATCTCTTCGGCATAATTTGTTTTATGGTTTTGACTTTTATGAATACACCGGCAAGGGAAAACTGAAGCAAAAAATATGCGGATTCGATATGAAAAAAAAACGTTATATTATTACTTGTGGTTCCAGCCATTTGTAGAAGATCCATAAAAGATATCCAGCCTGTCTACGCATAGTACATTTATCTTATTTCCTCACATTCCAGACTGAGATACTATGTTGAGCAAAGCTCTTTTTTTGCGACTGAAGGTCATTTTTTGCGTCTAGATTTTTTATGTGGAACCACTATTGCAACAAAAATCAATCAGCCTGTGGTAGATCTGAAGATAGAAGTCAAGTGAGAGCTCGTTTTAACACATTATCAATATCATAGCCATGAAAGAGGATCGATTACACGATTGGCCAATCACAAAGTGAGCGCCTTGCCCCTCTTCTAGGTTCCTCGATTAAAAAACGTACCATTTATTATAACAAGCATCGCTAGAGCAGACACCAATGGTCTGGAAAAAATAACGGCGGAAACCTATGGGTAAATTTAAGGGTCGTGTGCCAAAATTTCTCTGGACGCTTTTCCAAAATTTTCGCACCACTTGCAATACTACTCCAACATAGCTTGCATGGTGAGCCAGTCGACAAAAATGAAGCGAAAGTCACTAAGTCAAAAATCTTAATGTTTAGAATGAAACCAAAAAAAAATAGCCATGAAAGAGGATCGATTACACGATCTGCCAATCACAAAGTGAGCGCCTTGCCCCTCTTCTAGGTTCCTCGATTAAAAAACGTACCATTTATTATAACAAGCATCGCTAGAGCAGACACCAATGGTCTGGAAAAAATAACGGCGGAAACCTATGGGTAAATTTAAGGGTCGTGTGCCAAAATTTCACTGGACGCTTTTCCATAATTTTCGCACCACTTGCAATACTACTTCAACATAGCTTGCATGGTGAGCCAGTCGACAAAAATGAAGCGAAAGTCACTAAGTCAAAAATCTTAATGTTTAGAATGAAACCAAAAAAAAATTCTCTCGAAAGAAACTTTATGAGAACAGGTCGAGAAAGAAAATTACCGGCGATATTTTAGCGTTGGAACAAATTTTAGGAAGCGACAACTAAGTCGACAATATTTGATAAGATCTTAAATTCCGAGCATAAAGTTCCTACTCAGCATCAAAATAGCTTTTGCCCAACAAATGTTGCAAAAAGAGACTACTAAGCCGATATAAATTCTGACAGCTACTAAGACGAACAAACTTTAAAAATTTAGGACAGAGGCGAAGCTGTGCTTCGCACTACTTGCGATACAAAACAAGAAAACCGCTTGTGGAAAAAAAATTTAAAAAATCAAAAATGTGACAAAACTAGATCTTAAACTGAATCAAAAACATGCCAAGACAAAACAAAGTGAAATTAGCATGGGGAGAAAATTTACCAAGCGGTAACAGAACCGAAAATATCTCAGCAGAAACCCTTGAAGACAAAAAAATTCAACAAGACTTATGGCTTTTAAAAATTTAACAAGTGCCCCTCACCCTAAAAACACACACAAAATTCTCTTTGCTCGTCAAATGAAACAATATCCGACTACTTAGCCAATATGTTATATGCCGAAAAATTATTAAGTGCCCCTCAACCTCAAAACAAACACGCACACACAAACTTTTTACGCTCATCGAAAGACGTAATATGATAGCACGAAGCCAATACAAGATAGGTCGAAACCAATCAGCCGACGTAAATCAAAACACTAAGATCAACTTCAATGTAAATTGCGTCTAGAACAAATAACAATTATACGATGAGGCAAAAAAGCCGACAAAACATAAACAGATAAGTCGGGAGTCAAATTCTAATTTTGACTATTCTGTGAACAAAGTCATTTACGGGAAAAAAAGTAGCACCCGATTGCAATACCCTTGCTGATCGCAAGAATAAAAAAATTGATAACATAGCCATTTTTTATTAGCCCCGGCCTGCTCAGTGCAGGTCCAACCACGAGGGAGGGAGATGTCAACCATTTCGCCGCAGCCGGTCCCACCTCGAGGAGGCGGATGACACTGGGACCCCTCCAACCGTGACCGAATCGGGATTAGACTGCATGACCCTCGTGATGAGAGACATGGGCCTAACCCACTCGACCACGACTGCTCATAACATAGCCATTCAGAGGTACCTGGTTTCTCCTTGGTCATAAGTGATAGTGACTGGGAATGTCATGTAATAACAAAATCAAAGACACTTTCATTTACAATGAAATTAGCATACAACACAAGAAAGGCAGGCCGATAAAAACATAAGCAGACAACTGATAGGGCGATGATTTTTTATACTAGACACTTTTTTATGTTAAAAACAATAGCAGACAACTGATAGAACGATGATTTATTAAACACTTTTCCACTTATAGTAAAAAAAAACAAGCTGATCGGATTCGAGCCTGGGCCCTTAGCCGTCAACTAGTTTTTGTAACCAGTAGTTAAATATGAATTTTCAAAAAATTGAGCATGTTGGCTGCAGAAATAAATGCTGCACAAATGATTCAGTGACTTTGTTTAACTAGTTGTTAACCAAAAAAATCTGCATTGCAATTTCATACACAGAGGCGAAGTAGCACTTTGCATACACAAGCAAAAATATGACCGATAAAACGCCACTGGGAAAAACTGAATGAGTAAAATCTTGAGTCTACAAAACTTCTTAGGTGACGCACGCCAATTATGAGTCTACATAACTGCTAAGTGACGCAAGTTAATTATGACGCATTAGCAGTACCTGTCAATTAGAAAAAAATACCAACTAACATGCCTAAATTTATAGAGCGGACGCATTTTAACTATTATACGAAAAAGTTCATTAAAAACATCAGACCCTGCCCAGGTTCGAACGCTCTTATTTTTTTGCTGGTCTGCTTCCCTACCTCTACGCTACAGATCCATGATACATTGAAACTAAAGCACTATTTGTAATATAACAGTCTGTGCTAATATACTTAGCATTGGCTGAACTTACTAGCTGGTTATTGATCAAAAGGAACACTTTCAAAATGAACACATTTTGCCGCAACAATATTTGCGTCGCAACAATATTTGAGTTTTGGGTTGGAAAAATACTTGGCTTTGCCTGTGTAAACACTTGTTAATCGCCAGCATAAATAAACGCAGAGGTGAAGCTGAGCTTTGCACAGCCTGCTATACAAAAAGCCACCGAATTGTAAAAAAAAAAGTTTGCTCATGTTTGTCTGAAATGAAACTCAGGTGATAAACAAAAAAAAGGGCCAGGTTTGAATCAACTTTTAACAAATACCGAACGGTAACTATGCAGACAACACTTGGGATGATACCTGTTGGGCCGGGAAAAATAGTTCAAAAATCCAAACGTGAGATTTCTAAAAAGCAGAAAATGTAGAAACCTTGATTTTTTTTTGTCAAAAACTGATATGCAATTAATTTGAATCGATTTGAAACAATATGTCTGAGGCATCATGTAGGTCATCAATGTGCTATGAATTAAGACATACTAAGACGAAAAAAATATCCAACAAAAAATCATGCCGAAAAACTGTCGTCTGTTTGATTTTTCTTCGCTAGCAAAAACTTTTGGTCGGTATGAAAAGAAAATCCGAATAAAATTATCTGCTTTAACTTGATTGCAAATGAAAAAAAAAACTATAAAGAACTTAATTGACATTTCCAAAAATTAAGAAAAACCCAAAAACTAAAGTAGAAAATAAAAAAATATTCTTAGAGTATTTTGTGATTCGATAGCAATTAAGGCCTCCTAAACCAGGCTCTGTTGCGGAAGAAAGTTATCGTTCTACAAAACATACAGGCTAAAAACCAATTGAGGAAAAATAAAATCAATTGACGAAAAAACTTAATGAAAATTATAACAACAAAATTGCTAAGAACTGATTTAAAATTATAATTGAAAAATAATGAAGATGATGAAAAATAATAATGAATAATTGAATATGCTTAAAAACTGATTGAAAAGTATACAAAAAACTTTTACCTCCGAAAAAAGAAATATGAAAAAACAGCAAGCAACTCAAGGAGTATCGAGGAAGAAAGTTTCAACAAATTATAAGAAAATTTTAAAAAACGCTATATATCGAAAAGTTTTTCAATCTTAATACTTTTTTAAAGAAAACTGAAGAATTGAGCAAAAAATTTCAAAAATAAATTACTGGATGAATATAAAAAATACGAGGAAATATAAGAAGACAAAGCATTTGGTAAATAAGCCGACAGAATTAAAGACAACTTTATCAGCTGAAAACCAGCCGAAATTTTTTCAGCAAGAAATCACTAAGAACAATCTTACATATAACACATTTAATGCAAAATTTTACAAGCCCTGTTTAGGCAAAATAACTAAGATGCATATTTGTACATTTACCATTGCGAACTTCCTAAATTTACCGTATTGCTAACAAAGCTGATTGCGGGAAAAAATACTAGTACCAGATTGCAACACCCTTGCTTATTGCAGGGGTAAAAAAGAAATTAGCGTCAGAGTTAAGAATTTGAGCAAAACTGACTTTTAAAAGCGGACATGCTCAAAATATTTCTGTTTTTGGACAGGGAAGAACCGAGCCGAAGGCACACATGAGGAGATATTTTCACACAGAGGCGAAGCTGGGCTTCGCAAACACTAGCAAGAACACGACAAAAAGCAGCTTTATAAAGTTCATTAAGAATAAGCAGAAATAAGCTTCGAATTAGTAAACAATCGGCTACCTCAGGGATTTGATCTGCGAGCTAAAGATTATGAGTCTCACACACTAACCACTCAGCCACGGACTCTTAATAAGTACTAAAAACTAGCCAAAAATAAATCAGAGAACAGATGCTATGACATTTCCAATGCTACAGATCGTTATTATAGCAAAAGTGTCACCAAATAAGTAAACCTTTTCAATGAATTCTTTTAATTGCGATTAATTTCGAAAAAGAAGGTTCATACTAATACACTAACGCTCGCAAGCTCGCTAATGTAAAAAGGAAAGTCTTAATGCAAGTGTTACAATGGCCAAGCGGAGCTTCGCACCACGTGCGATACCAAACATGTATAAAAATTGAAAATCGAAAAGATTACACCAACAAAGATTTCCATTATTTTGTCTGGAATGATCTTCAGTTTGAGAAGAGCACGTCCAACAGCACAGCCACCAGCAAAAAATATATTCACAAGAATTTATTGAAAGCGAGTAAAAAATTGTTAACGAAAAATTTTGAGCTATAATTTCTGAAACTCGAAATTTTTACAGGCCTCCTCTATCGGAAACGCGCAAAAGGATGAGAATCTATTTTTTGCCTCATAAAACTCAAATATAGGTCCATAAGCCGATAAAACAAACGCCGAGACTATTTAAGCCAAAGAAAGCTTTTAAGCGAAAAGAAAAAGAAATTATACTAGGTCAGTTTTATATCTTCAAATTACATAAACGAATCAAAAACACTTTCATTTACAATAAAATTAGCTTACAGCACAAGAAAGGTAAGAAATATGGGACCTAAGCCAACAAAATATCAGCAGAAAACTGATAGGCCGATGATTTTTGTTTGATATTAAATACTTCGGGCTTTAAAAAAACAGGTGCTTCAAGCTTAGGCCCTTAGGCGTCAACTAGTTTTCAAAACCAGTGGTTAAATTAAAATTTTCAAAAAAATTAGCATGTTTGCTGCAGAATTGAATGCTGCCCAAATGATAACTGCACAAATTATTCAGTGGTTGTATCCAGCCAAAATAAGCACAAACTTCGAGTAGAACGGGTATCTAAAATCCAGAAATGCTCGAAAAGAGTGTCTGTAGCAGCAACTTTGCATCGGCACGAAATAATTTAGTGGTTCTGTTGAACAAATTGTTAGCCTGAAAGATGTATTACAACGCCCGCAAACGTAAACACTAACCAAATTAGTTTTTTAAAAAAAAAAATTCTTGTCCTTTATGTTTGGCAGGCATTCGTCATATTCAGGTATCAGAGTAAAACACCAAAAAATGCACCGGTGGGGGAAATCTGCCATTAAGTTAGTATGAATCAATATTCTCTTTTTGATAAGATCTACATTTATAAATAAAAACTATTTTTGCTCGGCAAAACTAGCATCACGTTATTTATTTTCGAAGTTGTTTGGGCATTGTAGCACCGATAAAATTCGAGCTGAGATCTTTTTCGCAATTACGAAGACTAAAATCTAGGTCGTAACGCCAGTCTAATCTTTCGTAAATGGCTTGGCTAAGACCTGTTTGACTATCTCGTCCGTCACTCTGGCAAGTCTCAGAGTGGCTTCCAGATCAATAACTGGGCTCTCTTTTACTTTCTTCTCCTTTAGACAGTGTCTTACGTGTTCAATTTCATATTTGAATCCCTCGCCAGCTGGATAGATATATTCTGAGATTCTATCTTCAGATAGAGGGAACTAAAACAGATACTAAATAGGAAAAATAGGGCATAAGGCTGCCTTGGGCGGCTAAGACGCTTTATAATAATGCCATTTCAAAAAATGGATTCGTTCGATGCTGAACTGATCAGGAGCGGATCTAGGATTTTCTCGAGGGTGGGGCGGATTTTCAAAAATTTTTCGAAAAATTTGACGACCTTTTTTTTAGGTCGACCAAATTGACTTTCCGAGCTCTCCTCAAACAATAAAAAGACTTTGTTTTTTGGTAAAATTTGAAAATTTTTAAAAAACAGCTCAAAAAAGCCGTTTTTGGCAGTTTTTTGAAAATTTTGCCAAAAAAAATCGCGTTTTTTTGGCGCGCGCTCCCTCTCAAAATTAGTATATATTGGCGCCCAAGGCGCCTTTAGAACAATTTTAGGGTCGGTCGGCCAAAAATGGATTTCTTAAAAAGTACCAAAGGGGTGACCCTTTATGTCGGCAGGGAGTCGAATCCCTGAGGGGTGGGGGAGGCGTCCCCCCCCCCCCTAAATTCGCCCTGGAAGTGAACAATGTTTCTACAAAATTGAAACGCTCTCAAGCAAAGAAGAGACTAATTTAAAAAAACTTCCACTAGCGCATATTTTTTTCGTAGAGGGGGATGTTACATAACATATTAGTTTTAATTTTTCACTTTCAGCCAATCAGAATCAGTGATTGGCACAACAAGCTCGGCAAATTTCTTCAAATTAATGATTGGGGATAGGGTCGAAAGATCTCAACTTGGTCATTTAGGGGAAAGGATGTTTCTTCGATCCAAAAAAGATGCACTTTCCCCAAAAAAGCACTCTCTCAAAAAAAACTAGCGTAAATTGGCAAAAAGTGAACCGCACGAAAAAATAATGCATGTGTATAATCCACAAGAAAAAGTGTTAGCTTCTTTCATAAAAGTGCCTATGCTATTAAATATCTACTAAAGAACCATCACTTGCTGCGTTGTGGAGATAGTGTATTTCTAATCGGTACAAAAAACCCCGCCTTCTTTCCCTTGCCCCCACCCCCCCCCCCCCCCAACATTCGATTTTCAAGTTGCAAAATTAAGTAATAGTTTTAAAAAAGCAATGAAAACTTTCATGATGAAAAAATAAAAAATTCTTTAAAAACAAACAAGGAATTATCTTAACGCTGAAAGCTAAACGTTATCAAAACTAAAACAAGAGTAGCTGCGCGTAATTTTAGCTCAAATCACTTTTTATCACATTCAATATATTCACAATGAGCTCATTATAGTAAGTTATTGGTTGCTGTATTCCTTAAACTTTTTCATTAGAACAGTTGCTCTAAGTTTTCATGAGAACAGTTACTTTAACTTTTCATTAGAACAGTTCCTCTAAGTTTTCATTAGAACAGTTGCTCTAAGTTGCCATTAAAACAGCTGTGTTAAACTTTTTTTCAACAATTTCTTGATTTTTTTTATGCAATAAATTTCATTTTTTGTTTGAATGATTTTTATATATTAGAATAATTCCAAATAGCACGTTATTTCCGGAAAAGCTGTTTGTAAAAAAATGTTTAAGAATTCATCTCTACAGTCTTATTTTATGTTCTTTTATAACATTGTTTGGACATCGTGATCGGGTTTTATAGTATACCGTTACTGGTACACTGTCTTATTTTTTATTATATTTTAGATAGATTGATAGCTCGAATATTGCGCGAGAGGTTTAAAAATATTTTCACTGGGGAATTCCTAGGACTGATGCATTCTCCATATCTTCAGCCGATGTTTCTCAATTAAATGAACTTTTAATGGTAAAAAAAAATAAATTATTCTTTAGAAAAAACAACCGCGGAATTATCTTAATCATGAGAGTCAAACGCTACCGAAAATAAAATAAATGTACATCAGAACACATAGCTATACGTAATTATAGCCCAAATCAATTTTTATCTCATTCAAAATATTCATAATGAGCTCATCATAGTAAATTTTGGGTTGCTCTATTCCTTAAAATTTTTCATTAGAACCGTTGCTTCAACTTTTTCATTCAACCAGCTGCGTTAAATTTTCATTAAAACAATTTTTTGATTTTTTTGATGCAAAAATGTTTTCATTTTTTTGTTGAATGATTTTTATATATTAGAATGATTCCAAATACCACGTTATTTCCGAAATAGCTATGAGTAAGGAAAAAAGTTTGAGAATTCTGTCTGCAGTGAGATTTCCAGTTATTTTATGCTCTTCTATAACATTGTTCAGACATCGTGATCGGGTTTCATACTATACTGTTACTGGTACACTGTCTTACTTTTGTTATTCTATTTTACATAGATTGATAGGTCAAGAATTACGCGATAAGTTTAACAAATAATTTCACAGAGAGATGCTTAAGACTGATGCAGTCTCCATAGCTTCAGCCGATGTTTCTCAATTAAATGAATTTTTAATGGTAAAAAAATAAACTACTGAAAAAAAACTCGGAATTATCTTAAGCATGCGAGTCAAACGCTACAGAAGATAAAACAAATGTACATCATAACACAGCAATACAAAATTTAGCTTAAATCAATTTTGATCAGACATTATATTCATAAACGGTACATTATAGTGTTTTATTGACTGCTGTATCCCTTCATCTTTTTCAGTACAACAGTTGCTTCAACTTTTCATTGAAACAGTTGCTTTAAATTTTTATTATCATATTTTTTGAATTTTTTGATGCAAAAAATTTCATTTTTTGGTTGTATGATTTTCATAGATTGAACTCATTCTAAAATGCACGTTATTTCCGAATTGAACTATTTTTAAGGCCTTTTCTCAAAGGTTATGACGACAGTGAAATTTCAGGTTCATTTTTATTCTGTTTTATCTTCTGTTATAACATCGTTTGGACATCGTGATAGGGATTTGCACTATACCGTTACTGGTTTATTGTTGTTTTACTGTTATTATTCCGACCATTGAAAATTGGGAGGAACTTTGTATTCGGGTGTGTTTTAGTTATTTTTTTCCTTTTTAGATAGATTGATAGGTCAAACAGTGCGTCAGCAGTTCCAGCTAATTTTTAAGGGGATCCTCTTTGTGACATATGCAATCTCCTGGTCTTCAGCTTATGTTTCTCAATTAAATGTGGGTTTAGACCAAAAAATCTCATCGACTATTTCTAAATCTTTCAATCTAGGGTTACTCTAATTAGTGAGCATGCTATATATTTGTTTAACAGGCAAAAAGAAGAAATACAATCATTAAAATGAATGGAACGTTTTTGTTTTATGAAGTCTGAATCATGAACTCTACTGACTTCATACATACTCTCTTGACTTTTAGCGTTAGCGTCCGAGCCACCTTTAGTGATCCATACTGTTCCGTCTCGTTTACAAATGACGGTTTCTGACGCTTCAAACTGTTTGCAATATTGATCGATTTTGTCAAATTCAGACTACAGATGAACTTAGCTTTCACATCCTATATCATCAATTTTGACACCAAAAGTAATGTAGCTCCGATTTGTCTGGAAGTTCTTAGTGTAAAGGTGACAATATTTCCGTCAAATCTACGGATATCCGAACTGCTGGCATTTTAACACACTTATCAAGGTTATCAAGATGCAAAAATTTCATTTTTTGGTTGAATGATTTTCATAGAATGAAATCATTCTAAAATGCACGTTATTTCCGAATTGAACTATTTTTAAGGCCTTTTCTCAAAGGTTATGACGACAGTGAAATTTCAGGTTCATTTTTATTCTGTTTTATGTTCTGTTATAACATCGTTTGGACATCGTGATAGGGATTTGCACTATACCGTTACTGGTTTACTGTTGTTTTACTGTTATTATTCCGACCATTGAAAATTGGGAGGAACTTTGTATTCGGGTGTGTTTTAGTTATTTTTTTCCTTTTTAGATAGATTGATAGGTCAAACAGTGCGTCAGCAGTTCCAGCTAATTTTTAAGGGGATCCTCTTTGTGACATATGCAATCTCCTGGTCTTCAGCTAATGTTTCTCAATTAAAGGTGGGTTTAGACCAAAAATTCTCATCGACTGTTTCTAAATCTTTCAATCTAGGGCTACTCTAATTAGTGAGCATGCTATATATTCGTTTAACAGACAAAAAGAAGAAATACAATCATTAAAATGAATGGAACATTTTTGTTTTATAAAGTCTGAATCATGAATTCTACTGACGTCATACATACTATCTTGACTTTTAGCGTCAGCGTCCGAGCCACCTTTAGTGATGCATACTGTTCCGTCTCGTCTACAAATGATGGTTTCAGACGCTTTAAACTGTTTGCAATATTGGTCGATTTTGTCAAATTCAGACTACAGATGAACTTAGCTTTCACATCCTCTATCATCAATTTTGACACCGAAAGTAATGTAGCTCCGATTTGTCTGGAAGTTCTTAACGTAAAGGTGACAATAGTTCCGTCAAATCTACGGATATCCGAACTGCTGGCATTTTAACACACTTATCAAGGTCCTTCCTAATTTTGATACACTTCGGCATTGATTTTGATACATTGAGCTCCGTTGTCCTATTTTATCAGGCATATGTTGCAGCCCGTATGTTCCAGCCTCTAGGCGTATTTGTTTCGTCTAAGCTATACTCCAAGACAAACGCTGAGCTGGCTCAAGATGAGTTAAGTGCCCTATACAAAAACCGTTCAGTTCTCGGGCGTTAGGAGAATTTTTCTGCGACGCACACAGTCAGCGCTCCTATTGCACATAAAAGAACTGTCTGGCGATGCAGAAGTTTCCATCGTCAAGTGGTATAAACAACATGTTGATGTTCTCAAAAGTTACGAATATTGGTCTTCGGCGAAGACAGTAAATTGCAATAAATCTTCCGACAAATCATAGAGCTTCGGTCGGATCTCATTGTGGTATTGGTATGACTTCTGCTCTTTATTTTTGAAACTCTGATTGATTCGACGAATATGGTATCGCTATGCTCAACAATAGTGATTGTTGTAGCCTCGATGGCTTTTGATCCCTGGTCCAGTGTTATTAGCCCGGGGCCGGATAGATAGATTACGCCACTAAAAAGCGTAACTTTAATGTCGTTTCTAAATTTAACTCGCCTGAATTAATCTCGAATTTTGTTGTTCTATTGTGGGGTCAGTATCCTTCGTCAAGTTAATTAGTTCTTTCAAGGAAATTTAGCTCTCCTGTTTCAAGGACATTTAGCTCTCCTCTTTCAAGGACATTTAGCTCTCCTCTTTGAAGGACATTTAGCTCTCCTCTTTGAAGGACATTTAGCTCTCCTCTTTGAAGGAAATTGAGCCCTCCCGCTTCTTCGTGCTATTTGATCTTAGCTCATTGTAGCCTTTTTTGAGTCAATCCATCCTGCTCAGCTAGCTATTCAGGATGAATTAGTTTCCGGAGCAGAGCAGAGAAGTAAGCACCTTGAATCGAGTGAGAAATCAAAACATCAGTTCTTCGTCGATGGTCATGACAACACGCAACAATTTCGTATTGTAGAATGGAAGAACGTCGCATGGTGGAATTGCTGTGTTAAATGATGGTCCTTGTCTTTCTGGTTTCTCTAACTGCGTCAAAAACTGCCACCAGCGATTCAGGAACGAGAGAAATTGGATGTCTCTGGTCCGAAGGCTTGAGTTCTTGGATGATCTTGGAATTGAATTCAGAATTTTCGTTTTAACTGCAAGGGGAGCAGCTTTGTAGCTGGTTATCTGCATGGATTGCAGTGAAAAAGGATGCTATCTTGGCATAGTTGGATCTCTTAGGATATAGAAATTTCTTATTATTGCATCGAACTACGCTTGAAACTTTCTGCCGTTCGTATTCTAGTAGTCAGAGTTTATTCTTGAGTTGAGTTGACTTCCGCTATTTTGTTACAAATGGCAAAGATATTATCGTTTTCTTTAGCTTCGATTTCTGAGACATAGCATGTTAAGGCCATCGAAAATTGGTCGAGCGACTCAATTTTCTTTGCGTTGACTCTAGCGTGATCCTGGCGCGAGCCGCATATTCCCATTATTCCTCAAATGATTGAGTTTCCTATGACGATGCTCGAACCGAAAAGGACAATGCCGGCTATGGCAGCTGCTGTTACAACTGGAACTCCTCTACGGGTAAGTTCTGATTCAGTCGAGTTTTTTCTTTAACATAACATGAAGTCGGATTTGTACTCGAACATGCTGATCATCTCTCTATGCTAATTGAAGATCGTCTTCTATCGATCTACCAACCAATTGATGATGAAAAGAACGGTTTTGTGTATTAAAAATTTTGAAAAAAAGTTTAGCGTTCACTCCATTTACGGTGTTATCGATTGCTCAAAAGTTGGTCAAGGAATTGCCTGCCCTCCGTCTTCAAAAGTTGTATTTCGTGAACGTCACTACAAATTTGACATCGAAAAATTTCTCGACAAAAAAATTTATATTCTTTGTGAGATAAAAAACGGGAAAGGCAGAATTTTCAGGTAACAATAAGATTGGATATATTTGCCCAGATAGAAAAAAAATCTCATCATTGATAGTACCCGGGTGGTCTTTAGCAAACCAGAATGGCTTTTAGTGACTACTAAATTCTACGAAAGGAAAGATAATGTTAAGTCGAATTGGTATATCCTCGACGTCAGCAATGCTGTCGAAAAACTTGTAATATTGACTGTTGTGGTATTACGTTAACCCTGCTGGTTATTCCCGTTTCCCATTCTTTATATATCTCGGTCATTGGATAATGGAACTCATCGGTTTCTTCTTTTAGACGAATTACTTCGGTGACTTGGATTAGCTTTCCAATAAACAGAAACAACATTTCAATCAACGTGTTTAAGTTTTCAGAGAAGACGGGAGACTATTATTTCGTATGTTCCAGAAAGCCTTGAACATCTTAAATTGTCATACTTTAATATTATGAATTGTTATATTATAATATTATCAAGAACATCTTAAAATTAAAAAATGAATGTGATATTTCAACTTCAGATTTCTCGTTGAATCTTAAATTTTTCCCGGTCGAACCATGCTTTTACTGGCTAGCTTAATTGTTTGAATTATGAATTGTTAATTATGAAAGTTCTCTAAATCGATCTAATTATAATTGCAAAAAAAGTGATTGACTTATTACAAAAGAGTTCATGAGAATAATCGTGTCGGAGTTAGAAATCATCATTTTAGTTGGTCTGAACTCATTTATCCCCCAAAAAGTCCTGTTGTTTTTACAATATGACCACTAAAATCATACTATATGCCAAAATTACATGAAACGGAGACGTAAAACTTAAAAATTTTCTATTTAGGAGACACATGAAAAGCGTCAAAATTATACACCAACCGAATGCAGGGTTGGCTGAGTGTCTCCTTTCTTGAACAGGAGATACTCGGTGGCACAGTGGAAGAAAGGGGGTGAGATTTCAATGTAGCCCTGGGTGCCACAGATCACAGCTGAGTTGGGTCTATGGCACGTGATGGAGGTAGACAGACTGGCAGATCTTCCGCCTTCGTATTTGAGGATGACCGCCAAATCTGAAATGCATGAGAACTTTAGATAGACCAGCTGCGGCAAAATGGATGACATCTCTCTCGCCCGCGGAAGAAAATCCCAAGGTTTAATGGTGGGAGCTGAACCAGAGGCTATTAAAAAAAGAACTTCAGATACTCAATTAAATGGAAAATCAAAGTGTTATTGAAAGTTCCAGAAAGTCAAAAATACCAACTTTAAAAAGTTTTTAATCGCTAATTTGAATTAAATTAATATTTGTTATGACCGCCGCGTATATTATGCATGAAAAAAAATTGGACCACTTTTCTCGATACTGAAAGAACCTGTCTGCATTTTCTTTTACAGTCTAAATCACGGCTGAAATGGCTTCGACATTGCCACCTACTTTCAATCTCGGTCGCCGCTGCTTTTGTGTTCCTTAATTTGCTTTAAGCATTAACAACAAACCAAAAAAAATTCAGCAGTTTCAATCAATCGTTTTGAAGCTAAAATCGGATGTCAAAAAACCAAAAATCTATACGTAGAAAAACATATAAAAAAAAACACTCTAAAGACTCCATCTACTAGTATTGTCCTTAAACCTACTTAAAAACGTACGGAAAAAATGGTTTACATGCAATGATACACAAAAAAGTCAATGCGGCGATTCACGTCACTTGCTATAAAAACAAAAGCCAAGCATTGTAAGCTAGCGATTTGAAAGTGATACGTAAGTCATTAAGTTTGGAAATATGAAAATTTCAATTGGAAAACAAACAGACGAAGAACAGAACCACTATAGCATTAAACAAGCTTTTAGTTGACCGTGCAGTAACTAAGCCGACAACACGGGCTGAGACGCCCATTGATCCTAGAACAAAAATGCCAAAAGAATTTGACACCATAAAAATGTCGAGCGATTAAGTTGATTGAAATTAAAATTTTGATAGTTCAATCGACCTAAGTTGTTTAAAACAATTAAGACCATTTTTTCTCTTCAAACGGATAAAAATATGGTTCACTGATCCGACAAAACATAGGCCAAAATCAATTAAGCCGAAAAAAATTTCTAAGCGAAACAAATACAAAAAGAAGAAAAACATACCGGCCAGGTTTATAAATTTAGGAGCTATAGGAGTAAACAACGACATATATAAACTGAAAAATGCTTACAACGCAAAAAATCTGTGGTGGCAACTCAGCCAACAAAAGCCGACAAACGATAGTCCGACAATTCAATTTTTCCCGAAAAAAAATCAATTTTATACACGAAAAAAGGTCCGGCCGCGACTCGAACCCCAGACCATAGGGTAAAAAGGCAACTGCATTACCCCCAGACCAAGTCTGCACAGGACTGTAAGCTGCTAAGATTCGATAATACAGCCACATTAATTAGTTACAAAAATGTAAGAAAAGTTATTTACGGAAAAAGTCTAAGTCCCGATTATAAATGCGATACAAAATTATAAAAGTCTAAATGCGATAAAACAGTAACATTTAAAAAAATGAACACAGAGGCGAACCGGAGTTTGGCACTATTTGGGATACAACACATACAGAAAAAAAACATAAAAACTCGATAACAAAGAAAATTGTTGAGAAAAAACTAAATGCACCAAAATTTTCGTATGTCTCGATAAAAAAAACTAGCGGCCCAGCTACAGCTGGAGGTACTTGGTTGATATTTTCTGAATTTGTTTTACTGATGCGGCACCAATAAAAACCCAACCCCATACATCTTGAAACAACCTGTTTTTATCAAACAGAAACTCTAGGCAAACAAGCCAAGCAAAATAGTTGAATTTTATATGAGCAAGGGAATAAAAGTTACAAAGCGGAAACAAGGTCGACAAACTTTGAGCAGACACTAAATGAGCAGAAAAAAAAACTGATTTTATAAAAAACTTTTAAAAAATAAAAAGACCCCCCTCCCCCCGAAATGACAATGAAAAACATTTGCAACTGCCGTGATACTTGCTTACATCACAAGAAAAATCCGTGATGTGGCAACTAAGCCGACAAAATTTGAGCAGATAAACGAAAGTTCGAAAAATAAAAATTTTACCGCAAAAAAATATCAATTGCAAACATAATGAAATAAGAAAAAGTCCGGCCGGGATTCGAACCACTGAACAT
The DNA here is from genome assembly GCF_963678635.1 of Symsagittifera roscoffensis. Classification (NCBI taxonomy): domain Eukaryota; kingdom Metazoa; phylum Xenacoelomorpha; order Acoela; family Convolutidae; genus Symsagittifera; species Symsagittifera roscoffensis. The sequence continues at coordinate 9,712,957 of NC_087068.1, forward strand.
AGGATGCTAAGGCGAGGGTGCTACCTCTAGTACAAGTGCGAAGGAACCTTGAAGTTGTTAAGATTCAATAGTAAAGCAAGTTGAAAATTTGTAAAAGTTATTTTCCGGGAAAAAAGTCTAGTTCTTGATTACAAGACACTTTTTTCGCAAGTGTAATCAACTGCAATGATATAACACGCACCTTTATCTACAGTCTCCGATAAGCGACTAGACACTGATTGGATCTCATTGGGAAATTCTTCGTAGAGGAAGTCGACTAGATTCAAACAGTATACTCCGATGTCGAACCAGGCACTGCCTCCCAGGTGCTCTTTAACCATCCTCTCCGTTGGAGTGGGCACGTGGAAGTGTGCATGCACCTGATTCACAGTTCCTGAACACGTTGAGAATAGTTAAAGTACCACTCAAATCAGTTAATTTATGAGATTTTTTATTTGACTAACGGGAACTGCTAATGAACTATTAACCGGGAGGTATATAAGCCAGCCAAAAATACGTAAAATGTTATATAATAGTTATGTAACAATTATGTAACAGTTACGAAAAATATGCAAATTCTATCCATATGATGTAAATTTTCGGCTTATAAACACCGCGCACTTTCGGTAGTTTTGTACTTACGCTGGTTTATTTACAATCATTAACCGATCATAAATCTCGCTGTTTACAGACTTAGATAATAAAACTTAAGGAAACATTTCCCCGAAATTGAGAAAATTTTCAAAGTTTTGTTCTGGAATCCAATTCAAGGTTGAACATTATTTTGACGCGTAGATTTTTTTTGTAAATTCTGAATTAGATTAATTTGGCGAACAACGTTACAATGAGATCAGTAAGCTTTGATACGTAAAATAGTGAATCTTTAAATAAGTCTTGAAAGCAAAAAATTCGCCGGCACCTGTTTTTCTCGACACTGAGACAATTCTTTTCCAAATATCTTCGTTGGTTTTCAGAAAACTTTGCATAATTTACAAAAAAAACGCGCGCATATTTTCGACATGACTTTGTATTGGTCCTTTTCTTCCTGAATAATTGTGAGTAACACAACTCAAAAATTTATTAACGAGTATCTATGATTTGTCTAACCTATATCTCCATTGGACACGTGTTTCTTCACACTCTGGTACACGGGGAAGAATCTGGACCAGAAACCCTCCATGAAGAACAGTCCCTTCTCTCTGGCTAGTCGAACCAACTCCTCAGTGTGAGACAACTTCATTGTCAGTGGCTTCTCACACAGCACATTTTTATTCGCCTCCAAATATAGTTTGCACAGTTCGAAGTGTTGAGGGTGTAGAGAAGACACGTACACAATCTCTACCTTCAAACAAACAAAAAATTTCAGCATACCAGAAAAACTTGATTTATTCTCTTATGCAGATGATAAACATTTGACTTTTGTCAACTAAACTGTTATAAACTGCAAAATTCAATGAACCGTGCCTATTACTTGAGTTCAAGGTTGAAACTTCCAGGCAAGAACTTCCATTAGCAAAACATTGCATCTACTTCAAAACTAATGGCACTTTTCCGTGGTATCTTACTCCACGGACTGCTGTTATGTTTCTCATTTTTCGAGCGAATCATTTTTCTGATGAAATATCTAAATCACAGTTTAATGGCTATAAATTTTCACCACTGCGTGAAGCTTCATTGGGAAAGATATACTCTTACTTCCGCATCCTGAGCCAGTTCGGCGTAGCTCCCATACGCTCTCTCGAACCCATGTCTCTTCGCAAACTCTTCTGCCTTAGTTTTATCTCTAGCAGCCACTGCCACTTTCCTGTGAGTTCCTAAAATCAAACACAGAAAATGCTTTACATCACTTGGGAAAATTAAGTAAAAATAAGTAAATAACTTGAGAAAATTAAGTCTAAATTTCTTATCCATCACACGAAATTTGAAAAGAAAAAACAGTCGAAAGCCTTCTCAATTTCTTTATCATTTTATCTAAATTTCCTGTATTTTTAAGACAACTGAATTTGGTTTAAAAAATACCTTTCGGTAAAAAAAAAAACAATTTCAGACCAAATTTTCTTCACATTGCGAAAACTTTTAATTTATGAATATTTAAATGCGAGATAAAGCTGAAAAAGCTTTAATGTGATACCCCAGTCGACCTCCGACTGAAGCACTCAAAATCGGCCAAAAAAAATCGAGCCTAAGTTTTCGCCAGTCACTTCGCAACGTGGCCAGAGAACAATAACGATTAGAAGAACAACAATTGTACTAATTTCTGTTTATTTTCCATAAATTAAGCAGAAAATAATTGCTACGTCTTCAACAACATATTTTCAAATCCGAAAAATGTGAGCAATGCATAAAATCATTACATTCAAAAGAAAAAAGAAAAAGCGAAGGCTATTAAACAAAATGCAAGAAAATTAATCAACAACCAACAATAATTTTACAGCATTTTAAAAAAACTTCGCATAATGGATAAATACAAATCATGCCTCAATTTTGCTTGAAAGTCAGCGATCATCACAAAGCCATAAAACGATAATAACTAAAGTGACCAACAATTGATTGAAAATTCTGTGAGTTGAAAATTCAAAATAAGAAACAAATAATTTTTTTTGGGAGTTAGACTTATTTTTTTTATCCACGCAGAGAAAAGGACTAAAACTATGCTTAGAAAACTATCACTAGCTCCTATTGACTAAAGTTACGTGCAATATGAATCATTAAACGAAAACATTTTTTTCCAGATTTATTTACGGGGAAAGCGCTAGAAGGTGCTTAAAATCGTCTCTTGCTATTAATTACACTTTCACTACAGTTTTTGTTGCACAATTTTTTGCAAAAGAAAGATAACAGAAATTGAACACAAATGTTGAGCACAAATTATGCTACTTGACTAAAAAAACTGTGATCTCGTCTTAAATTATTCGCGTTTCTGTGATTAAATACTTTTTTTCTCGACAATGGGGGAAAAAGCAGCTCTGCAGACGAATGAAGGATCCTTGAAATTATACCCCACTCGATGTAATTGAAAGTTCAGTTGTGGTACCTAATTTTTGGAGAAAAGAAAATACTTAAATGTAGCTGAGCTGGTGCGGATTTAGGGGGGGGGGGGGGTGTTGTGGGGGGATTCGATTTTATCCTTCGAGAAAGAGAAAATCTTAGATCCGCCGGTGTAGCTCAGGGTTCTTAACCACTTTCAGTGGTCTGATCAATCAAAACCATATCCATACCTTCACTCTCTGAGGTGACTTTGTCCATGGCGATTGAAAAGTCGTTGGCTATTTTGCCAGCGCAACAGAAGCCCCATCTTACTGCCTGTGAATCACTCATGACAAATCTGAAGCCGTACAATAGATGAGATGGATGATGTTTCAAGAGTATTTGTTATTTTTACATGGCCGACGAGGTCTTTTAGTAACAATTAGACGAGACAGAGTAAAAAATTAGTAATAATGAGTAACAATTAGACGAGATAGAGCAGTTATTTGCCAGATGTAAATGTGCGAATGACAGTACCAACTAGCAAGTACAAAAAATATTTGGATTTACTTCAAAAACTTGATAGTTTTTTTTAAAAAATTCTGGGGTAGCAGCATTGTTTTGAAAAAAAAAGAGATGAATATAGCTTAAATAAAATCAAAGATCTTGTAAAAAATTAGGCTAGGAATGAATCTTGCATCGACTCTGATGGTAAATTAGCCAGAAAAACGTTTTTTGGCGACAAGGAGCTTTTCTAGGCACAGAAGAACCAACTTTTTGTAAATCACAGTTATAACTATTGACATTCGATTGCTGAACTAGGAAATTTCACAGTTTGTTATCTACGCTTGCTGATATTTGTATACGCTAGTAAAGATCATGTTCTTTGTAAGCAACCATCAAGACCGGTTTCCAACTTAATACATAATAAACATAACTTGTGAAATGGCGCTTTGAACAGAAAGAGTTCAAAGCTATCAGCTTTGTTTCAAGTTTCAAAAAACTTTACTATGATGCTACACGTGATGCCTTGCCAGTAATCTTTGAAAGACTGAAAACTTCCATAACCCAAAAATCCACAACTCAACTGAAAAAAAACCATAACCCAGTGAGTCGTCAGAATACAACTCATTTATTTACTAACGAGATGAAGCGAAATTTTGGCTAGCGATGCAAAAAGATTAAGAACGGATGAACCGACAAACCATTTTCCTGGAAATTGGAAAGCATCATAACAGCTCAAAAAAATTCATACCAAAATTGAGAGGGCGGGAACACAAAAAACTTAAGAAAAAAATTGTTTACAAAATCCAATTGTGAAAATGCTTAGCTGAATTTCAACCCGAAAAGACCTTTCGGGCATTTTTTTTCAGAGAATATTCTTGTCGCAGAAACATTAGGCAAAGTAAAGTCTGTCAAATGTTGGGGGAATCGAACAACCAAAAAAGCTGACCTAGAAAAAAATCTACAAAAAATTGTTGACAATTTTTTCAAAGATTAACTATAGTTCGCGTCAAAAAAACTCTAGGCCATTGTTTTGACTCCTTTAACTATAAAGCCTGAATATAGAAGCGAAGTTGCAATCTTTTTCATTTTTTGAACAAACCCCACAACGCTATATTAAGTAATTTCAGACCATTTGTATTTCACCAATTCTGTGACTTTTTCTAATTTTATTTGTTTATTTGTGGTTAAAAGGATTTAGTTTACATTTTATTGGCTTTGTCAATTTATATTATAATTTCTGCAAATTCTGATGGTCTGTAATTGATGTTCAAAAACAGCATTAACAAATAAGAACTTTCAGACAAAAACGGATGAAGTTCTAAAACAGCATGAACAAACAAGAAGATCAATAAACGAGCGTCAACTAAGTCAAATAACTTGATTCCCTCATTCAGCCGAAAACGAAACTGTAGTGGTAAAAAATTTCAAGCCATAAAAGGTTTAAAATCAGAATTTTCAAGTATCGTAACATAAGTTGACTAAGCCAATAAAACGTTACTAAGCCCCTTTAACTAAAAATGAACAAATAAAATTATTTAAAACGGAGTAGGTAAATTACAAATTATAGTTAAAAAAAATGGTCATACTACTATAAAATGTTCTATTGATGGAGGATGAAATGCGAAATTTCAAAAACCGAAAACCCTTGTTGTTTCTACTGAAATAAGTGATTAGCCGCTATTTTAGGGACGATACCCATTACCAGTTCTTATATATGAACTCAACATGAAATTGGGCAGCCTAGTGGACTTTCTCTCAACATGTTTTTCTGATCGATCCCGTGACTGCGAACCAATTATACCGGGAAGGTTCCAATAACCTGTTTTTTTCCGACTGAACTCTAACTCTCAGATTCCTCGGGGTAGTTTTCTAAGAAAAGTTTAAAAAATTCAAAAACGGTCACAAAAATAATCAATTTTAACTTTTTTGAGTATCATTATTTTTCGCTAAAAAATTGTGGTGCAATTTTATGCAGCAAAGAAGCTCACAACCTGTTTTTTTCCGATTGAACCATTAATCTAAGAATTGGCAGGGTATGGTCAGAAAAATTTTTCCGATGGCCATTTTTTTCCGAAAAAAATTATGGGTATCTAATTACGCCCGAGAGGTTCATACATCCCGTTTTTCCGATTGAAATCGAAATCTGAGGTTTGGGAGGGTCGTTTTTAACAAACGTTCAAAAAATCAAAATCGTGACTTTTACGAGGGCCATAACTTTTTGTGCAAACAAATGTGGATGTAGCAGTTCAAGCAGAGCAATTCAGAAAGACCGGTTCTTTAACCCTTGATTTATGGGAGTAGTTTTTGAGACAAGTCAAAACATTTCAAAACAATAGTAAAAAAAAATAAAAAGTTAGTTTTTACTTTCACAGGAAAATTTTAAAGTAAGAAAAAACTGCGCGTAGCCGTTTATGCAGAGGAGTTTCTCACAACCAGTTCTATACATTGAACCATTGATAAATCAAAACGCTTCAAAAATTGGTAAAAAACAAACATTTTACTTTTGTGAGGGCTAGAAATTTAAGAGTAAGACAATTTGAGCGTAGCCGCTTATGCAGGGCTTCCAAAAACACGTGCTCTCGATTGAACCTAAAATCTCAGATTTCCTCCACATTTTTGAGGCTGCAGAAAGTAGGGTAAGGTAGGAAGATGCAAGCAGACAGGAGAGTGGTCAGTCTTTCCTGTAGAACCACTTTTTGAAAATCAGCAAGGTAATTTGAGAAAAAAATCCAAAGCGTCTCAAAAAATGAAAAAACCAAATCCCGTACAGTTTCATAATACCTGTTTGCATCAAACAGGAACTGTTTGAATTTTACATTAAATACACAAGCTTTGGAGAAAAAATGCTTGAAAGCGCACCAGATAATCGAAAATTTCATTCGAAAAAAAACAGAAAATCAGCCGACAGAAATTAGGACAAAAACTACAAATCCCAAAAACACATTCAATTGAAAAATTAAAGATTTAGCTGAAAAGAACAAAGTTTTATTTAAATTTTCAAGAAATTGAGCAAATCAGCAGAACTGTGCATGTCAGTAGAATTTGTAGAAGTTAATAGCGGGAAAAAACTATATATCCCGATTACAAGTCACTTGCTCTCTCTTGTGAAATGAAACGGAACTCCTAAATGCAATCACGTTTATGAAGAAACTGCCTCTATATGATGATGAAGGGTAGCCGCAAACGTTATATAATTCAGCTAGGAAAATTCTCGTTTCTATGCGACCGAAACGAGTAATACTCGAACCCTATAACCTAAAGCGGTTTGATAGCCCATTTAATCAAAATTTCTCCAAAAGTGGAATTTATAGAAAATGCTTATTAGTTTTAAGTGAAAAAGTAGCTCACTTGAATTATATTAGAATTATAGGGAAAGCAATCAATCCAACCTTAACGAGACAGATAAAATAATAACTCTGAAAATCAAATTTCATATCCCGAAAATATTAAGTCTGCCAGTGCACCGGGTGTTCTGCCAACAGTGATAACTGCAACAAAAATCTCAGACATTACGAAAAATAACTATAAAAACTAAAAAGAAATTAATAGCTGTTGCTCATCAAACGAAGCAAAATGAGGCCAATTAGCCTAAACAATACAGGCAGAAGCCCGATAAGTCGAAAAAGTAAAACTGAAACAAATAAAATCTTAACAAATCGAGTTGGTCAAACTATCACCAACATAAAAAGCAAATCTCAACACAGAGGCGAAGCTCCGCTTTGAAAACACTTGCAAGAACACGACAAAAAGCTGCTCTCGAATTAGTAAAAAAAAAATGGGCTCTTTTTCCATTTTTACTAATTGGACCAAATTTTTTAGAGTAATTTTTCTGTTCACGTTGTCGTATTGTTATAAAATTTGGCATACCGACTAAGTGGGCTATGACAAACATATTTGCTCTTCATACTCAACGTGGTAAAGCTACTCGTTACACCATAAAATCGATGCTTCTGCGAGGTGGGGGGGGGGGGTAAGGAAAAAGAGCCAAAAAAATCGGCTACCTCTGAGATTCGCACCTGCGACCTAGAGATTAAGAGTCTCACGCACTTACACTCAGCCACGAAACTTACTAGGAACCAAACACTAGCCACGAATAAAGCAGAGAACAGATGCTATGCAATTTCCGATGCTACAGTGAAATTTCCAAATAAGTGAACTTTTAATGAACACTTTCATTTGCGAGTTAGTTTAGAAAAAAAAGAAGATTCGTAATAATACACTAAGCTGATCGCAAGTGTACATAGAACGGGAATTATAATGCAGATATTCTCCAAACTTGTCTGTTCGTTGACGAAAGTACAGATTTGGAGCTGACCACCAGTTCAAGTCATCCTGCGAAAAAAAATTGCTCTTTTCCACTTTCTCGCCATATTTCGAGTTTTCTTTTTTTCAATTGTCTTACGTGGTATTATGACTGAATGCGTGATGTTATGATTTAAGATATGAAGAACAAATATGTTCAAAAAAGATAGTTTGTTCACCATGCAAAATTTCCACATTATGACTACGTAAAATTAGTTTTTCAAAATTGAAATTCAACATGCGGGGGAAAGTGGAAAAAAGCCAATAAAAACTATTCATGGGAAAAAACCAAGTACACGGTTGCAAGTGTATCAACTGTTTGCAGAAAAATTATCAAATGCATTATTTCGGCGATGTGTTGCAAAAAAATGCAATGTAATAAAACGTTTCAGAAAGGAAAATCTAACAAACCATGAGAATTTTTGGAACGACATTTTTAAATATTAGAGATAGCGTTTCAAATATGATAAGCAGTTCCAAAAGAGCCTCTCTTATGGATAACTTTCGGTAAAATTTACCACCTACCTTGATCAGAGTGCTGAGCAAGAATTGCAGTTGAGGTCTTTGCAGTTGCCTTACAATCTTGGTACTTACACTGTACCAAACAAACATTGGCTTATGATCTAACTATGATAATGATAAGATATGACTCTGTGCTATTATGAGAGAAACCGCCACCAAAACAAAAAGTAAATTCATGAAAGGAAAAAATTCAGCTAAAATTTACAATTACGATCAACTTGAGTGAGCTACTGCAGAATTACACTTTGAGTAGAACAGTTCATTCAACAACCGGGATTCTATTGTCTCCAAGATTCGAATAAATCATATTGCAAACTTCGGAACGTGTTAATAGCTTTTTTGGAAGTTTCGGAACGGTCTCGTTACTTCTATCGATGTTCATTTTTGCGGGTGAACTTTCCTCTTTTTCTTGGCCACACCTCCCGATTGCATTGCAGGAGTGCCGCCACTACTGTTCCCGTTATTACTCTGTGCATTTGTGATATTCCTCGGACTCGTCGCATCGCCACCCCCTCCCCCAGACGTTCTACTCTTAGGTGGGGCAGTTGGAGGCGAGGTAGCTGACGACAAAGGGGGAGGGGCTGATGCAGATGCTGAAGATGAGGCTGAGTTGCTGTTGTTGTGTTGGTTAGGGTGGGGTGGACCGGTTGGCTGAGGGGGTTGTTTTTCAACGGCCGCAGCTGAAGTAACACTGCTTTTCGAGAAGAGACGTTCCGACTCCTGAATAAAAAACGATTCGGTAAACATCACAGGCTCGAACTATCATTTAATTTAATTTAAAAATTAACAATTCCAGAAATTCAGATTCGGGACCACCAAGTTTTATGCGCCTTAGTTGTTCTAGAAAAAAAAATTAGTTCTCAGCCTTTGGCACAACAGCTGTTCCTAGTTTACACTTGTTTTTGGGATCTTTTTCCTTTGTAGCCTATAAGGGCCCCAATTAGCTCATATCGCATTTTTTATGATAATCAGAGCTGCTGGAGGAAAAGAAAAACAGCCGTTGCCAATTGTGGCGACGTCGTCGACACATACCTTGAACTTCTTTAGCTTCTTCTCTGGTTTGTTGCTATTTGCACTTTTGTGAGACAGATATCTGTCCCAGCCTCTGATGATGTTCCCATACAAATGAGTGTCTTCTAAGTAGCTGCCCTCAAACGCGTAGATCTGTCTCTCTAAAGAGGCCAGATTGTCCGCCAACTCCTGCTTCCTCCGAAGTAGTTCCACTAGTTCTGCTCTCGTATCTGTGAGTTTACTAGCTGCAGAAGAACCTCCAGCTGAAGAACTGCTGGTTGATTGCGACGACATTTATAATTGTTTATTCTTCACTGACTCTGAAAATTGTCACAATATTACAAACTGACGCACAGGGTCAGAAAAAATCAAGAGACTTTTTAGTTTCTGAATTTAAGAGATGATCCAAACGGTTACGGGTTATTTTATTTTGGACGAAATGATGTAGAATTGGTTGTTTGTATCGTTCAAATCTTAAAAGAATTAGTCTCAGTTACTGATTATAGCCGAACTACTGCTAAGGTTATTGGCAAAACAAAAGATTAATTACGTCTAATTACAACAAGCAAGGAATGTTTAGAGTAAAAACACAACACAGTATAAAATGCCTATACAATAATAAGCAAAAAAAGTTACGGTCCTTCATCAAATTGCGTCCCCGTTGCTCAATCAGCAACCACGTTCTATATTCGTTCAATACAACTGGAAAATGATTTCCAACACCGATATTACTTCCACTAGTCAGTCGCACATGCAAGCCAACATCTCCACCGAGGGCCGCCTCGAATGGGCTGAGTTGGCTCAGCATTTTGCAGGAGGGGCAATGTTACCATCATACAGAACAACTGCCCCGTAAAATTTGCAGGGAGACGGAATGTAACTGAGCCTTACGGAGGAACGTTGCTTTTTGGACCCTATTCAAAATTGGAGAACCTCCCTCCCGTCAGACTCAGTCTCATGATAGTCGACAATAGACAAATAGACTCCATGATTGAAGGCGGTCGAATTATGCGTAATATGAAAGGGCTAATGGTTGGTGCGTACTATTAGCATTGATTAGTCAATATGATAAGTAGAAAAATAAACAAACAGCCAAGATCAAAATCGTTCAAATCTGAAAAGAATAACTCCTCCTACCAATGGCAGAAACCTAAAAAGAAGAAAAAACGGCAGACGACCCCCAAACTTGAACTAAGAATGCGAAATTTATGAAATTCACAGAACCGATACAGGTCCTGGGGATCCTCAAGCCCAGTGATAACAGTTCCCGAAAGCGCAAATCGCCCTATTAGAATTCAGTAACTAGCGGTTGAAATGCGACCAAAATTTAGTCTGCTGCAATCCAAGTTGAGGGAGGCTAAGTTTAGAACACCAGACCCCTTTTTCCGGTTTTATGGGCAAAAAAAATTTCCCACCCTCAAACTCCTGAAAATAATTTTCGACCCTAAAAAACCTAGGGAGCCAAAACTTTAGGATATGATAGATAGTGGCAAGATACACTATGGATAACCATTTGAGACCAATTCGACGCTTAGGCAGGAAGCTAGCGAAAACAAATACCTGGATCGAGCATAGGCATTTTACGCAAAATATTGAGCGGGGGAAAATCAATCAATTATACAGTGGCAATTGATAGTAGAAACAATCGAAAAAAGAGCCCTTGTGGACAAAACCAATGCGGCGACTCCTTCCGGTTTTTAAAGCCATTTGATTATCGGAAAAAGTGATTATTGACCTTAAGAAAGGGATAAAGCGGGAAGTGTTAATCTGAAATGGATTAAAATTATGGTCAGCATCCCCTCGGAACCCTTAGCCATCCTCCTGGACAATGACTTCATGTGACCCATAATTGACCTATGGCCGTTTAAGCCCCAAAATTATTAAAGTACTAAGTTAACAAGGGAAGATAGCATAATCCCAAGCATTAACCATTCGGAACGGGATAGGATCACCAGACTGATTTTTGAGGAAATTTATCCATATATGAATGATTAGAAGATGAAAAAACCGTCTCTTGATTATAGCTTTGAGTTAGTGGATTGAATTAGAGTGAAGCTGAACAAGCATTGAGTCAAACATAGCTTGATTGTGTGGCTTATAACATTAATTTCACTAGAAGAAAGAAAAAGTCCCAAGGATAACTTCATTAGTGAAAATAGTATGTCAAATTTACATTGCAGAGGCAATGCATAAATTAATCGCGCACCCCTATACTTGATCTAAATCATGAATTTCATTCTGGCCACGCTATAGACCCTTCCGCAATTGTTGTTCCTACTTTCGAAGAAAACGGAATATTTATACTCAGTGTGGTTTTTTTATTCGGTCAATTTTCGTCGATCGAAATAAAAGTTTTTGACAAAAAATGTTTATACCCCATTGAAGATATCGAATTCCTTAATTCAAACTTAAAAAATATTTTACCTCCGATTATTTTTTTGTAAAGTTCTGGGGGTTTGAAAATTGCCAAACTGACCATGTTCTGGACTAAATTATGCGCGCTTTGAAGAATTTATTCATATTGCTGAGAAGGTAACGCGAATTATTGTTCGGACTTTCGAAACGAAAGTAAAGGAACATTTATGCTGGGGTGGTTTTTTTTCTTCAGACAAATTTCGACTTTTTAACTAGCTATTTATGACGGAGTTTTTTTATACCATTCAAAAGGTATTGTTATCATGAGCTTGAATTTGAAAAGATATTTGACCTTTGATCCTTTTTCGTAGAGTTATGGGCATTTAAAGATTGGCATTTTAGCCAAACTAGGACAATTAACAAGTGATATATTTCGCGCTATTAACGTGTAAGCGGAGATTTAATCCGTCTTAGAAATCGTTCCAAATTGGTTGAAAGAAGCCTATTTGCCAAAATTTATTTGTTACAAGGAGCGAAAACTATCCTTTTGTACTTTATATGGCGTGTGGGGGGATCATTTTCATAAAAAAATTCTAATATTAGAGAGAAAAAATTTCCATTTTTTTTATTTATCTATTTAATTTTTTTTAGGTTATTACTGCTCCATAAACCTCAAAAGGCAGTCGGAACATTGACGGCTTCGGCCTGATACGAGCAGTCTTGTTTGTATGCGTTGCGAATTATCTCGCACAACAAAATCGTTTCAAAGTGAATCGAGGCTAGCTAATTGGTCGTTTTAACTTCGTACGACTCAAAATTTTACACTTTGATTTGGCCCAAATTAAATCTTAGTATTTTCTTTTCCCAAAAAATTTTCAATATGAGTTAAGGGACAGTCGGAACATTCAGGGCTTTGCCCTGATATACGAGCAGTCTTGTTTCGACTTTCCTAACGAAAGTAACGGAATTTTTGTGCTCGGGTGGGTATTATTTATTCAGACAAATTTCGACTTTTTAACTAGCCGTTTTTGACAAAATTTTTTTTCAAGCATTCGAAAAGTATTGTTGTCTTGAGCTTAACTTGAAAAGATCTTTTACCTGTGATCAATTTTCACAAAGTTATGGGGGCTTAAAGATTGCCATTTTGGGATAATTAACGCGAGCTGTATTTCGCGCTATTAACGCGTAAGCGGAGATTTAATCCGTCTTAGAAATTGTTCCAATTGGTTAAAGGAAGCTCATTTGCCAATTTGATTTGTTAATGTGAGAGAAATCTGTCACTTTGTACTTTATATGGCGTGCGGGTAGATGATTTTCACAAAAATCTCAATTTTCAAAATAAATTTTCATTTTATTTTTATTACATTTTATTTGTTTCATGTTATTACTATTCAATAGACCTTAAACGGCAGTCGGAAAATTCAGAGCTTCGCCCTGATACGAGCAGTCTGTTGGATATTTATTTGAACTCAATTAGCCCCATCGAAATTGTTGCGACCGTCAGTGACAGAACACTGTCGACAGGGCACAAAAGCGGGCAAACAGTATAATCCAAAAGTAACTTGCCAGAAAATTCACCCTTTCCTCATTGGGAGTAGTATTGAGCCAAGGAAGTCCCGCTGAACTCAGTACAAAAGGGATTTTATCTGCGGCGTAACTAAGCATGAGAAAAAACGTAGATAACCCTAATAATAACAGCTGTTAACAACTTAAAAACGCACCAATCACTCGGGGGAAGACGTCAAAATTTATGAGATATTACAGATTAAACTAAACTTCAAGCTGTCGTAAACCTCAAGAAACTCGTTGAACATTCACCAGATTAACCCGTTATAGCAAACTAGTACAATTTTTTTGGTCACTTTTATCAACTTTTGTCCGACCAACCTTGCTAACAATTTCGTTTGTCGTATTTCTGAAATAAAAAATCAATCGTCGCTAGCTCTCTATAAAACATAATTAATTATAAATCTATTTTTTTAAAGAAAGTTTTAAACGTGAATTACTTTTATAAACAGCAATTAACCTAATCATTCTATTTTCCAAAAACATTGCACAAAATTCTCAAGCTCATTTAAATCGCTGTAACCATACTTTTTGTACTCCGATATGCAAAACATTTCAAACGCTGTCCAATCCTTCTCATGAACAATTGCTTTCAAATCTGATACCATTCTCATCAGAACAATCAGTGACACCTGGTTCAAAGATGGTTCCACGAATACATTTTCTGCGGTCAATTGGAATGTTTTAACTAACTTCACAATTTCGGTCCAAATTTTTCTGTTCACACCGAATCGACTGTTCACTTCGTTGAAACTTTTGTTCACACCTTTCAAAAGAAGTTCACGCCTCTCTTTATTCTGATCTTTATTGTCCAAATTAGGGATGGAGACAATATGATGATCATTGCCTGGATTATTTTCTGATGAATTTATTAGTTGCTGTAATGCCATGTCTTGTGATTTCGAGTAAAATTGAGCAACTTTGAAACAAACGTCTTCACTCTGTAGACATTGATCCAAATTTCCACCTGTAAAAAAAATACTCTTCAATATTATTGAAATATCAGAACTTGATTTTACATCTTTAAATCGATTAGATTCCGTGAAGAAGTTTTAATTCAAAAAGTTGTTTCGAAAGATAGTATAAATGTTGCATCTTCTGAACTCTTTCAATTTCGAAGTATTTAATATAATTAACCTGTGGTCAAACTGATAGAAGCAGGCGCCTTCCACGACAAAATCTGATTGCACAATTTGCAATATCCCAAACTTCTCCTCTCAATTTTGGCTTCAACTTCATCTTCCTCTACATGCAGCTCAGTCTCAACTTTCTGGTCGACCAGTTCTGGCTTAAATTGTACCTAAAAACTGCTTTTTAAAAAACAGACATGGTTTCTAATTGATATTTAAGCCGACAAACACAATTCATTGTGATACGTTAACGGGCTGTAGAGCTACAGAATTATTGAAAAATCAATTGATATTTGAAGGCCACAAATAATATTTGCAGAACTTTTTGGAGCATTACTGTAATTCTTTCAAAACCTAATAATCCAACCTTTCTAGTTTTCTTCCTCGATTCCTGGTTTTTAACTAAAACTTCCCCATCTTCTTCATGCAACTCTTCAAGGCCGTATTCGGTCACAGTATATGTTGAACTCTCATTGACATCGCTATTCTTTTCATTTGATGGTCCAGTTCTCTGAAAACGCTCTTCGTTCAAACCCATCTCTCTCATCTCATAAAGTAACTCGTTCATAATGATTTCATCACCTGGTTTTCCTTTCGCACTCTTGGGATATAATTGTATTTGAGACGTTGATTCTCTAAAAGGGACTCCATCTTCCGTTGTTTTTGACCACACAGGCGCTGCTGAGATCTGATTGGCTAAGAATGAAGAAGCTGCGAAACACCAGTCGCTGCAAAACTTCCGTCGGTTTGTTAGATCGTATACCCTACAATTCAGTTAAATAACAAATTAACCAAAAAACAATCTGCGAAACCAAGAATATAACAACCTTGTAACAAATTTATTGGACCCCAAATTTTTGAAATAATTCTGACCTTCAAGCTAAAAAATAAATCGAAAACTTCGCAGAAGTTTGAGGTTTGCCTTTCTAAAGGCGTACTGTGAGTTATGTTTCATTGAAAATTGCATGACAGATCGGTGCTGAATGAACTTCTTTACAAATTGGGCTTGAAGTTACAATTGACGTCTCTGTAAAAGTGCAATTCGTTTGCTTTGCTCTTTCGACAATTCAAGTGCAATTTTGAAGACTAAGTTGCATTTTCAACGCCATTTACTGTCTCAGGGCCAGAATTATTGGAAAGTGTTGGCAATATCCTTTTAGATCAGCCCATCTGAGCGAAGTAAATTAAAGAAAAAGTGCTGATTTTGACGTCTGAAATCAATTTTCATTGCATTTCAACCGCATAGCTTTTAATAAATTTTAATTTCATTGCATTTAAACCGCATATAGAGAGTTGCAAAAAGTTCGGACAGACAGAATTAATTAAAAAGAGCAACTATCTCTAGACATGAACGGAAATTAAAACTGAAATAAAGATAACATCGAAATTTCATAAAGCAGAGTTTCGGGATCTACTTAACAATCCCCACTTTCAAGAAAGGGGGGGGGGATTGATAATTAGATTACTTGCAGCGAACTTTCGACCAATCAGAATGCAGCAAAATTCGAATTTACATACAATGCTCTAGTGCGACTTTACTATTTATATTTACAGGGTTGTATATTATTTAGTAAATACAATGGGGGGGGAATGCTAAGTAGATCCGAGTTTCGCTCAAAACTTATAACCACGGCGGGCAATTGCATCCGACGCGTCGAACTGTTTCATAGTAAAATCTGGATGTTCTTCGCAGTATATAAAAATTAGGCTAGCATAATTATCGGATAATCGACGATCTCGCATTTTGAACTTGGTCTGACAAAAAATTCAAGGTTGTTCGGCTTCAGATTTTGCATGCAAGAAAGCGTCGAGAAGCACTGATTGCTCATTTTAATTAATTCTGTCTGGCCGAACTTTTTGCTACTAATTATATATATAGAAAGTTGCAAAAAGTTTGGACAGACAGAATTAATTTAAAAGAGCAACTGTCTAGACATCAACGGAAACTAAAACTGAAATAAACATAACGTGGAAAGTTCATAAAACAGAGTTACGGGATCTACTTAACAATCCCCCTTTCAAGAAAGGGGAGGAGATCGTTACCAAGGTTACTTGCAGCAAACTGTCGACCAATCAGAATGCAGCAGAGTACGAATTTACATACAATGCTCTTGTGCGAAATTACTGTTCTTACTTACAGGGGTGGAGATTCTTTAGTAGATACAATAGGGGAATTGTTAAGTAGATCCGATTTTCGCTCAAAACCTATAACCACGGCAGGCAATTGCATCTGAAGTTTCGAAATGTTTTATAGTAAAATCTGGATGCTCATAGCAGTATTTTAAAATTAGGCTAGCCTAATCATCGGATAATCGACAACCTCGCAATTTGAATTAGGTCTGACAAATAATTCAAGGTTGTTCGGCTTCAGATTTTGCATGTAAAAAAGCATCGAAAAGCACTGATTGCTCATTTTAATTAATTCTGTCTGTCCGAACTTTTTGCTACTAATTATAATAAGTAGCAAGAAGTTCGGGCAGACAAAAATAATTAAAATGAACAATCAGTGCTTTTCGACGCTTTTTGCATGCAAAATCTGAAGCCGGACAACCCTGAATTTTTTGTCAGACCAAATTCGAAAAGCAAGATCGTCGATTATCCGATGATTATGCTAGCCTAAATTTTAAATACTTCAATCAACATCCAGATTTACTAAAAAATAGTTAGCGAAATTAGGTTAAGAATCAAAATCTAGAGGCATTTTGAGCAAAAAAAAAACAGATTAGGCCGTTCCAAAAAAAACGGAAATAAAAAGATGATCAAATCATTCAAAATTTAGAATTTTAGCCACTTTTGCAAAAATTTTCCTGTTTCAAGGTTTACTATTCGCTGCTTCTGATGCAGTTGCCCGCCGTGGTTATAAAATTTGAGCGATACTCTGCTTTATAAACTTTCGACGTTGTTTATTTCAGTTTTTTTTTCCGCTGATGTTAAAAAGGCAGTTGCTCTTTTTAATTAATTCTGTCTGTCCGAACTTTTTGCAACTCTCTATATAGAGAATTGCAAAAAGTTCGAACAGACAGAAATAATCAAAAAGAGCAATCTGCCAATTTTCAGCAGTTTTTGCATGCAAATTTGAATGTAAAAATTGTTTGAAAAAGGCCATTTGCTCTTTTCAATTCTTTTTGTCTGTCCGAACTTTTTGCTACTATAATTAGTAGCAAAAAGTTCGAACAGACAGAATTAATTAAAATGAGCAATCATTGCTTTTCAATGCTTTTTACATGCAAAATCTGAAGCCGAACAACCTTGAATTTTTTGTCAGACCAAAATCAAGTTGCGAGATAGTCGATTATCCGATGCTTATGCTAACCTAATTTTTAACTACTGTTATGAGCATCCAGATTTTACTATAAAACATTTCGACGCTCCGGATGCAATTGCCCGCCGTGGTTATAGGTTTTGAGCGACACTCGGATCTACTCAACAATCAACCTATTGCATCTACTAAAGAATCTCCACCCCTGTAAGTAAAAACAGTAATTTCGCACAAGAGCATTGTATGTAAATTCGGACTTTGCTGCATTCTGATTGGTCGACAGTTTGCTGCAAGTAACCTTAGTAACGATCTCCTCCCCTTTCTTGAAAGGGAGATTGTTAAGTAGATCCCGTAACTCTGCTTAATGAACTTTCCACGTTATGTTTATTTCAGTTTTAGTTTCCGTTGATGTCTAGACAGTTGCTCTTTTTCATTAATTCTGTCTGTCCAAACTTTTTGCAACTCTCTATAATTCTAGACAGTTGCAAAAAGTTGGATCAGATAGAATTAAATGAAAAGAGCAAATGACCTGTTTGAGAAAACTTTTGCATACAAAAACCAACTTTTCAGACAAAAATTATCACTCAAGGCACCTAAAAATTCAGATTTGCATGTAAAAATTGCTCAAAAATGGCAAATTGCTCTTTTTAACTAAGAGAGTTGCAAAAAACTCGGACAGACAGAATTAATTAAAGAGAGCAACTGACAGGACATCAACGGAAATTAAAACTGAAATAAACATAATGTCGAAAGTTCATAAAGCAGAGTTTCGCTCAAAACCTATAACAACAGTGGGCAATTGCATCCGAAGCGTCGAATAGTAAACCTTGAAACAGGATAATTGTTGCTCAGGGTAGCTGATGTTTTTTTGCAATTAATTTCCAAATTTTGATCGATTTGATCAACTTCAATTCAGTTTTTGGGGGCGTTCTTATCTGTTTTTTTGTTGTTAAAAATAACTCTAGATTTCGATTTTGCAACTTATTTTGCTAATTGTTTTTTTTATAAAATCTGAATGTTCATCAGCTTATTTAAATATTAAGCTGGCATAATCATTGGATAATCGATGATCTCGCATTTTGAATTTGGTCTGACAAAAAAATCAAGGTTTAGGCTTCAGATTTTGCATGCAAAAAAGCGTCGAAAAGAACTGATTGCTCGTTTTAATTAATTCTGTCTTTCCAATTTTTTTGCTACTAATTATATTTTTGCCTGTTTCAACCTTTTACTATTTATTAACATTAAGAAAACACAAAAGTTTTTAGAATTTCATCAGAATTAATATGGTGCAATTTTTTCTCCGAAATACTCAACCAAAATTTTGCCCCAAAAATGGGTCAATTTGGCTTTTTTCAATCAATCAAGAACTACGCTGAAACAACTTTGTTAATTGATCAGAAATATACATCAAGATATTGTTATCATGAGCTTCAATTTGAAAAGATATTTGACCTGTGATCATTTTCGTAGAGTTATGGGCGTTTAAAGATTGGCATTTTGGCCAAATTGGGACAATTAACAAGTGATATATTTCGCGCTATTAACGTGTAAGCGGAGATTTAATCCGTCTTAGAAATCGTTCCAAATTGGTTGAAAGAAGCTTATTTGCCATAATTTATTTGTTACAAGGAGCGAAATCTATCCTTTTGTACTTTATATGGGGTGTGGGGGATGATTTTCATATAAAATTTCAAATATTAGAGAAAAAAGTTCATTTTTTTTATTTATCTATTTAATTTTTTATAGGTTATTACTGCTCCATAAACCTTAAAAGGCAGTCGGAACATTCACGGCTTCGGCCTGATACGAGCAGTCTTGTTTGTATGCGTTGCGAATTATCTCGCACAACAAAATCGTTTCAAAGTGAATCGAGGCTAGCTAATTGGTCGTTTTAACTTCGTACCACTCAAAATTTTACACTTTGATTTGGCGCAAATTAATTCTTAATATTTTCTTTTCCCAAAAAATATTCAAGATGAATTAAGGGACAGTCGGAACATTCAGGGCTTTGCCCTGATATACGAGTAGTCTTGTTTCGACTTTCCTAACGAAAGTAACGGAATTTTTGTGCTCGGGTGGGTATTATTTATTCAGAAAAATTTCGACTTTTTAACTAGCCATTTTTGACGGAATTTTTTAAAATCATTCGAAAAGTATTGTTGTCCTGAGCTTAACTTGAAAAGATCTTTTACCTGTGATCCTTTTTCACAAAGTTATGGGGGCTTAAAGATTGCCATTTTGGCCAATTTGCGATAATTAACGCGAGCTGTATTTCGCGCTATTAACGCGTAAGCGGAGATTTAATCCGTCTTAGAAATTGTTCCAATTCGTTAAAGGAAGCTCATTTGCCAATTTGATTTGTTAATGGGAGAGAAATCTGTCACTTTGTACTTTATATGGCGTGCGGGTAGATGATTTTCACAAAAATCTCAATTTTTAAAATAAATTTTCATTTTATTTTTATTACATTTCATTTGTTTTATGTTATTACAATTCAATAGACCTTAAACGGCAGTCGGAACATTCAGAGCTTCGCACTGATACGAGCAGTCTTTTGGATATTTATTTGAACTCAATTAGACCCATCGAAATTGTTGCGACCCTCAGTGACAGAACACTGTCGACAGGGCACAAAAACGGGCAAACAGTATAATCCAAAAGTAACTTGCCAGAAAATTCACCCTTTCCTCATTGTGAGTAGTATTGAGCCATGGAAGTCCCGCTGAACTCAGTACAAAAGGGATTTTAACTGCGGCGTAACTAAGCATGAGAAAAAAACGTAGATAACCCTAATAATAACAGCTGATAACAACTGAAAAACGCACCAATCACTCGGGGGAAGACGTCAAAATTTATGAGATATTACAGATTTAACTAAACTTCAAGCTGTCGTAAACCTCAAGAAACTCGTTGAACATTCACCAGATTAACCCGTTATAGCAAACTAGTACATTTTTTTGGTCATTTTTATCAACTTTTGTCCGATCAACCTTGCTAACAATTTCGTTTGTCGTATTTCTGAAATAAAAATCCCTCATCGCTAGCTCTCTATAAAACATAATAAATTATAGAATCTATTTTTTTAAAGAAAGTTTTAAACGTCATTCTAATTTCCAAAAACATTGCACAAAATTCTCAAGCTCATTTAAATCGCTGTAACCGTACTTTTTGTACTCCGATATGCAAAACATTTCAAACGCTGTCCAATCCGTCTCATGAACAATTGTTTTCAAATCTGATACCATTCTCATCAGAACAATCAGTAACACCTGGTTCAAAGATGGTTCCACGAATACATTTTCTGCGGTCAATTGGAATGTTTTAACTAACTTCACAATTTCGGTCCAAATTTTTCTGTTCACACCGAATCGACTGTTCACTTCGTTGAAACTTTTGTTCACACCTTTCAAAAGAAGTTCACGCCTCTCTTTATTCTGATCTTTATTGTCCAAATTAGGGATGGACACAATATGTTGATCATTGCCTGGGTTTTTTTCTGATGAATTTATTAGTTGCTGTAATGCCGCGTCTTGTGATTTCGAGTAAAATTGAGCAACTTTGAAACAAAAGTCTTCATTCAGTAGACATTGATCCAGGAAATTTCCACCTATAAAAACTACTCTTCAATATTTTTAAAATACCAGAACTTGATTGTACATCTTTAAACCGATTAGATTCCGTCAAGAAGTTTTAATTTAAAAAGTTGTTTCGAAAGATAGTATATATGTTGCATCTGACTATGTTGCATCTTCTGAACTCTTTCAATTTCGAAGTATATAAAATGATATTTTCTGAATTTCGAACCTGCCAAAAGTTAAACAGCTTAACATATACTCTTCAGAAATAATTGCATCCAGTATTTTTAAGAGTTAACAAACTTAAACTTCAGCAGAAAAATTCTGAATCAGAAAATAATAATTAACCTGTGGTCAAACTGATAGAAGCAGGCGCCTTCCACGACATAATCTGATTGCACAATTTGCAATATCCCAAACTTCTCCTCTCAATTTTGGCTGCAACTTCATCTTCCTCTACATGCAGCTCAGTCTCAACTTTCTGGTCGACCACTTCTGGCTTAAATTGTACCTAAAAACTGCTTTTTAAAAAACAGACATGGTTTCTAATTGATATTTAAGCCGACAAACAATTCATTGTGATACGTTAACGGGCTGTAGAGCTACAGAATTATTGAAAAATCAATTGATATTTGAAGGCCACAAATAATATTTGCAGAACTTTTTGGAGCATTACTGTAATTCTTTGAAAACCTAATAATCCAACCTTTCTAGTTTTCTTCCTCGATTCATGGTTTTTAACTAAAACTTCCCCATCTTCTTCATGCAACTCTTCAAGGCCGTATTCGGTCACAGTATATGTTGAACTCTCATTGACATCGCTATTCTTTTCATTTGATGGTCCAGTTCTCTGAAAACGCTCTTCGTTCAAACCCATCTCTCTCATCTCATAAAGTAACTCGTTCATAATGATTTCATCACCTGGTTTTCCTTTCGCACTCTTGGGATATAATTGTATTTGAGACGCTGATTCTCTAAAAGGGACTCCATCTTCCGTTGTTTTTGACCACACAGGCGCTGCTGAGATCTGATTGGCTAAGAATGAAGAAGCTGCGAAACACCAGTCGCTGCAAAACTTCCGTCCGTTTGTTAGATCGTATACCCTACAATTCAGTTAAATAACAAATTAACCAAAAAACAATCTGCGAAACCAAGAATATAACAACCTTGTAACAAATTTATTGGACCCCAAATTTTTGAAATAATTCTGACCTTCAAGCTAAAAAATAAATCGGAAACTTCGCAGAAGTTTGAGGTTTGCCTTTCTAAAGGCGTACTGTGAGTTATGTTTCATTGAAAATTGCATGACAGATCGGTGCTGAATGAACTTGGGCTTGAAGTTACAATTGACGTCTCTGTAAAAGTGCAATTCGTTTGCTTTGCTCTTTCGACAATTCAAGTGCAATTTTGAAGACTAAGTTGCATTTTCAACGCCATTTACTGTCTCAGGGCGAGAATTATTGGAAAGTGTTGGCAATATCCTTTTAGATCAGCCCATCTGAGCGAAGTAAATTAAAGAAAAAGTGCTGATTTTGACGTCTGAAATCAATTTTCATTGCATTTCAACCGCATAGCTTTTAAGAAATTTTAATTTCATTGCATTTAAACCGCATATAGAGAGTTGCAAAAAGTTCGGACAGACAGAATTAATTAAAAAGAGCAACTATCTCTAGACATGAACGGAAATTAAAACTGAAATAAAGATAACATCGAAATTTCATAAAGCAGAGTTTCGGGATCTACTTAACAATCCCCACTTTCAAGAAAGGGGGGGGATTGATAATTAGATTACTTGCAGCGAACTTTCGACCAATCAGAATGCAGCAAAATTCGAATTTACATACAATGCTCTTGTGCGAAATTACTGTTTTTACTTACAGGGGTGGAGATTCTTTAGTAGATACAATAGGGGGATTGTTAAGTAGATCCGAGTTTCGCTCAAAACTTATAACCACGGCGGGCAATTGCATCCGACGCGTCGAACTGTTTCATAGTAAAATCTGTATGTTCTTCGCAGTATAAAAAAATTAGGCTAGCATAATCATCGGATAATCGACGATCTCGCATTTTGAACTTGGTCTGACAAAAAATTCAAGGTTGTTCGGCTTCAGATTTTGCATGCAAGAAAGCGTCGAGAAGCACTGATTGCTCATTTTAATTAATTCTGTCTGTCCGAACTTTTTGCTACTAATTATATATATAGAGAGTTGCAAAAAGTTTGGACAGACAGAATTAATTAAAAAGAGCAACTGTCTAGACATCAACGGAAACTAAAACTGAAATAAACATAACGTGGAAAGTTCATAAAACAGAGTTACGGGATCTACTTAACAATCCCCCTTTCAAGAAAGGGGAGGAGATCGTTACTAAGGTTACTTGCAGCAAACTGTCGACCAATCAGAATGCAGCAAAGTACGAATTTACATACAATGCTCTTGTGCGAAATTACTGTTTTTACTTACAGGGGTGGAGATTCTTTAGTAGATACAAAAGGGGAATTGTTAAGTAGATCCGAGTTTCGCTCAAAACCTATAACCACGGCAGGCAATTGCATCCGAAGTTTCGAAATGTTTTATAGTAAAATCTGGATGCTCATAGCAGTATTTTAAAATTAGGCTAGCCTAATCATCGGATAATCGACAACCTCGCAATTTGAATTAGGTCTGACAAAAAATTCAAGGTTGTTCGGCTTCAGATTTTGCATGTAAAAAAGCATCGAAAAGCACTGATTGCTCATTTAAATTAATTCTGTCTGTCCGAACTTTTTGCTACTAATTATAATAAGTAGCAAGAAGTTCGGGCAGACAAAAATAATTAAAATGAACAATCAGTGCTTTTCGACGCTTTTTGCATGCAAAATCTGAAGCCGGACAACCCTGAATTTTTTGTCAGACCAAATTCGAAAAGCAAGATCGTCGATTATCCGATGATTATGCTAGCCTAATTTTTAAATACTTCAATCAACATCCAGATTTACTAAAAAATAGTTAGCGAAATTAGTTTAAGAATCAAAATCTAGAGGCATTTTGAGCAAAAAAAAACAGATTAGGCCGTTCCAAAAAAAACGGAAATAAAAAGATGATCAAATCATTCAAAATTTAGAATTTTAGCCACTTTTGCAAAAATTTTCCTGTTTCAAGGTTTACTATTCGCTGCTTCTGATGCAGTTGCCCGCCGTGGTTATAAGTTTTGAGCGATACTCTGCTTTATAAACTTTCGACGTTGTTTATTTCAGTTTTTTTTTCCGCTGATGTTAAAAAGGCAGTTGCTCTTTTTAATTAATTCTGTCTGTCCGAACTTTTTGCAACTCTCTATATAGAGAGTTGCAAAAAGTTCGAACAGACAGAAATAATCAAAAAGAGCAATCTGCCAATTTTCAGCAGTTTTTGCATGCAAATTTGAATGTAAAAATTGTTTGAAAAAGGCCATTTGCTCTTTTCAATTCTTTTTGTCTGTCCGAACTTTTTGCTACTATAATTAGTAGCAAAAAGTTCGGACAGACAGAATTAATTAAAATGAGCAATCAGTGCTTTTCAATGCTTTTTACATGCAAAATCTGAAGCCGAACAACCTTGAATTTTTTGTCAGACCAAAATCAAGTTGCGAGATAGTCGATTATCCGATGCTTATGCTAGCCTAATTTTTAACTACTGTTATAAGCATCCAGATTTTACTATAAAACATTTCGACGCTTCGGATGCAATTGCCCGCCGTGGTTATAGGTTTTGAGCGACACTCGGATCTACTCAACAATCAACCTATTGCATCTACTAAAGAATCTCCACCCCTGTAAGTAAAAACAGTAATTTCGCACAAGAGCATTGTATGTAAATTCGGACTTCGCTGCATTCTGATTGGTCGACAGTTTGCTGCAAGTAACCTTGGTAACGATCTCCTCCCCTTTCTTGAAAGGGAGATTGTTAAGTAGATCCCGTAACTCTGCTTAATGAACTTTCCACGTTATGTTTATTTCAGTTTTAGTTTCCGTTGATGTCTAGACAGTTGCTCTTTTTCATTAATTCTGTCTGTCCAAACTTTTTGCAACTCTCTATAATTCTAGACAGTTGCAAAAAGTTGGATCAGATAGAATTAAATGTAAAGAGCAAATGACCTATTTGAGAAAACTTTTGCATACAAAAACCAACTTTTCAGACAAAAATTATCACTCAAGGCACCTAAAAATTCAGATTTGCATGTCAAAATTGCTCAAAAATGGCAAATTGCTCTTTTTAACTAAGAGAGTTGCATAAAACTCGGACAGACAGAATTAATTAAAGAGAGCAACTGACAGGAAATCAACGGAAATTAAAACTGAAATAAACATAATGTCGAAAGTTCATAAAGCAGAGTTTCGCTCAAAACCTATAACAACAGTGGGCAATTGCATCCGAAGCGTCGAATAGTAAACCTTGAAACAGGATAATTGTTGCTCAGGGTAGCTGATGTTTTTTTGCAATTAATTTCCAAATTTTGATCGATTTGATCAACTTCAATTCAGTTTTTGGGGGCGTTCTTATCTGTTTTTGTTGTTGTTAAAAATAACTCTAGATTTCGATTTTGCAACTTATTTTGCTAATTGTTTTTTTTATAAAATCTGAAGGTTCATCAGCTTATTTAAATATTAAGCTGGCATAATCATTGGATAATCGACGATCTCGCATTTGAACATTATTTAGTAAATACAATGGGGGGGGGGGGGGAATGCTAAGTAGATCCGAGTTTCGCTCAAAACTTATAACCACGGCGGGCAATTGCATCCGACGCGTCGAACTGTTTCATAGTAAAATCTGGATGTTCTTCGCAGTATATAAAAATTAGGCTGGCATAATTATCGGATAATCGACGATCTCGCATTTTGAACTTGGTCTGACAAAAAATTCAAGGTTGTTCGGCTTCAGATTTTGCATGCAAGAAAGCGTCGAAAAGAACTGATTGCTCGTTTTAATTAATTCTGTCTGTCCAATTTTTTTGCTACTAATTATATTTTTGCCTGTTTCAACCTTTTACTATTTATTAACATTAAGAAAACACAAAAGTTTTTAGAATTTCATCAGAATTAATATGGTGCAATTTTTTCTCCGAAATACTCAACCAAAACTTTGCCCCAAAAATGGGTCAATTTGGCTTTTTTCAATCAATCAAGAACTACGCTGAAACAACTTTGTTAATTGATCAGAAATATACATCACAAGAAGCCTCATGCACAGTCCAACAAAGTTCTTGAACAGTTGAATCTCCAAAAATCTGTAAAAGAGAAACTATTTTTGCTTGATAGTCAAAAAACGTGATTTTTACTATATAAAACCCAAAACCTTTGCTTAAAAACAAATTTTAAAGAGTTTACTCAAATTTTTGGAAATTTGACCTTTCTAGAAATTTGTTACGCTGTGTAAGAGGCTTCTTGTGCTATATATATATTTCTCATCAATTAATAAAGTAGTTTCAGCGTAATTTTTGATTAAATGAAAAAAGGCAATCTGACCCATTTTTGGGGTAAAATTTTGGCTGAGACTCCCGGAGAAAAAATTGCACCATATTAATTCTGATGAAATTCTAAGCAACTTCTGTTCTCTTCACTTTTTGTCTGCTCTTAATCCAAATCGAGAAAAAAGCGTTTAAAATTCAAGTTATATTCGTTTTTTTTCCGCATAATTTAAATCAGCACTGAATAAATTTTTGCAATAATTCTCACCTTCATGCTGAAAGTAAATAGACGCAGTTTTTTTTGACGCTCACTCGCTTGCCTTTTTGACGGCGTTCTATGTGCTCTCATATAGAGAGTTGCAAAATTTGAAACAGACCGATTTAAATATAAACAGCAAATGCCCTATTTTGGTCAAGTTTTCAGAAAGGAAGTATGTCTGAAGCTGACCTATAAATCCAATGTTTCATGCAAAAATTGCTCAAATTTGAAAAATTGCCATTTTTTAAATCATTGTTTTTTTCAATTAATCTGTAAAAAAAAACAATTTTTTACAAGTTATTTTAAAAGCATGTATGAAAAGACAAAATTAGCTAAAAAAAGCTATCTGGCCTTTTTAAGCAATTTAAGCGTGCACAGCTGATTTTAGCGGACTTTGAGACAGACATACTCTGAACAAAGCTTTAGCATGCAAAAATATTCTGAAATAGGTCATTTGCTCTTTCTAATTCTTTTTGTCTGTGCAAACTTTGTGCAACTCACTTTGATATAAGCTACAAAAGCTTCTTTTTCAATTTGGTAATTTTTTGCTCTTTTTAGTGTTTTTTGTTACAAGTCTCAATAGAAAAATAGAAAAAACGCGCTCTCAAGTAGCGTCCAATTTCGGTCTAAAATAGTTTTAGTGAAATTTCGTATAATTATATAGTTAATGCCAAACTGTTGGCAATATCTTTTCGGTCAACGATTCTAAACGAAGTTAAGTAACCTATAATTGCTCATTTTGACGGCGAAATTCATCTTATACTGATTTGAGCACAAGAATACGATTTCCGAAAAATTACTTAACCTAAAGTGCAATGGTTTTTGACCGATTAAACTGCAAGGTCACCGATATTTCCAATTAGTTGGCATTATATAAAAAAGTAGCAAAACATTGGAGCAGACAGAAGTACTAAGGAGCAATCTGTAAGTTTTGAGCAACCTTTGCATGCAAATTTGAGTTTTTAGGTGACCTTGAGTGATCTTGTCTGAAAAATGAGCTTTTGTATGCAAAATTTTTCTTAAAAAGGTCATTTCCTCTTTTTAATTAATTCTGTCTGTTTCAACTTCTTGCGACTCTCTATAAAACCATGTAAAGAAACATTTAAAAAATCCAATCAACATAGAACAACCGTTTCTGACATGGTTGCTCACTTTTTATTAAAATTTTTCTTTGGAAATACGAAACATTCAGTCTCAGAAAAAAAACAGTGAACGCTTGGACATTACTAGAAGCTTTTGGCTGTGTTTATCGTGAGTTTTTTTTTCTGAGATTGAATGTTTCGTATTTCCAAAAAAAAGTTAGGAAAAGTGAGCAACTATGTCAAAAACGGTTGTTCTATGTTGATTGGTT
Source organism: Symsagittifera roscoffensis (assembly GCF_963678635.1). Classification (NCBI taxonomy): domain Eukaryota; kingdom Metazoa; phylum Xenacoelomorpha; order Acoela; family Convolutidae; genus Symsagittifera; species Symsagittifera roscoffensis. Next base: position 9,741,164 of record NC_087068.1, read on the forward strand.
TTTTAAATGTTTCTTTACGTGGTTTTATAGAGAGTTGCAAGAAGTTGGAACAGACAGAATTAATAAAAAAGAGTAAATAACCTATTTCAGAAAGCCGACAACACGTGGTTAGACGCCAATTAAACCGAAAACAAAAATGCCAAATGAAAAAAATTTGAGCAATTAAAAAAAATTGAACTTTTATCTTTTATACTACCAACCGACCTGATTTATGAATTTTAAAAAATCAGCTTTAATTGATGTCAAAAAAGTTCACTGAACCAGATCCGAAATAATTTAGGCTGAATAAAACTTCTAGGCAAAAAAAAACTTAAAATATACCAGTGAGTTATACTAGCTTTAAAAACTACAGGAGTTAATCAACGACACTTGAAACTATAATGAGAAATGGATAGTGCAAAAAAATCGTATTGCAACTAAGCCGACAAACTAAAAACCGACAAATCAATTTTCCGAGGAACGAAATTTCAATTCCAGATACTGAAAAAAAAACGTCCGGACGGGACTCGAACCGATGACCATAGGTTGCTAAAGCAACTGCATTACCCCCAGACCAAGTGCAATGGGGCCTGGAAGTTGCTAAGGTTCGATAACAAAGCAACATCAACTTCAATTACAAATGTGTAAGAAGAGTAGTTTATGGGTAAAAAGTCTAGTTCCCGATTGAAAGACACTTCCTCTCGCAAGTTTAAAATCAGCGTTCGAAGTTTAAATTTTCGATCGTTTCGTCCGGATAACAAATCAGCACTGCATATATAGAGAGTTGGAACAGACAAAAAAATGAAAACAGCAAATGACGTATTTCAGTCAATTTATGCATGCAAAAGCTATTTTTCAATAGAAAAAGAGTTTCTCAAGGTCCCCTAAAAGTTCAAATTTGCATGCAAAATTGGTCAGAATTGTCGTATAGCTCGGTTTTAGTTTAAATGTATTTTGTTTGCTCACACTTTTCGCAAGTTATTATAATATGTGGCGAAAAATTGGAACAGACATAATTAATTTTAAAAAGCAAGTAGCCAATTTTGAGCTATTTTAGCAAATTTGAATTTTCCGCTATTTTTGAGGCACACTTTGTCTGGAAAATTAGTTTTTGCATGCAAAAATTGTCTGAAATAGGTAATTTTCCCGTTATAATTAATTAATCTGTTCAAAATTTTTACGACTCTATGAATGCACAAATTGCAAATACACTGCAAGCCGCTTTTCCAGAGGCAAACCCGAAAAACAAATTAGCACAAAATTTTTGGACGTAACTATCTACCTTTTACTTTGGCTGAATATTGTGAACTGCTGTGTATCTTTTTTTGATGTACCATTGATATCAACTTCATTTCCACAGCAGGGATATCCACAAACTCCGCCTATTGACCTTTCTTCTTCTATATCTCCATAATGTTGCTGCGAAATCCAGGGCAATATATTTAGTAGAAGGTCATCCGGGTCAACTGTTTCAGTCTCTATACATTTAAAGATCAGTTCCTTCGCAAAGGCTTCTTTTCGTCTCCGTTCTGCAAATCTTTCTTCCATATTATTCCGTCAACTTTTGTTTAATGCCATGCCATGATCTGAAACCGTCAGTTTTTCTATGTTTTTTTTTCGAGATAGAGCCCTGACTATAATTGAACACTGAGATCAAGCAGCTTCGCTCATTTGAAGCGATGAAAATTTAACAACTATATATTAACACGACATTGAAATATTGGACAAACTCAACCCCACACTGAGAAATTACTTTTCGACCATAAAAATGTTAGTCACTCATCAAAATACCACGCGTAGTATATGTGCGTTCACAACGCTTCAAATCTTTCAACGATGTCGTCTTCAAAATTCTGATTAAAAACATCAACAGCAATTGCCTTACAATTTGAACAAAAATTAGAAAAGTCTCCAAAAATATGCACGTTGCATTCTAAGCGCAAAATTTGATTGTAATTTTTGATGAGCTCATTGTATTGTTGTTTCTGCACTCTTAACAAGAACGAGTTTATGAACTGCAGTAGCTTTTAGTCTCAAACTAATTGGTCTACTGTCAGACCAATTTCGATTACTTTTTTCATTACTAGCACGTTACAATGCAAATTACAAAGCACTTAGCAGACGAAAAACGTTAAATCCTCAGTAATAAAAATTTTACAAAACAAGTTTCACAGCTGGTCATTCACGTCAGATAAATTACGGCACGTAACTGATAAATTACTTGAAATTAAAAAAAAATTATTAGCTCGGACTGAAGATGGGTTCCGAGCAGAATCCAGTGACTCTTCACGCCAACTACAACTTGGACAAGGCACTGAGGTAAGGGATTAAAAATGGGTCCGCTATTTCCCAGTCCCTAAACTTGATTTTTTAAAACTAAAATTCAATGTAGGAAATCCTATTTAATGACTTTTGATGCTCTAAACTGTTATAAAACATGTCAGTGTCTACAACAATTCATACGTGTAAATACTTGTAAGAACAATTTCTAGACAACTTTATAGTAAGTTTTTACGAGCGTGGGAGACTAAAAAAGCCAATGGGTCATTGTTTAATCTCTTCAAGATATCGTTTCTGACATGCCATGAAAGCTAACGCTTTCCAAAATCCTCAAGTTGTAGGGGAAAGCTACTTTTTGTTAAGTGGTCAATGGATAATAATTCGAAAACTTTTATACTCTAGATTATCAAAATACCAGTAACGAAATTGCTACACAAAGCTTTGCTTTGAGACTATGCGATGCATTGAAAACACTAACGATTTCGAATTGATACCAACGAATCGATTTTGAAGACTAATTGAAATTACGTTCAGCGGCATTGGAACTACTTGTTTACGACATCAAAAAATTGGGACATCAAATTCAAAAAGACTGATGCCAGACAAAAAAACATAGCATTGCACGCTAGCGTGACACATATGAAGCGAAAGCCACAAGTCGAAAACTTTTTAAATGTCAAAAAACCACAACACCAAACGTTTCATAATTTAATTCATAATGATATATAATTTGAAGAAAGCACGACCAGCAATACCATCGCCGGCATGAAAAACTTTTTCTCAACGTTTATCGAGCAGTAATTACGCGGACAAAACTAAGGTGAACTACCGCTTAGCTGAAAACAAAATTGTTGTCACGATAAACTTTTAGCTATAAAGTTATGAAATTCGACCCTTACACTTGTTTGTTTCTTTAGGGGGTACAAAATAATTTTTTTCTTCAAATGACACAAAATTAGGCCACCAAAAAAAACATCAGCTGGACCATTTTGGCCGAACAAAGCTTTCGGGCGAATTAAGCAAAAAACAAGAACATGAAAATACACAAAGTCGGAGCTATATAAAATTAAAACTGCATTCATGTAACTGCAATGAAAATAGTTTACGGCACAAAAACATTCCGTAAAGTAAGGCGATAAAATTCTCAGCAACTAAGACAAAATAACCAGACAAATTATATGCCGCCATTTTTTAAAACGGAAAATTTTTAGCTCGATGAAAAACACCCAGACCGAAATCAAACCTACGACCTTGACCGTACCAAAATTTCAAAGAAAAACAAATGCCCGTGAAAATTCTTGAAATCCAAGAACAATTTATGACAAATTATTGATAAAATTAAGCCAATTTGAGACTGGATCAATAAGTAAAGTTTTTATTCCGCTAGGAAATCTGAAAACTAAAATCCACAATCTGAAACTAAATGCCGATTAGGTTTTTCATGGCCTTTACACCTTTGCTGTTCCATAATGGAGTTTGTATTCATGTACCAAAGGGAACGAAGTAAATTTTAAAATAAACAAAACCAAGTTTGAGAGTGAGCAAAATTAAGACATTTCAGAAAAAATCATCACGACCTGATTAACTTAAAATCACTTCGTTCTTCCACACTTCTATTTGATAAGTCTATTTTCCACTTTGATTGCTCTCCCAAATCGCAAGCGCAATTTTAGCCGATCAAAAAGCAGCCTTTTCTGAAAGCTTTCGGGTGACCGAAAAATCTGTTTCCTGAAAAATAATTCAATTTGTTTTTGCGATTCTCCTTTTGACTTTTTCAGAGTACTACACAAAAACTCAAAAACATTTTATTTCCTAAAAAATCTCAAAAATTTAATGCCTCTGAAATTAGGAATCGATTGTATTATTTTAAAGAAAAATTGCATAGGTAAAAGCTCGCATTTAATTAGAACTAAATTGATTTTGATTTAAATTTTCAAGACTTTTTTGTGTTTCTAGAGGAGGCGTCGTTTGAAGTTTGTTTACTTTCAAACGACGCAACATTAGGTCAGAAAGCCGATTAAATTTCAGCCGGACTATATTCGGCCTAAAACGCTTCAGAAACAAAAGGTAAAAATACCAAGTCAAGGCTTATAAACATGAAAATTACATACGTAAATCAACAAGACTTTCAATTACAATTTGTTCATTTTCTTACACTGCAAGAGAAGTCAAATTACGTGATCTGGCAACTAAGTCGACAAAACATAAGCAGACAAACGGAGTCCGAAAAAACTTTCAAACTAATATATACTGAAAAAAAAACAGGTCCAGCCGGCACTCAATTCGAGACTTTAGGATTCAAGGGCAACTGCATTTCTTCGGTGGAATCCCTCATACGCGAGGGACCGAATGCGCGAAAAGAAATCAGCCGATCAGATTTCAATAATCTAAAACTTGGAAAGAAAGCGTGAAAATCTGAAAGCGTGAAACATTTCCAGGGACTTAATATTGATTTTGGCCGAATACAAAAACGGCAGAAATATGCAAAATTTTCAAATTGTCACTGACCGCCACCGAATTGGAACAAATTTTATATTTCAAGTGTTTCCTTTTGAAAGAAGCAAAATATTTAATTGAATGACCATCGATTCTTTTTAAAAATTGACTTTCGGCTAATTTTGTTTCAGGTCTTTCGCCAACAAGTTTTTCACCCATTCAGTCCTTAGCCCCCCATTTCCTCTAGGCATGATGAAAACGTGCATAAAAAAATCCTTTGAGCATGTTACGTACTTCGAATTGAATTGAACAATCACTTGAAAAACATTTTCCAGAAAAAAAACACACCCGGTAAATACGCCTACAAAAATTGGGCCAAAATCAATTAAGCCTAGAGAAACGACCAATTTTACATCTAAGATTTTTTACCAGAAGATCCAGTAACCCATATACACAGTAGTAACTCAAGATGTTAAACGTACTGAAAAGGGAGATCTTGAAATTGGAGATCATCCTGTGAACAAAATTCTTTACGGGAAAAAAGTCTTGAACCCGATTGCAATACACTTGTTTATCGCAAGGGTGAAAAACAAGTGAAAAAATTAACGCGGTTACTTCTAACTTAAATCGATGTTTAGTGTAGAGATGTACAACCTCAACATGAGGAAAAAGTACGTTTGTGCCCGTATCAACGCAGAACAGAACGTGCTCTACCGCAGGTTCCAGCGCAAGATCCAATCCTCTCAGATGCAACACGCCAGATCTACCGGGGACAAAGAAATCATCAAAAAGTTGAGGGCTGAACAGAAAGAGAGAAATGCTCACCTCAGTTCGTCAAGCTACAAAGAAAGCTTGGAACGACGGGCATCAGTAATGATTGTTACAGGTTAGCAGTACTGCACAATAAAAAATTTTGTGATCCAACAGCTGGTGTTGAACTGGAATTGTTTTTAATTCTTGTTGATTTGTAATTTCATTTAAATAGAATCCCGTACATATTTAAGTAAAGGAACTGAAGTAGTAATTGATTTTCTAGGGCTGCACTATGAAATTTTCATTTGAAAAATAATGAATGTCTTGACCTCTCAGGTGATTTTGGACAACCTGAAATGCGACCATGGACTTCCAGTGCAGTGTGCAGGTCCAGACCTTCGACCACAGCTACAACTAGCAGACATGCTGCTACGTATACCGGACCACGGACCTCCAGACAGTCCACCGCTAGACCAATGACTGCAACTACCAATGCGACAGGGAGCAGGGCAGCTCGTAGGCCGAGCGAAGACATTAACAAAGGTTGATAAAAGTTATTACCAAAATTATTTCTCTCATTCATGGCTCCAAGTAAAATCTCGGTTCTCTTAAAGACTTTATCGAATATCGTCTTTCGTATAACAGATCACTCGCCCCCAATCAAAATAGAGCACCCCGTAATGCAAAAATCAGCTGCCTTGACTCTATCTTGGAAGGCAACAAATTAAGAAAGGGTCCGATTATCTTACAAAATATATTTCTGATTTCAGTCGCCAAAGAGAACCAATCAATACAAGAAGAGGAATACGAGGAAGAAGCGATCATGGTGACCCAGAAAAAGAAGTTCAAGATGCTGGAGAAACGCCAATCAACTCCCGGAGTCAGTATCAGTCACCCACATACAGCACAAAACAAAAAGGAGATCAAGTCACTTATGCAATACGGACACGAGGGTCCGACACTTTTAGAAATCCACAAGATCATCGTTGCAGAGAAACATTACCCACTGAAAATCGAAGATCTCAAAAATGAAATCGAACCTCTGATGGCATCAGAATCAGGTTAGTCATTGTAAAATCAATGTACAAAAAACAGCATACCTAAAATATTTCTGTTTCAGATCTCAGGGAAGACTACAACGTTGTACTCTCGAAGTCGTTTGAAACAACCAACCCTCGACAATCTGGGTTTCAAAAATTCGATTCAACGTTTACGCCCGAAGAAGAAAGAGCAAGATGCGAAGGAAATCTGTTTGTTTCAAACTTCACTCTCAAACATTTGAAAAATTTACATTGGCGCCCGGATGATAAAATAATACGAAACCAAAGACGGCCAAAAACTGCCCGAATTTAACTGAAATCATGAAATCAAAAACAATAATAATGAAATATACACCTGAGCTTTTTTGAGTTTCTAGAAAACTAAGCAACCAAATCTTTTTCCTCCCCTCTTCAACATTCAAACTTTACTAGTGAAACTTTGTTCACGTTATCCGAATTCCGAATGTAACAAAAACTGGCATGCGAACTAATTAGGCCATGACATACATATTTTGTCTTCATGTTTAACCTTGTAAAACCCCTCGTTACACCATAAAGATGATGCTGATGCTTATGTGTGGTGGGGGGGGAGAGGAAACAGAGCCACATGCCACATAATAGAGTATAAACCAGGGTTGCATGATTTAAATCAGGTTGATTGAATATCGCGCGCATGAGTTTTACCGAAATGGCAATTTACCAACCACGACAGGTTGACACGAACTAAAACTAGCAAAGTTTCAATTTAGATTTGCAATCAACGTAGCAATATATTTCACAAGTATATAGTTATTACTAGCGTTTAACGCACCTTCGGTGCTTCGATATTTTTCGACAACTCATGAAAAACTGCATATATTGCAAACAACATCTGCAAACTTTTAGTGTACTCTGACTGCACCCAATTACAGGGTTGGTAATTTCGAACTTTTAATTTTTTGATTCCCATTTTAAAAGCGTCATCTCGAAAACTTAATGGGCCTCTGGAGAAAATTGGAGGCCAGATTTGTAATCACTGAGAGTCCTTGAGAGTATCCTACTATAGGATTAGGAATCCAAAATTTTGTGAATTTTTTTAAACCTAAGTTTCCCGAAAAAAAATTGAAAAAAAGTCTTATCTCGGAAACTGAAAGGATTTGAGCATTCATATTAAAAGGCAAGCTTTGAGACGTCTCGGTGTACGCTGACAATAAGGTTGTATCTTCATCAAGTTAGTTTCAAAATTTTGGAATTTCTTTGTAGATAAATTGTTTGTGAATTTTTGTAAAAATCAAAAAATGTCACATCTCGGAAACTAAAGCATTTGAGCAGTCGCATAAGGCAAGATTTGCAACTCTTTAGAGTACCCTGACAGCACCGAACTATAGCGTTGGGATTTTCAAATTTTGAAAAATGATGAATTAAAACTTTCCGAAAATTTGAAAAAATCGCAAAAAACGTCACATTTCGAAAACTACAAAGAATTGAGTAGTCATATTTGGAGGCAAGATTCGCAATCCTTGAGAGTACTCTGACAGGACCTAAGTACAGGGTTGGGAATTTCAGAATTTTAAATTATAATAATTTAAATTTTCTGAAAATTTTTGAAAAAATCACAAAAAACGTCATATCTCGATAACTACAAAGAATTGAGCAGTCTTATTTGGAGGCAAGATTCGCAATCTCTGAGATTACTCTGACAGGATCCAACTACATGGTTGGCAATTTCAGATTTGCGAAAAAAATTAATATAAGTTTTCTGAAATTTTTTTGAAAAATCACGAAAAACGTCAGATCTCGAAAATTACAAGGATTTGAACAGTCATTTTTGGAGGCAAGACTTGTAAATCCTTGATAGTACTCTGACAGTACCCAACTACAGGGTTGGGAACTTCAACTTTTGTAAATTATTTTGTTGTTTGAAATTTCTGAAATATTTTGTTAAAATCTCAAAAATCGTCTTATCTCGTTCACTTAAATGATTCGGGCATTCAAAATTGGAGGCAGGATCCAGGATGCACCTTTCATTATTACGTAAATACCTTTCGATTACCTTTTATTGATTCTGCATAGCATTATCTGTAAATTAACATATTAGAAACCATCTCGTCCAATTCTGATCATTTATCTAAACTTCGTTATGCATATTTCGTTGAGGCTAATTTGGTGCGTACTCATAGGTCCCAAAATGAAACATCAGTCCCATAGGTACCAAAATAAAAGAGCAGTCGCATAAGACCCAAATCTTTTCAATTGGTCAAAAGACTAAATTAGCCGAGTCTTGGTTTAAGGTCACCGGTGGGCCCGCTCTGCGCGCGTTGCCGCTTCCTAAATTTCGTACAGAGATCTTCCCTTTGGCACAGCTGCGGCGGTCACTATTCTGCAGCTTGAGTTTATGCTGCTTGAACAGCAAACAATCATTCCATAAACTCGTTGGCTCAAATTTCAACCAATCAGAGTTCAAGAACATACATTTTGGGACTTTTGCGACTGATTTTTTTTATTTTGGGTGCCATAAATATTGGGACCTGTGGGAATTCATCACTAATTTAAAATTTTTATAATTAATGACTTCAACTTAATTATAGTACAAAACTTAAGAGTCAGATCCCGGCTTCTGGATGCTTCTTACGTCTTAGGCTTCTCTTACACCTAAGTTTCTGCAGCTGAAAAATCAATTTTATTAGATCCTGGGAATCGAACTTGGATGCAATAGTTTTTGATAAAATATAAGCCATTGAAAATCTAGCCATTGAATGGTTTAATTGAAAACATTACTTGACGTAACAACTTCAGTCTTTCAAGATTTTTGCAAAACAATTGAATTGCATAAAAGAACATAGCCAACTGACAGTTGGTGTGACATTCGACCAGAATGGCCAAAATGCAATCTCTGCAGAATTCGGAATTGCAATTCCGAATTCTGCAGAGATACCGGAATTGCTCGTTACCGGTTAGGAGCATCATGTATGTTTTTATGGCGCTCCTGGGTGGGCATTCTTTCATGACATCATGACCGGCGGAACCGTTAACGAGCACTCCGCGCCGAGCGGATGCTCACATTAACGCCCTTAATAGGCCTAAACTGCCGGGGCGGAAGGGTAGTTCGGAACGCGGAAGCCTTCCGGATTACCGTGAATAGTTTTTTAACCTAGTTAAGACCGAAAATTCACGAACCAGGAAGGGTGGGGGGAATCATAAACCCCTCATCCCCTGAGTAGTTTGTGACCAAAAACACTTAAAGATATAAGTAAAACCAAACAAAAAATAGTATAGTACCCAAGAAAAACAAAAAAACATAAAAAATAACCGAAAAAACCAAAAACAGTAAAAAAGTAAAAAATCAGTAGAAATCATCCCCCCAGACAAGATGTGATTCAACCCCCCCGGTTGTTGTTGATAGATATATTGTTGTTGAAGGCATTTATATCAGTCAGGATCGTTACGATCAATTTTGTGGCCCGTTTGTGAGGCTTGTACTGTAGGGTTATTTGAGCATTTAAGCAAGTTAATGATAAATTGCGCTCAATCCGGAAGGGTCAGCTGATTTGCGCTCAATTCGGAAGGGTCCTGGGTGAAGACCGATCCGGCAAGCAGTACAAGGAGCAACAAGAAGGGGCTCAACGACAACAACAATTGACTGTTGGGTATCGTTAACAAGTTTTGTATCCCTTTTGGTACAAAAAGTAAGGTAGTAATCTGTGGGGGGGCTCGACAGTGCTGCACTGTAGTGACCCTTCACCGAACTGCGAATATCCGAGTTAAGCACCTTAATTCGGATAATAAACAAACCCGGAGGGGTAAAGTATTACTAATATTATGATTTATATAGCCTATATTAATAGTCTTATATCGTTTTTCAGTGAAAAACAACGAAAACAGACCGGTTTTTAGGGTCAAAATAGCGATATTTTGATCCCCCCACAAGTCGCGATTTTTGAGATATCGATATTTTTTGAAACGGAAAAAAGCGCTAAGTTAGTGTGTTACATCGTAACTGCACTACTGTAATAAATAGAACCGGTTAACTTGAGTTCGGAAGTGGTTGGAACTAGTTTGGTACCAAAAACCAAATTTTCCCAATTTTTGATAGTAAGAAACACTATAAAATCAGAAAATTTTTTGAAATCTTTGAGTCAGGACAGTAAAAATAGTTGTTCGGACAACGTCCACTAGTGAATCTACGAGTTTTAAAACCCGCTACCCGAAAGCCTTCCGGGTTGCAGAGAAATCGAACATAACGTGTTTGATTTGGTGGATTCATCAATCCGGAGGGGTCCAGGTAGCATAGTTTTTCGCAAAATTTTTCTACAAAAGCGTTTTAGATCGGGTCTTTTGCATTGAACTAGAAGAGCATAGGCCTTTTGAGCTCAGATCAATAATTTTTAGGTCGAAAGGACCAGATTTGCGGAAAAAGTTAGGCGGAACCTATAAGAGAGAAAATTTTTGAGTTTGGAAAAAAGACGTTTTGGTTAATAACTTTGGAACTACAGAGCATATCGAGTCAATCTTGGTACCATTAGATCAGAAATTAGCTGAACTTACTAGTAGGAAAGAGAATTACTCGAAAAAGCGAGCGAGAAAATTTTTGAGATTGTTTTTAGCAAATTACACAAATCCGGAGGGGTACACCCTTCACGTTTTATAAATTTTTCTGAAAAACCCTTATACCCCTACCAAAAGTTGATAGCGATTGAACTAAGTAACTTAGGACAGTTCTAGACAAAAAGGGAGGGCTGAAAGCACAAGACAACCATAATAGAGTCGAAATTACGCAAGTGATAAGACCCTTCACCGTTAGTGTGAATTGTCCAATAAGTGCCTTAACTTCAATCCGGAGCGGTCTAGGAAAGGACCCTATACCCTTCCCAGTTAATTCAAACAGCATAAAAGCAACGCAGAACGTATCCGGAGGGGTATAAGCTGAAATTAAGAAAGCTACAAAAAGCTACTTTGACAGAGCTAAGGGCTCCCAATCCGGAGGGGTCGAAATTTTTCAAAGTCAGAGGGGTCCGAATCCGGAGGGGTCTTATAGTTGCTAATTCGGAGGGGTCCAAATCCGGAGGGGTCCATATTCTGACAGTCCGGAAGGGTCCTATTTGTGCCAATCCGGAGGGGTATCATTTTATTAAGGACTTAGGTAAACGAAAGAAAGACTAAAAAGCGAGAGGTATTAGGTTATTAATACACAGGCTAGGTATCAGTGACTGCACTGGTAACTTGCCTTTCAAAAAGAACCAGACTAATACAAAACAGGTCCGAACTCGGATATTCGCGACACTAAGTCTAAATTAAAAAGAGCGTGACTCATTGGTGTGGATTGGAACATAATACGTTTTTGGGAAAAGTGACTGCCCTGAGGATTTTAGTAGGTCTAGCTCGGGCAGTCCGAAGGCAGATAGGTAACACAGTACTCGGTGGGTGCAATAGACGCCCACTTGAGAAAATAACTGCCTTCAAAGTTTTGTCTGTTTGGTGCAGCACCAAGCAGGGAAAGCTTTTTCTTTAAAAGACAGGTTCGACTATTGTACTGCGACCGACTAAGAGTACAAGACACATACGTTTTTTTATATATACATTCATATTGTGTCAATATATATTTTTGTTTTTGATTTTAAATCAACCTAAACTGTGCTTGATTGGGTAGTGAGTACACTATCTTTTAAATTGACTGATAACATCATATTGTGCTAGTTTCCAGATCTTTGGACCGATAATCGGCTAGTGTGAATAAATTTTATACAAACTGTACTCTGACAACATACAGGGATTCGTGGTCACTATTTAGTAGAATCTGGTGAAATTTATTGTGTTGTGTCATTATTATTGTTAATAAAACTATAAGGTCTCTAGCAATTGAGTCAAGAGTAGGCATAGGAAAGTGACAAATAAAGAATGAGTTTAGACAAGTCAAGGATACCAAAACGAGGTAATAGCTCTAGGAAATTCATACCTGAAAAGCAAAGAAAAACGATGACCGATCCTTTTGTGGATTGGATCAAGCGATCCCGGTCCGATAAAGAGGAGACGGTTTCAGGCAGAATGGTTGAAACGAGAAGTCAGAAGACCTCAGAAGAGCGAAGAGAACTGTTAGAAGTGGAGGTCAATACGGACCATACCATGAACGACAACCAGGGAGTAAATGGACTGGAAGGGAGAGGCAGAAGGCTGGCGAGTGAATCTACTCCGGTAGAACAAGGCCATGATTTTGCCACTTCCACCGGGACATTGGATCGAGAGGAGATGTCGGAACTGTCCGACATCTCAACTGAAGTAACGGCAACTAGAAGATCTCCGACAGACAACACTATGATGGCAAGCGGAACTGGGAAGCAAACAACGTCGTCATCGTTCTCAGAAAGAATGAAGAACACCTTAGGAAACTTCTTTCCATTCAGCATGGGAGGAGGAGCAGGAAACGATGGTGAGTCCCAGGAGGATGAGGAAGATGAAGAAGAGCAAGGGGACTTTGGATCTCAAGTCAGCCTCAATAGTTCGATCCAGGAGAGTGAGGCACACGTCGGAAGAGAGACTGGAACAATGGACAAATTTGGTGTAGTGACAACGATAAGCAAGGAGGCAAACACACCGGGCCAGTCAAAGGACTTCGCGATTAGGACAAGTTCGGAGCCACAACCTGAAGAGAGTAGAACCAGAGGGCTCGGCAATGCGTTAATGGATCCTGAAATAAATAATGAAAAGACGTTGAAGCAGAGAGTCAAGGCCCGGATCTCGACAAGCACGAAGCTACCTGGGACCGACAGGGTTACACCGCAACTAGTGACGCCACTCGTGGATAACGGGGCAGCACTAGAGGAAGCCTTAAACAACATAGTGGGCAGTTTAGGAGAACAAAATGAACAGATGTCGATAAGGATGAGTGAACTAGAAAGAGCAGTTCACATTGAGAGGGAAAGGCTGCGGGAAGAAATAAACCGCAACAGACAAGAAGTTGACAGGAGCGAAAAACGCTTGAAAGAAAGAACGGACGAACATATGACAAGGAACTTGTCGCGAATGACAAGAGAGGCGGAACAGAGGGAGTTACGCTTAAGAGCCGACATGGAGAAATTAAGAATTCAGCAAGAGCAGTCTCTTGGGTCTCTTGACACAAAGATAGACGCGATGATGGAGAGGCGAACTCAGGCTATCATGGATAGGTTGGACGGGCTACTAAGCAGCAAGAGTGGACCAAAAGAAGGAGAGCCGAACTCGGGAGGTCCAAGCAGGGAACCGAGGGTGAACTTCAATGAACATCAAAGGAGGAAGACGTATGGATCCACTAGAGGCAGGGGCAGTTCATCAGGCTATGCCACAAGGGGTAATACAGCATGGGGCCCGAACAGTAGAGCAAGTTCAACGGGGAACAGACAAACCTCGAACGAACGACCAACGCAAAGCACACATGCGACTGGGAGAAGCGATTCTGGCAACATGGGGCATACAAGCCCGAGGAGGAGTCATATGGGCCAAGCGGGAAACGCTCATGGTGATTCGGATTGCAGGGATGCACCGCACACAGAGCCTTCGACAAGGTGTGAGGACACTCAAGCGGGACACTCAAGGGATGCTACGGCAATGGCCACAGCATTTGAACCCCTGAACAGGTCTTTAGAGACATTCCTGACGAGGTTATCAAGAACCAATGAACGCAATGAGAAGTCCAGAAGAGTCTTTATGAAACCAAGATGCTACAAAGACGAATCTGATGGCTGTATTGATACCTGGATAGAGGTAATGAAGCTGCATTTCGAGGAAGAGGGCTTGTCGGAGAGACAGGAATGCAGCGCGCTCACCAGCAACTTAGAAGGGACAGCCCTGAACTGTGTCATGGCCAAGAAACAGTATCAACGTGACACTGCTGAGAAAATCTTCGAAATCTTGTTAAACCGTTTCGGATCAGGGGTGCAGGGGCACCAGGCGATGATGCGCTTCGAGAAACGGAGGCAACCAGAAGATGAAACAATAGACAAGTTTCTCGATGATTTGGAAATGCTGAGAAGACGCAGCCAACCGGATGAGTCAAACCGAAGGATGAACCTGGCCGTAGCCTCAAAATTCATTGATGGTGTGAAAAATGATGAACTTCGTACGATGCTAGCAACGCATTACACACCACTATCAACTAATGCGCCAACACCGGAGGAGTTGAGGCTCAAATCAAAAGAGTATCTTTTGTTGAAACCTCCTTCGAGATCTGGATATTACAAGAACAATTATGGAAATTTTAACAACGGACCAGCAAACCAAGGTAACAATTGGTACAAACCGAGGGATGATATGGACAAGAGACGTTCTTGTGCTAATTGCAGTTCAACAGACCATCATGTGTCAGCATGCCCAGCTTACAAACAAGGCATGAAAGCAATAGGCTTAAGCCTCGAGGACGAAGATGCGTCAGAGTTGGATGATGAGGATTTCATGAGAGGAGTAATTGCAAAATTCGGCCCGAGGTGTTTCTTTTGTAACTTGGAAGGTCATTTTAAATCAGATTGTCCGCAATTCTGGGATGCAGTGGCAGACATCAAGCATCCAAGACATGAAGAAGCTTTGTCAGGAGTGAAGGCCAGCAAGGCTCGACTTTTGAGTGAAGCGGAGGCACGCAGAAAGGATAAACCTCAAGAGCTGGTGGCAAAGAAGATGCAAGCGGTAACAGAGGAAGCACGTGAACCGGAACCAGCAACTGCGGCCGATGACTTCAAAATCGATTATAGGGCAGCTGCGAGGGATGCTATAAATAGAGTACAGCAGGAACTAGTGACGAAAGAGATTGAGCAAAAGGTGAAACTCGAGCTGGAGAATGAAAAATTACAGGAGCAACTGAATGCCTTTGAAGCAACGGAAGTTGAAGAGGCAAAAGCACCAAGCAGCTTGAGCATGAAACTTAATGTTATCTCTGGTCAGAGGTTCGGTATGGCACCTCAAGGAAGTAAAATACAGTCGATAATCTCGGTAGCAGGGCATCAGGTAATCAGAAATCTGAGTGAACCGTCTGAGTTCACTTTGATGCATTTGGACACATATGCAGACTATCTGAGGCAGATGGAGCCACGCACCGAGTCGAGGGCTGTGAGGGCACTACTGACCACGGGTGGCCCTCGCATGCAGAAACTTCATGGACGCTACCTAGAAGTCTATGGGCCGTATCAAGTGATGCTGAACGTGGATGGGATCAGTATCTACACCAGGACTTATGTAACAAAAGATGATGACCAAATAGGGCAGATCTATTTGGGTGAAGAGGAACTCAAAGTCCGCAGGATAGGCCATGACGCCATGATGGAACAAGACGCGGTACACATTGGATATGAAGCAGATGTGACAGCACACCTGCTCGACACCAACGGAACAAAAATCGGAGTCACAGGGCTTCTGGACACAGGAGCGGTGGTGAGTGTGATGCCGATAAAAACTTGGGAAAGAATGGGCTTCACACGGGAGGATCTGATTCCTACGAACCTCCGACTGGCCGCCGCAAATAGAGGAGCCATCTACGTAGCCGGAAGAACACCGATAACGGTCCTTCACATGGGAGGACGAGACCTTTGGATGAGCTTCCTGGTGGTAGAGAATCTGGACGACGCCGACCAATTCATCTTGGGCAGAGATTTTGTCAGGAATTTTGACGTGATGATTGACTTGAACAACGGTCTAATACGGATTAGAAACCCGGACCGAAAGTATGTTAAGAGACCAATTAATAGGATAATAACAGATGAAAATAAGGTACCAGTTTTTTTGGATAGAAAAGTAAAGTTACAACCAAGACAAGCTGTAGTAGCAATTTTTAGAATGAGAAATTTAAATTTGTTAAGTGATAGCAAACAGGTTTGCTTAGTACCGAATCCAAATAGTCAGAGTTCGGTGATTTTAGGCCGGAGCTTCTCGGTAACGCGAAACGGACTGTGTGTCAGTGTGTTGTTGAACACACTGGACACCACGGTTTCAATCCAGCGTGGAAAGAAGCTTGGCTACGCTTTGCCGATGAGGACCGACTATGAGGAGACACAAAACTTGAAGAAACATGATGTGAAAGACTGTCCTTATCATGCCAATAAAGATAAAATTTTAAAGAGGATTAATGAATTAAAATCTATTCATAAATTGTTTTCAATGAAATCCGAAACGGACGACGGCTTATCAAGCTGCTCAAATTTTCCGGAACGCCCCTCGTCATACGAACTAGAATCTGACAAACCGGTTTTGCCAGAGATAGAACATTTGAAAGGAAAAATAGGTGAGGGAGATTTCGAAAAATTGCGGGACCTCCTAGATCGGAACGCCGAAGTATTTTCAAAACATAAGGCGGACATCGGTTGCTGTAATTTCGTCGAACACGAAATCGAACTAGAAGAGGGCGCCGTTCCCCATAGAGAAGGCGCAAGGCGAATGACGCCACATAAATCGGAAGCGTGCCGAGCGGAAATAGAAATGTTGCTTGAATACGACATGATAGAACCCTCGAAATCGCCGTGGGCTTGCGGGGTAGTCATGGCGAAAAAGAAAGGGGGGCAGCTTAGATTTTGTTGCGACTTTCGTTACTTGAACGCGGTAACGATTAAAGATGCGTACCCGATACCGCGAATAGACGAGAGCCTATCTAAACTTGGTGATGCAAAGTTCTTCACCACATTGGACTTGGGTTCTGCCTTCTGGCAGGTTCCTCTGCGAAAGAAGGACAGAGAGAAAACCGGATTCGCGTGCGAATTGGGGTTGTACCAGTGGAAGAGGATGCCCTTCGGCTTGTGCAATGCAACAGCAACTTTTCAAAGGCTGATGGCTCAGGCTTTGACAGGAGTCACCAAAAAGTACTGGAATCTCTTGATGTGCTACGTGGATGACGTAGTCATAGCGACACCAACCCTGGAGGATCACATTGATCGACTCGATGAGGTCTTCGGATGTATGAAAAGAGCAGGCTTGAAATGCAAACCATCGAAATGTGAAATCCTTAGGGATTCGATATAAGTAAAACCAAACAAAAAATAGTATAGTACCCAAGAAAAACAAAAAACATAAAAAATAACCGAAAAAACCAAAAACAGTAAAAAAGTAAAAAATCAGTAGAAATCATCCCCCCAGACAAGATGTGATTCAACCCCCCCGTTTGTTGTTGATAGATATATTGTTGTTGAAGGCATTTATATCAGTCAGGATCGTTACGATCAATTTTGTGGCCCGTTTGTGAGGCTTGTACTGTAGGGATATTTGAGCATTTAAGCACGTTAATGATAAATTGCGCTCAATCCGGAAGGGTCAGCTGATTTGCGCTCAATTCGGAAGGGTCCTGGGTGAAGACCGATCCGGCAAGCAGTACAAGGAGCAACAAGAAGGGGCTCAACGACAACAACAATCGACTGTTGGGTATCGTTAACAAGTTTTGTATCCCTTTTGGTACAAAAAGTAAGGTAGTAATCTGTGGGGGGGCTCGACAGTGCTGCACTGTAGTGACCCTTCACCGAACTGCGAATATCCGAGTTAAGCACCTTAATTCGGATAATAAACAAAACCGGAGGGGTATAGTATTACTAATATTATTATTTATATAGCCTATATTAATAGTCTTATATCGTTTTTCAGTGAAAAACAACGAAAACAGACCGGTTTTTAGGGTCAAAATAGCGATATTTTGATCCCCCCACAAGTCGCGATTTTTGAGATATCGATATTTTTTGAAACGGAAAAAAGCGCTAAGTTAGTGTGTTACATCGTAACTGCACTACTGTAATAAATAGAACCGGTTAACTTGAGTTCGGAAGTGGTTGGAACTAGTTTGGTACCAAAAACCAAATTTTCCCAATTTTTGATAGTAAGAAACACTATAAAATCAGAAAATTTTTTGAAATCTTTGAGTCAGGACAGTAAAAATAGTTGTTCGGACAACGTCCACTAGTGAATCTACGAGTTTTAAAACCCGCTACCCGAAAGCCTTCCGGGTTGCAGAGAAATCGAACATAACGTGTTTGATTTGGTGGATTCATCAATCCGGAGGGGTCCAGGTAGCATAGTTTTTCGCAAAATTTTTCTACAAAAGCGTTTTAGATCGGGTCTTTTGCATTGAACTAGAAGAGTATAGGCCTTCTGAGCTCAGATCAATAATTTTTAGGTCGAAAGGACCAGATTTGCGGAAAAAGTTAGGCGGAACCTATAAGAGAGAAAATTTTTGAGTTTGGAAAAAAGACGTTTTGGTTAATAACTTTGGAACTACAGAGCATATCGAGTCAATCTTGGTACCATTAGATCAGAAATTAGCTGAACTTACTAGTAGGAAAGAGAATTACTCGAAAAAGCGAGCGAGAAAATTTTCGAGATTGTTTTTAGCAAATTACACAAATCCGGAGGGGTACACCCTTCACGTTTTATAAATTTTTCTGAAAAACCCTTATACCCCTACCAAAAGTTGATAGCGATTGAACTAAGTAACTTAGGACAGTTCTAGACAAAAAGGGAGGGCTGAAAGCACAAGACAACCATAATAGAGTCGAAATTACGCAAGTGATAAGACCCTTCACCGTTAGTGTGAATTGTCCAATAAGTGCCTTAACTTCAATCCGGAGCGGTCTAGGAAAGGACCCTATACCCTTCCCAGTTAATTCAAACAGCATAAAAGCAACGCAGAACGTATCCGGAGGGGTATAAGCTGAAATTAAGAAAACTACAAAAAGCTACTTTGACAGAGCTAAGGGCTCCCAATCCGGAGGGGTCGAAATTTTTCAAAGTCAGAGGGGTCCGAATCCGGAGGGGTCTACTTTCCACAAAACCGGAGGGGTCCGAATCCGGAGGGGTCTTATAGTTGCTAATTCGGAGGGGTACAAATCCGGAGGGGTCCATATTCTGACAGTCCGGAAGGGTCCTATTTGTGCCAATCCGGAGGGGTATCATTTTATTAAGGACTTAGGTAAACGAAAGAAAGACTAAAAAGCGAGAGGTATTAGGTTATTAATACACAGGCTAGGTATCAGTGACTGCACTGGTAACTTGCCTTTCAAAAAGAACCAGACTAATACAAAACAGGTCCGAACTCGGATATTCGCGACACTAAGTCTAAATTAAAAAGAGCGTGACTCATTGGTGTGGATTGGAACATAATACGTTTTTGGGAAAAGTGACTGCCCTGAGGATTTTAGTAGGTCTAGCTCGGGCAGTCCGAAGGCAGATAGGTAACACAGTACTTTGTTCACGTTATCCGAATTCCGAATGTAACAAAAACTGGCATGCGAACTAATTAGGCCATGACATACATATTTTGTCTTCATGTTTAACCTTGTAAAACCCCTCGTTACACCATAAAGATGATGCTGATGCTTATGTGTGGTGGGGGGGGGGAGAGGAAACAGAGCCACATGCCACATAATAGAGTATAAACCAGGGTTGCATGATTTAAATCAGGTTGATTGAATATCGCGCGCATGAGTTTTACCGAAATGGCAATTTACCAACCACGACAGGTTGACACGAACTAAAACTAGCAAAGTTTCAATTTAGATTTGCAATCAACGTAGCAATATATTTCACAAGTATATAGTTATTACTAGCGTTTAACGCACCTTCGGTGCTTCGATATTTTTCGACAACTCATGAAAAACTGCATATATTGCAAACAACATCTGCAAACTTTTAGTGTACTCTGACTGCACCCAATTACAGGGTTGGTAATTTCGAACTTTTAATTTTTTGATTCCCATTTTAAAAGCGTCATCTCGAAAACTTAATGGGCCTCTGGAGAAAATTGGAGGCCAGATTTGTAATCACTGAGAGTCCTTGAGAGTATCCTACTATAGGATTAGGAATCCAAAATTTTGTGAATTTTTTAAACCTAAGTTTCCCGAAAAAAAATTGAAAAAAAGTCTTATCTCGGAAACTGAAAGGATTTGAGCATTCATATTAAAAGGCAAGCTTTGAGACGTCTCGGTGTACGCTGACAATAAGGTTGTATCTTCATCAAGTTAGTTTCAAAATTTTGGAATTTCTTTGTAGATAAATTGTTTGTGAATTTTTGTAAAAATCAAAAAATGTCACATCTCGGAAACTAAAGCATTTGAGCAGTCGCATAAGGCAAGATTTGCAACTCTTTAGAGTACCCTGACAGCACCGAACTATAGCGTTGGGATTTTCAAATTTTGAAAAATGATGAATTAAAACTTTCCGAAAATTTGAAAAAATCGCAAAAAACGTCACATTTCGAAAACTACAAAGAATTGAGTAGTCATATTTGGAGGCAAGATTCGCAATCCTTGAGAGTACTCTGACAGGACCTAAGTACAGGGTTGGGAATTTCAGAATTTTAAATTATAATAATTTAAATTTTCTGAAAATTTTTGAAAAAATCACAAAAAACGTCATATCTCGATAACTACAAAGAATTGAGCAGTCTTATTTGGAGGCAAGATTCGCAATCTCTGAGATTACTCTGACAGGATCCAACTACATGGTTGGCAATTTCAGATTTGCGAAAAAAATTAATATAAGTTTTCTGAAATTTTTTTGAAAAATCACAAAAAACGTCAGATCTCGAAAATTACAAGGATTTGAACAGTCATTTTTGGAGGCAAGACTTGTAAATCCTTGATAGTACTCTGACAGTACCCAACTACAGGGTTGGGAACTTCAACTTTTGTAAATTATTTTGTTGTTTGAAATTTCTGAAATATTTTGTTAAAATCTCAAAAATCGTCTTATCTCGTTCACTTAAATGATTCGGGCATTCAAAATTGGAGGCAGGATCCAGGATGCACCTTTCATTATTACGTAAATACCTTTCGATTACCTTTTATTGATTCTGCATAGCATTATCTGTAAATTAACATATTAGAAACCATCTCGTCCAATTCTGATCATTTATCTAAACTTCGTTATGCATATTTCGTTGAGGCTAATTTGGTGCGTACTCATAGGTCCCAAAATGAAACATCAGTCCCATAGGTACCAAAATAAAAGAGCAGTCGCATAAGACCCAAATCTTTTCAATTGGTCAAAAGACTAAATTAGCCGAGTCTTGGTTTAAGGTCACCGGTGGGCCCGCTCTGCGCGCGTTGCCGCTTCCTAAATTTCGTACAGAGATCTTCCCTTTGGCACAGCTGCGGCGGTCACTATTCTGCAGCTTGAGTTTATGCTGCTTGAACAGCAAACAATCATTCCATAAACTCGTTGGCTCAAATTTCAACCAATCAGAGTTCAAGAACATACATTTTGGGACTTTTGCGACTGATTTTTTTTATTTTGGGTGCCATAAATATTGGGACCTGTGGGAATTCATCACTAATTTAAAATTTTTATAATTAATGACTTCAACTTAATTATAGTACAAAACTTAAGAGTCAGATCCCGGCTTCTGGATGCTTCTTACGTCTTAGGCTTCTCTTACACCTAAGTTTCTGCAGCTGAAAAATCAATTTTATTAGATCCTGGGAATCGAACTTGGATGCAATAGTTTTTGATAAAATATAAGCCATTGAAAATCTAGCCATTGAATGGTTTAATTGAAAACATTACTTGACGTAACAACTTCAGCCTTTCAAGATTTTTGCAAAACAATTGAATTGCATAAAAGAACATAGCCAACTGACAGTTGGTGTGACATTCGACCAGAATGGCCAAAATGCAATCTCTGCAGAATTCGGAATTGCAATTCCGAATTCTGCAGAGATACCGGAATTGCTCGTTACCGGTTAGGAGCATCATGTATGTTTTTATGGCGCTCCTGGGTGGGCATTCTTTCATGACATCATGACCGGCGGAACCGTTAACGAGCACTCCGCGCCGAGCGGATGCTCACATTAACGCCCTTAATAGGCCTAAACTGCCGGGGCGGAAGGGTAGTTCGGAACGCGGAAGCCTTCCGGATTACCGTGAATAGTTTTTTAACCTAGTTAAGACCGAAAATTCACGAACCAGGAAGGGTGGGGGGAATCATAAACCCCTCATCCCCTGAGTAGTTTGTGACCAAAAACACTTAAAGATATAAGTAAAACCAAACAAAAAATAGTATAGTACCCAAGAAAAACAAAAAAACATAAAAAATAACCGAAAAAACCAAAAACAGTAAAAAAAGTAAAAAATCAGTAGAAATCATCCCCCCAGACAAGATGTGATTCAACCCCCCCGGTTGTTGTTGATAGATATATTGTTGTTGAAGGCATTTATATCAGTCAGGATCGTTACGATCAATTTTGTGGCCCGTTTGTGAGGCTTGTACTGTAGGGTTATTTGAGCATTTAAGCAAGTTAATGATAAATTGCGCTCAATCCGGAAGGGTCAGCTGATTTGCGCTCAATTCGGAAGGGTCCTGGGTGAAGACCGATCCGGCAAGCAGTACAAGGAGCAACAAGAAGGGGCTCAACGACAACAACAATTGACTGTTGGGTATCGTTAACAAGTTTTGTATCCCTTTTGGTACAAAAAGTAAGGTAGTAATCTGTGGGGGGGCTCGACAGTGCTGCACTGTAGTGACCCTTCACCGAACTGCGAATATCCGAGTTAAGCACCTTAATTCGGATAATAAACAAACCCGGAGGGGTAAAGTATTACTAATATTATGATTTATATAGCCTATATTAATAGTCTTATATCGTTTTTCAGTGAAAAACAACGAAAACAGACCGGTTTTTAGGGTCAAAATAGCGATATTTTGATCCCCCCACAAGTCGCGATTTTTGAGATATCGATATTTTTTGAAACGGAAAAAAGCGCTAAGTTAGTGTGTTACATCGTAACTGCACTACTGTAATAAATAGAACCGGTTAACTTGAGTTCGGAAGTGGTTGGAACTAGTTTGGTACCAAAAACCAAATTTTCCCAATTTTTGATAGTAAGAAACACTATAAAATCAGAAAATTTTTTGAAATCTTTGAGTCAGGACAGTAAAAATAGTTGTTCGGACAACGTCCACTAGTGAATCTACGAGTTTTAAAACCCGCTACCCGAAAGCCTTCCGGGTTGCAGAGAAATCGAACATAACGTGTTTGATTTGGTGGATTCATCAATCCGGAGGGGTCCAGGTAGCATAGTTTTTCGCAAAATTTTTCTACAAAAGCGTTTTAGATCGGGTCTTTTGCATTGAACTAGAAGAGCATAGGCCTTTTGAGCTCAGATCAATAATTTTTAGGTCGAAAGGACCAGATTTGCGGAAAAAGTTAGGCGGAACCTATAAGAGAGAAAATTTTTGAGTTTGGAAAAAAGACGTTTTGGTTAATAACTTTGGAACTACAGAGCATATCGAGTCAATCTTGGTACCATTAGATCAGAAATTAGCTGAACTTACTAGTAGGAAAAAGAATTACTCGAAAAAGCGAGCGAGAAAATTTTTGAGATTGTTTTTAGCAAATTACACAAATCCGGAGGGGTACACCCTTCACGTTTTATAAATTTTTCTGAAAAACCCTTATACCCCTACCAAAAGTTGATAGCGATTGAACTAAGTAACTTAGGACAGTTCTAGACAAAAAGGGAGGGCTGAAAGCACAAGACAACCATAATAGAGTCGAAATTACGCAAGTGATAAGACCCTTCACCGTTAGTGTGAATTGTCCAATAAGTGCCTTAACTTCAATCCGGAGCGGTCTAGGAAAGGACCCTATACCCTTCCCAGTTAATTCAAACAGCATAAAAGCAACGCAGAACGTATCCGGAGGGGTATAAGCTGAAATTAAGAAAGCTACAAAAAGCTACTTTGACAGAGCTAAGGGCTCCCAATCCGGAGGGGTCGAAATTTTTCAAAGTCAGAGGGGTCCGAATCCGGAGGGGTCTACTTTCCACAAAACCGGAGGGGTCCGAATCCGGAGGGGTCTTATAGTTGCTAATTCGGAGGGGTCCAAATCCGGAGGGGTCCATATTCTGACAGTCCGGAAGGGTCCTATTTGTGCCAATCCGGAGGGGTATCATTTTATTAAGGACTTAGGTAAACGAAAGAAAGACTAAAAAGCGAGAGGTATTAGGTTATTAATACACAGGCTAGGTATCAGTGACTGCACTGGTAACTTGCCTTTCAAAAAGAACCAGACTAATACAAAACAGGTCCGAACTCGGATATTCGCGACACTAAGTCTAAATTAAAAAGAGCGTGACTCATTGGTGTGGATTGGAACATAATACGTTTTTGGGAAAAGTGACTGCCCTGAGGATTTTAGTAGGTCTAGCTCGGGCAGTCCGAAGGCAGATAGGTAACACAGTACTCGGTGGGTGCAATAGACGCCCACTTGAGAAAATAACTGCCTTCAAAGTTTTGTCTGTTTGGTGCAGCACCAAGCAGGGAAAGCTTTTTCTTTAAAAGACAGGTTCGACTATTGTACTGCGACCGACTAAGAGTACAAGACACATACGTTTTTTTATATATACATTCATATTGTGTCAATATATATTTTTGTTTTTGATTTTAAATCAACCTAAACTGTGCTTGATTGGGTAGTGAGTACACTATCTTTTAAATTGACTGATAACATCATATTGTGCTAGTTTCCAGATCTTTGGACCGATAATCGGCTAGTGTGAATAAATTTTATACAAACTGTACTCTGACAACATACAGGGATTCGTGGTCACTATTTAGTAGAATCTGGTGAAATTTATTGTGTTGTGTCATTATTATTGTTAATAAAACTATAAGGTCTCTAGCAATTGAGTCAAGAGTAGGCATAGGAAAGTGACAAATAAAGAATGAGTTTAGACAAGTCAAGGATACCAAAACGAGGTAATAGCTCTAGGAAATTCATACCTGAAAAGCAAAGAAAAACGATGACCGATCCTTTTGTGGATTGGATCAAGCGATCCCGGTCCGATAAAGAGGAGACGGTTTCAGGCAGAATGGTTGAAACGAGAAGTCAGAAGACCTCAGAAGAGCGAAGAGAACTGTTAGAAGTGGAGGTCAATACGGACCATACCATGAACGACAACCAGGGAGTAAATGGACTGGAAGGGAGAGGCAGAAGGCTGGCGAGTGAATCTACTCCGGTAGAACAAGGCCATGATTTTGCCACTTCCACCGGGACATTGGATCGAGAGGAGATGTCGGAACTGTCCGACATCTCAACTGAAGTAACGGCAACTAGAAGATCTCCGACAGACAACACTATGATGGCAAGCGGAACTGGGAAGCAAACAACGTCGTCATCGTTCTCAGAAAGAATGAAGAACACCTTAGGAAACTTCTTTCCATTCAGCATGGGAGGAGGAGCAGGAAACGATGGTGAGTCCCAGGAGGATGAGGAAGATGAAGAAGAGCAAGGGGACTTTGGATCTCAAGTCAGCCTCAATAGTTCGATCCAGGAGAGTGAGGCACACGTCGGAAGAGAGACTGGAACAATGGACAAATTTGGTGTAGTGACAACGATAAGCAAGGAGGCAAACACACCGGGCCAGTCAAAGGACTTCGCGATTAGGACAAGTTCGGAGCCACAACCTGAAGAGAGTAGAACCAGAGGGCTCGGCAATGCGTTAATGGATCCTGAAATAAATAATGAAAAGACGTTGAAGCAGAGAGTCAAGGCCCGGATCTCGACAAGCACGAAGCTACCTGGGACCGACAGGGTTACACCGCAACTAGTGACGCCACTCGTGGATAACGGGGCAGCACTAGAGGAAGCCTTAAACAACATAGTGGGCAGTTTAGGAGAACAAAATGAACAGATGTCGATAAGGATGAGTGAACTAGAAAGAGCAGTTCACATTGAGAGGGAAAGGCTGCGGGAAGAAATAAACCGCAACAGACAAGAAGTTGACAGGAGCGAAAAACGCTTGAAAGAAAGAACGGACGAACATATGACAAGGAACTTGTCGCGAATGACAAGAGAGGCGGAACAGAGGGAGTTACGCTTAAGAGCCGACATGGAGAAATTAAGAATTCAGCAAGAGCAGTCTCTTGGGTCTCTTGACACAAAGATAGACGCGATGATGGAGAGGCGAACTCAGGCTATCATGGATAGGTTGGACGGGCTACTAAGCAGCAAGAGTGGACCAAAAGAAGGAGAGCCGAACTCGGGAGGTCCAAGCAGGGAACCGAGGGTGAACTTCAATGAACATCAAAGGAGGAAGACGTATGGATCCACTAGAGGCAGGGGCAGTTCATCAGGCTATGCCACAAGGGGTAATACAGCATGGGGCCCGAACAGTAGAGCAAGTTCAACGGGGAACAGACAAACCTCGAACGAACGACCAACGCAAAGCACACATGCGACTGGGAGAAGCGATTCTGGCAACATGGGGCATACAAGCCCGAGGAGGAGTCATATGGGCCAAGCGGGAAACGCTCATGGTGATTCGGATTGCAGGGATGCACCGCACACAGAGCCTTCGACAAGGTGTGAGGACACTCAAGCGGGACACTCAAGGGATGCTACGGCAATGGCCACAGCATTTGAACCCCTGAACAGGTCTTTAGAGACATTCCTGACGAGGTTATCAAGAACCAATGAACGCAATGAGAAGTCCAGAAGAGTCTTTATGAAACCAAGATGCTACAAAGACGAATCTGATGGCTGTATTGATACCTGGATAGAGGTAATGAAGCTGCATTTCGAGGAAGAGGGCTTGTCGGAGAGACAGGAATGCAGCGCGCTCACCAGCAACTTAGAAGGGACAGCCCTGAACTGTGTCATGGCCAAGAAACAGTATCAACGTGACACTGCTGAGAAAATCTTCGAAATCTTGTTAAACCGTTTCGGATCAGGGGTGCAGGGGCACCAGGCGATGATGCGCTTCGAGAAACGGAGGCAACCAGAAGATGAAACAATAGACAAGTTTCTCGATGATTTGGAAATGCTGAGAAGACGCAGCCAACCGGATGAGTCAAACCGAAGGATGAACCTGGCCGTAGCCTCAAAATTCATTGATGGTGTGAAAAATGATGAACTTCGTACGATGCTAGCAACGCATTACACACCACTATCAACTAATGCGCCAACACCGGAGGAGTTGAGGCTCAAATCAAAAGAGTATCTTTTGTTGAAACCTCCTTCGAGATCTGGATATTACAAGAACAATTATGGAAATTTTAACAACGGACCAGCAAACCAAGGTAACAATTGGTACAAACCGAGGGATGATATGGACAAGAGACGTTCTTGTGCTAATTGCAGTTCAACAGACCATCATGTGTCAGCATGCCCAGCTTACAAACAAGGCATGAAAGCAATAGGCTTAAGCCTCGAGGACGAAGATGCGTCAGAGTTGGATGATGAGGATTTCATGAGAGGAGTAATTGCAAAATTCGGCCCGAGGTGTTTCTTTTGTAACTTGGAAGGTCATTTTAAATCAGATTGTCCGCAATTCTGGGATGCAGTGGCAGACATCAAGCATCCAAGACATGAAGAAGCTTTGTCAGGAGTGAAGGCCAGCAAGGCTCGACTTTTGAGTGAAGCGGAGGCACGCAGAAAGGATAAACCTCAAGAGCTGGTGGCAAAGAAGATGCAAGCGGTAACAGAGGAAGCACGTGAACCGGAACCAGCAACTGCGGCCGATGACTTCAAAATCGATTATAGGGCAGCTGCGAGGGATGCTATAAATAGAGTACAGCAGGAACTAGTGACGAAAGAGATTGAGCAAAAGGTGAAACTCGAGCTGGAGAATGAAAAATTACAGGAGCAACTGAATGCCTTTGAAGCAACGGAAGTTGAAGAGGCAAAAGCACCAAGCAGCTTGAGCATGAAACTTAATGTTATCTCTGGTCAGAGGTTCGGTATGGCACCTCAAGGAAGTAAAATACAGTCGATAATCTCGGTAGCAGGGCATCAGGTAATCAGAAATCTGAGTGAACCGTCTGAGTTCACTTTGATGCATTTGGACACATATGCAGACTATCTGAGGCAGATGGAGCCACGCACCGAGTCGAGGGCTGTGAGGGCACTACTGACCACGGGTGGCCCTCGCATGCAGAAACTTCATGGACGCTACCTAGAAGTCTATGGGCCGTATCAAGTGATGCTGAACGTGGATGGGATCAGTATCTACACCAGGACTTATGTAACAAAAGATGATGACCAAATAGGGCAGATCTATTTGGGTGAAGAGGAACTCAAAGTCCGCAGGATAGGCCATGACGCCATGATGGAACAAGACGCGGTACACATTGGATATGAAGCAGATGTGACAGCACACCTGCTCGACACCAACGGAACAAAAATCGGAGTCACAGGGCTTCTGGACACAGGAGCGGTGGTGAGTGTGATGCCGATAAAAACTTGGGAAAGAATGGGCTTCACACGGGAGGATCTGATTCCTACGAACCTCCGACTGGCCGCCGCAAATAGAGGAGCCATCTACGTAGCCGGAAGAACACCGATAACGGTCCTTCACATGGGAGGACGAGACCTTTGGATGAGCTTCCTGGTGGTAGAGAATCTGGACGACGCCGACCAATTCATCTTGGGCAGAGATTTTGTCAGGAATTTTGACGTGATGATTGACTTGAACAACGGTCTAATACGGATTAGAAACCCGGACCGAAAGTATGTTAAGAGACCAATTAATAGGATAATAACAGATGAAAATAAGGTACCAGTTTTTTTGGATAGAAAAGTAAAGTTACAACCAAGACAAGCTGTAGTAGCAATTTTTAGAATGAGAAATTTAAATTTGTTAAGTGATAGCAAACAGGTTTGCTTAGTACCGAATCCAAATAGTCAGAGTTCGGTGATTTTAGGCCGGAGCTTCTCGGTAACGCGAAACGGACTGTGTGTCAGTGTGTTGTTGAACACACTGGACACCACGGTTTCAATCCAGCGTGGAAAGAAGCTTGGCTACGCTTTGCCGATGAGGACCGACTATGAGGAGACACAAAACTTGAAGAAACATGATGTGAAAGACTGTCCTTATCATGCCAATAAAGATAAAATTTTAAAGAGGATTAATGAATTAAAATCTATTCATAAATTGTTTTCAATGAAATCCGAAACGGACGACGGCTTATCAAGCTGCTCAAATTTTCCGGAACGCCCCTCGTCATACGAACTAGAATCTGACAAACCGGTTTTGCCAGAGATAGAACATTTGAAAGGAAAAATAGGTGAGGGAGATTTCGAAAAATTGCGGGACCTCCTAGATCGGAACGCCGAAGTATTTTCAAAACATAAGGCGGACATCGGTTGCTGTAATTTCGTCGAACACGAAATCGAACTAGAAGAGGGCGCCGTTCCCCATAGACAAGGCGCAAGGCGAATGACGCCACATAAATCGGAAGCGTGCCGAGCGGAAATAGAAATGTTGCTTGAATACGACATGATAGAACCCTCGAAATCGCCGTGGGCTTGCGGGGTAGTCATGGCGAAAAAGAAAGGGGGGCAGCTTAGATTTTGTTGCGACTTTCGTTACTTGAACGCGGTAACGATTAAAGATGCGTACCCGATACCGCGAATAGACGAGAGCCTATCTAAACTTGGTGATGCAAAGTTCTTCACCACATTGGACTTGGGTTCTGCCTTCTGGCAGGTTCCTCTGCGAAAGAAGGACAGAGAGAAAACCGGATTCGCGTGCGAATTGGGGTTGTACCAGTGGAAGAGGATGCCCTTCGGCTTGTGCAATGCAACAGCAACTTTTCAAAGGCTGATGGCTCAGGCTTTGACAGGAGTGACCAAAAAGTACGGGAATCTCTTGATGTGCTACGTGGATGACGTAGTCATATCGACACCAACCCTGGAGGATCACATTGATCGACTCGATGAGGTCTTCGGATGTATGAAAAGAGCAGGCTTGAAATGCAAACCATCGAAATGTGAAATCCTTAGGGATTCGATATAAGTAAAGCCAAACAAAAAATAGTATAGTACCCAAGAAAAACAAAAAACATAAAAAATAACCGAAAAAACCAAAAACAGTAAAAAAGTAAAAAATCAGTAGAAATCATCCCCCCAGACAAGATGTGATTCAACCCCCCCGTTTGTTGTTGATAGATATATTGTTGTTGAAGGCATTTATATCAGTCAGGATCGTTACGATCAATTTTGTGGCCCGTTTATGAGGCTTGTACTGTAGGGATATTTGAGCATTTAAGCACGTTAATGATAAATTGCGCTCAATCCGGAAGGGTCAGCTGATTTGCGCTCAATTCGGAAGGGTCCTGGGTGAAGACCGATCCGGCAAGCAGTACAAGGAGCAACAAGAAGGGGCTCAACGACAACAACAATCGACTGTTGGGTATCGTTAACAAGTTTTGTATCCCTTTTGGTACAAAAAGTAAGGTAGTAATCTGTGGGGGGGCTCGACAGTGCTGCACTGTAGTGACCCTTCACCGAACTGCGAATATCCGAGTTAAGCACCTTAATTCGGATAATAAACAAAACCGGAGGGGTATAGTTTTACTAATATTATTATTTATATAGCCTATATTAATAGTCTTATATCGTTTTTCAGTGAAAAACAACGAAAACAGACCGGTTTTTAGGGTCAAAATAGCGATATTTTGATCCCCCCACAAGTCGCGATTTTTGAGATATCGATATTTTTTGAAACGGAAAAAAGCGCTAAGTTAGTGTGTTACATCGTAACTGCACTACTGTAATAAATAGAACCGGTTAACTTGAGTTCGGAAGTGGTTGGAACTAGTTTGGTACCAAAAACCAAATTTTCCCAATTTTTGATAGTAAGAAACACTATAAAATCAGAAAATTTTTTGAAATCTTTGAGTCAGGACAGTAAAAATAGTTGTTCGGACAACGTCCACTAGTGAATCTACGAGTTTTAAAACCCGCTACCCGAAAGCCTTCCGGGTTGCAGAGAAATCGAACATAACGTGTTTGATTTGGTGGATTCATCAATCCGGAGGGGTCCAGGTAGCATAGTTTTTCGCAAAATTTTTCTACAAAAGCGTTTTAGATCGGGTCTTTTGCATTGAACTAGAAGAGTATAGGCCTTCTGAGCTCAGATCAATAATTTTTAGGTCGAAAGGACCAGATTTGCGGAAAAAGTTAGGCGGAACCTATAAGAGAGAAAATTTTTGAGTTTGGAAAAAAGACGTTTTGGTTAATAACTTTGGAACTACAGAGCATATCGAGTCAATCTTGGTACCATTAGATCAGAAATTAGCTGAACTTACTAGTAGGAAAGAGAATTACTCGAAAAAGCGAGCGAGAAAATTTTCGAGATTGTTTTTAGCAAATTACACAAATCCGGAGGGGTACACCCTTCACGTTTTATAAATTTTTCTGAAAAACCCTTATACCCCTACCAAAAGTTGATAGCGATTGAACTAAGTAACTTAGGACAGTTCTAGACAAAAAGGGAGGGCTGAAAGCACAAGACAACCATAATAGAGTCGAAATTACGCAAGTGATAAGACCCTTCACCGTTAGTGTGAATTGTCCAATAAGTGCCTTAACTTCAATCCGGAGCGGTCTAGGAAAGGACCCTATACCCTTCCCAGTTAATTCAAACAGCATAAAAGCAACGCAGAACGTATCCGGAGGGGTATAAGCTGAAATTAAGAAAACTACAAAAAGCTACTTTGACAGAGCTAAGGGCTCCCAATCCGGAGGGGTCGAAATTTTTCAAAGTCAGAGGGGTCCGAATCCGGAGGGGTCTACTTTCCACAAAACCGGAGGGGTCCGAATCCGGAGGGGTCTTATAGTTGCTAATTCGGAGGGGTACAAATCCGGAGGGGTCCATATTCTGACAGTCCGGAAGGGTCCTATTTGTGCCAATCCGGAGGGGTATCATTTTATTAAGGACTTAGGTAAACGAAAGAAAGACTAAAAAGCGAGAGGTATTAGGTTATTAATACACAGGCTAGGTATCAGTGACTGCACTGGTAACTTGCCTTTCAAAAAGAACCAGACTAATACAAAACAGGTCCGAACTCGGATATTCGCGACACTAAGTCTAAATTAAAAAGAGCGTGACTCATTGGTGTGGATTGGAACATAATACGTTTTTGGGAAAAGTGACTGCCCTGAGGATTTTAGTAGGTCTAGCTCGGGCAGTCCGAAGGCAGATAGGTAACACAGTACTCGGTGGGTGCAATAGACGCCCACTTGAGAAAATAACTGCCTTCAAAGTTTTGTCTGTTTGGTGCAGCACCAAGCAGGGAAAGCTTTTTCTTTAAAAGACAGGTTCGACTATTGTACTGCGACCGACTAAGAGTACAAGACACATACGTTTTTTTATATATACATTCATATTGTGTCAATATATATTTTTGTTTTTGATTTTAAATCAACCTAAACTGTGCTTGATTGGGTAGTGAGTACACTATCTTTTAAATTGACTGATAACATCATATTGTGCTAGTTTCCAGATCTTTGGACCGATAATCGGCTAGTGTGAATAAATTTTATACAAACTGTACTCTGACAACATACAGGGATTCGTGGTCACTATTTAGTAGAATCTGGTGAAATTTATTGTGTTGTGTCATTATTATTGTTAATAAAACTATAAGGTCTCTAGCAATTGAGTCAAGAGTAGGCATAGGAAAGTGACAAATAAAGAATGAGTTTAGACAAGTCAAGGATACCAAAACGAGGTAATAGCTCTAGGAAATTCATACCTGAAAAGCAAAGAAAAACGATGACCGATCCTTTTGTGGATTGGATCAAGCGATCCCGGTCCGATAAAGAGGAGACGGTTTCAGGCAGAATGGTTGAAACGAGAAGTCAGAAGACCTCAGAAGAGCGAAGAGAACTGTTAGAAGTGGAGGTCAATACGGACCATACCATGAACGACAACCAGGGAGTAAATGGACTGGAAGGGAGAGGCAGAAGGCTGGCGAGTGAATCTACTCCGGTAGAACAAGGCCATGATTTTGCCACTTCCACCGGGACATTGGATCGAGAGGAGATGTCGGAACTGTCCGACATCTCAACTGAAGTAACGGCAACTAGAAGATCTCCGACAGACAACACTATGATGGCAAGCGGAACTGGGAAGCAAACAACGTCGTCATCGTTCTCAGAAAGAATGAAGAACACCTTAGGAAACTTCTTTCCATTCAGCATGGGAGGAGGAGCAGGAAACGATGGTGAGTCCCAGGAGGATGAGGAAGATGAAGAAGAGCAAGGGGACTTTGGATCTCAAGTCAGCCTCAATAGTTCGATCCAGGAGAGTGAGGCACACGTCGGAAGAGAGACTGGAACAATGGACAAATTTGGTGTAGTGACAACGATAAGCAAGGAGGCAAACACACCGGGCCAGTCAAAGGACTTCGCGATTAGGACAAGTTCGGAGCCACAACCTGAAGAGAGTAGAACCAGAGGGCTCGGCAATGCGTTAATGGATCCTGAAATAAATAATGAAAAGACGTTGAAGCAGAGAGTCAAGGCCCGGATCTCGACAAGCACGAAGCTACCTGGGACCGACAGGGTTACACCGCAACTAGTGACGCCACTCGTGGATAACGGGGCAGCACTAGAGGAAGCCTTAAACAACATAGTGGGCAGTTTAGGAGAACAAAATGAACAGATGTCGATAAGGATGAGTGAACTAGAAAGAGCAGTTCACATTGAGAGGGAAAGGCTGCGGGAAGAAATAAACCGCAACAGACAAGAAGTTGACAGGAGCGAAAAACGCTTGAAAGAAAGAACGGACGAACATATGACAAGGAACTTGTCGCGAATGACAAGAGAGGCGGAACAGAGGGAGTTACGCTTAAGAGCCGACATGGAGAAATTAAGAATTCAGCAAGAGCAGTCTCTTGGGTCTCTTGACACAAAGATAGACGCGATGATGGAGAGGCGAACTAAGGCTATCATGGATAGGTTGGACGGGCTACTAAGCAGCAAGAGTGGACCAAAAGAAGGAGAGCCGAACTCGGGAGGTCCAAGCAGGGAACCGAGGGTGAACTTCAATGAACATCAAAGGAGGAAGACGTATGGATCCACTAGAGGCAGGGGCAGTTCATCAGGCTATGCCACAAGGGGTAATACAGCATGGGGCCCGAACAGTAGAGCAAGTTCAACGGGGAACAGACAAACCTCGAACGAACGACCAACGCAAAGCACACATGCGACTGGGAGAAGCGATTCTGGCAACATGGGGCATACAAGCCCGAGGAGGAGTCATATGGGCCAAGCGGGAAACGCTCATGGTGATTCGGATTGCAGGGATGCACCGCACACAGAGCCTTCGACAAGGTGTGAGGACACTCAAGCGGGACACTCAAGGGATGCTACGGCAATGGCCACAGCATTTGAACCCCTGAACAGGTCTTTAGAGACATTCCTGACGAGGTTATCAAGAACCAATGAACGCAATGAGAAGTCCAGAAGGGTCTTTATGAAACCAAGATGCTACAAAGACGAATCTGATGGCTGTATTGATACCTGGATAGAGGTAATGAAGCTGCATTTCGAGGAAGAGGGCTTGTCGGAGAGACAGGAATGCAGCGCGCTCACCAGCAACTTAGAAGGGACAGCCCTGAACTGTGTCATGGCCAAGAAACAGTATCAACGTGACACTGCTGAGAAAATCTTCGAAATCTTGTTAAACCGTTTCGGATCAGGGGTGCAGGGGCACCAGGCGATGATGCGCTTCGAGAAACGGAGGCAACCAGAAGATGAAACAATAGACAAGTTTCTCGATGATTTGGAAATGCTGAGAAGACGCAGCCAACCGGATGAGTCAAACCGAAGGATGAACCTGGCCGTAGCCTCAAAATTCATTGATGGTGTGAAAAATGATGAACTTCGTACGATGCTAGCAACGCATTACACACCACTATCAACTAATGCGCCAACACCGGAGGAGTTGAGGCTCAAATCAAAAGAGTATCTTTTGTTGAAACCTCCTTCGAGATCTGGATATTACAAGAACAATTATGGAAATTTTAACAACGGACCAGCAAACCAAGGTAACAATTGGTACAAACCGAGGGATGATATGGACAAGAGACGTTCTTGTGCTAATTGCAGTTCAACAGACCATCATGTGTCAGCATGCCCAGCTTACAAACAAGGCATGAAAGCAATAGGCTTAAGCCTCGAGGACGAAGATGCGTCAGAGTTGGATCATGAGGATTTCATGAGAGGAGTAATTGCAAAATTCGGCCCGAGGTGTTTCTTTTGTAACTTGGAAGGTCATTTTAAATCAGATTGTCCGCAATTCTGGGATGCAGTGGCAGACATCAAGCATCCAAGACATGAAGAAGCTTTGTCAGGAGTGAAGGCCAGCAAGGCTCGACTTTTGAGTGAAGCGGAGGCACGCAGAAAGGATAAACCTCAAGAGCTGGTGGCAAAGAAGATGCAAGCGGTAACAGAGGAAGCACGTGAACCGGAACCAGCAACTGCGGCCGATGACTTCAAAATCGATTATAGGGCAGCTGCGAGGGATGCTATAAATAGAGTACAGCAGGAACTAGTGACGAAAGAGATTGAGCAAAAGGTGAAACTCGAGCTGGAGAATGAAAAATTACAGGAGCAACTGAATGCCTTTGAAGCAACGGAAGTTGAAGAGGCAAAAGCACCAAGCAGCTTGAGCATGAAACTTAATGTTATCTCTGGTCAGAGGTTCGGTATGGCACCTCAAGGAAGTAAAATACAGTCGATAATCTCGGTAGCAGGGCATCAGGTAATCAGAAATCTGAGTGAACCGTCTGAGTTCACTTTGATGCATTTGGACACATATGCAGACTATCTGAGGCAGATGGAGCCACGCACCGAGTCGAGGGCTGTGAGGGCACTACTGACCACGGGTGGCCCTCGCATGCAGAAACTTCATGGACGCTACCTAGAAGTCTATGGGCCGTATCAAGTGATGCTGAACGTGGATGGGATCAGTATCTACACCAGGACTTATGTAACAAAAGATGATGACCAAATAGGGCAGATCTATTTGGGTGAAGAGGAACTCAAAGTCCGCAGGATAGGCCATGACGCCATGATGGAACAAGACGCGGTACACATTGGATATGAAGCAGATGTGACAGCACACCTGCTCGACACCAACGGAACAAAAATCGGAGTCACAGGGCTTCTGGACACAGGAGCGGTGGTGAGTGTGATGCCGATAAAAACTTGGGAAAGAATGGGCTTCACACGGGAGGATCTGATTCCTACGAACCTCCGACTGGCCGCCGCAAATAGAGGAGCCATCTACGTAGCCGGAAGAACACCGATAACGGTCCTTCACATGGGAGGACGAGACCTTTGGATGAGCTTCCTGGTGGTAGAGAATCTGGACGACGCCGACCAATTCATCTTGGGCAGAGATTTTGTCAGGAATTTTGACGTGATGATTGACTTGAACAACGGTCTAATACGGATTAGAAACCCGGACCGAAAGTATGTTAAGAGACCAATTAATAGGATAATAACAGATGAAAATAAGGTACCAGTTTTTTTGGATAGAAAAGTAAAGTTACAACCAAGACAAGCTGTAGTAGCAATTTTTAGAATGAGAAATTTAAATTTGTTAAGTGATAGCAAACAGGTTTGCTTAGTACCGAATCCAAATAGTCAGAGTTCGGTGATTTTAGGCCGGAGCTTCTCGGTAACGCGAAACGGACTGTGTGTCAGTGTGTTGTTGAACACACTGGACACCACGGTTTCAATCCAGCGTGGAAAGAAGCTTGGCTACGCTTTGCCGATGAGGACCGACTATGAGGAGACACAAAACTTGAAGAAACATGATGTGAAAGACTGTCCTTATCATGCCAATAAAGATAAAATTTTAAAGAGGATTAATGAATTAAAATCTATTCATAAATTGTTTTCAATGAAATCCGAAACGGACGACGGCTTATCAAGCTGCTCAAATTTTCCGGAACGCCCCTCGTCATACGAACTAGAATCTGACAAACCGGTTTTGCCAGAGATAGAACATTTGAAAGGAAAAATAGGTGAGGGAGATTTCGAAAAATTGCGGGACCTCCTAGATCGGAACGCCGAAGTATTTTCAAAACATAAGGCGGACATCGGTTGCTGTAATTTCGTCGAACACGAAATCGAACTAGAAGAGGGCGCCGTTCCCCATAGAGAAGGCGCAAGGCGAATGACGCCACATAAATCGGAAGCGTGCCGAGCGGAAATAGAAATGTTGCTTGAATACGACATGATAGAACCCTCGAAATCGCCGTGGGCTTGCGGGGTAGTCATGGCGAAAAAGAAAGGGGGGCAGCTTAGATTTTGTTGCGACTTTCGTTACTTGAACGCGGTAACGATTAAAGATGCGTACCCGATACCGCGAATAGACGAGAGCCTATCTAAACTTGGTGATGCAAAGTTCTTCACCACATTGGACTTGGGTTCTGCCTTCTGGCAGGTTCCTCTGCGAAAGAAGGACAGAGAGAAAACCGGATTCGCGTGCGAATTGGGGTTGTACCAGTGGAAGAGGATGCCCTTCGGCTTGCGCAATGCAACAGCAACTTTTCAAAGGCTGATGGCTCAGGCTTTGACAGGAGTGACCAAAAAGTACGGGAATCTCTTGATGTGCTACGTGGATGACGTAGTCATAGCGACACCAACCCTGGAGGATCACATTGATCGACTCGATGAGGTCTTCGGATGTATGAAAAGAGCAGGCTTGAAATGCAAACCATCGAAATGTGAAATCCTTAGGGATTCGATCAAGTACCTGGGAAGAATGGTGGACAGGCATGGTGTGAGGCCAGATCCGGAAGCAGTAGAAGCAGTGATGACATGGAAAGCTCCTAGAACGGACACACAGCTCATGAGCTTCCTAGGGTTTGCCAATTACTACCGAGAATTCATAAAAGGATACGCGGACAA
This sequence comes from Symsagittifera roscoffensis, assembly GCF_963678635.1. NCBI lineage: Eukaryota > Metazoa > Xenacoelomorpha > Acoela > Convolutidae > Symsagittifera > Symsagittifera roscoffensis. Next base: position 9,779,271 of record NC_087068.1, read on the forward strand.
GGTGTACCCGATGCAGAAGCTGATGCGCAACAAAGGGAAAAAGTTCGAATGGAACGATGAGGCACAGGTTGCCTTCGAGAACATAAAGCGGGAACTGTGCGAAGCGCCAGTGCTGGGCATGCCTACAGAAAAGGGCATGTATGTTCTCGACACAGACGCATCGGTGGTGGCCATCTCAGGAATATTGCATCAAGAGCAAGAATGGAACGGAAGAACAGTTCTCCGTCCCATTGCATACGGCAGCAAAGTCTTGAGTGACACAGAGATGAAATATGGCGCACCAAAAGCAGAAATGTTTGCAGTAGTCACCTTCGTGGAGAAGTACCGTGCATACTTGAGGAGCGCTCCCTTCAAGTTACGCGTGGACAACAGAGCGTTATCCTGGTTGAAGACCTACTCGATGGATCAGAGTTATATTGGTAGATGGATAGTAAGACTGGATGGCTACTATATGATAATCGAACATAGGATGCGTGATAAACACCAGAATGCTGACAGCCTCAGTAAGAAAACTGAGTTCTATGAAAGATTGGAGCAGAAGCAGGCCAATCAGGCGGAAGTAAAGGAGGGATTCTCGTTTCTGGACAAAGAAACTTATGAAGCGCTTCCCTTAACGAGATGGTTGGATAAGTCTGGACATCCAATTCCAGGGCATCCTGAGTTACCTGTAGAGAAAGCAGCCGAGATAAAGATCCTGTCAAGGGAGGACCCGGTCCCATTGGATCTGTTGCTGCGCTCGAACCTGGTCCAGCAAGAACTCTCTCGCATGAATATAAACAGCCTCTCATTTTTGGATAAAACGGTGCAAGTCACACCCCAAGTGATGCGGATGCTGGGTGGATTGTTAGAAAGAGAAGTGACCAGAGATAACCCCGAGTGGACAGCAGCAGTGGCATCGCTAGCAGTCAGAGAGAAAGTGAAGATCATGCCGTCCAGACGACAGCACGAAGAGAACGAGAGGGATTGTAGGACAATAGTTCAGCAACTAGTATCCTCAATACCCCAAGAGATTTTAACCAGTACTTCATACGGACAGAAAGAACAGGAGAGCGGCAAGCAAAAGAAAACCGTCACCTTTGTGGACCGGGATAATGAGGGTGAAGTTGTAGAACAAAATCTGCTGCAAGACTATTTGTCCGGGGAGAAGGATAAGGAGAAAAACCAGCGATCACAAGATCAACATCCGGGACAAGTGAATTGGTCCGGGGAGTCCGAGATAGACGAGAAAATTCCTGATGAGAAACAGGACCTGGAGAACAAGGTTTTGTCCGGGGAGTTCAGATGGATGCGAAGGAAATACAGACATGATCTGGAGGAGCGTGCAGTCTCCAGCACAACACCTTCGACGGATGATGAATCCCGAAACTCAGGAATGGATACCTATTCCGACAGGAATTCGACCTCGGGATCGGAACTGTCAGAACTAGCGATACACACGCTACTAGTGGAAACTCGGGCAAAGGACCTGGACAGAGAAGTGTACCATGATCCTGACAGTGATCGCTACCTAATACCAAGCGAAAGAGTCTTTGACAACGCAGCGGATGACTTAGAAACGATAGCGGTATCGAAACGTTCGATAAGCCTGTTGCCGCAGAAAGAGGTAGTCAGGACTGATCTTCAGCCGTTTCAGCAAGAAACACAACCGTTGGCGAAGATTTGGTGCGTTAAGATGGAAGAAGACACACATCAGCCCAACGAGCTGAATAGTCAGATGAGAGTCATGAAGACGTACTTGAAGGCGAGATACAGACTCTCGGACCTTCTAAGGGCGCAGAGAAATGATCGCATGACAAGCAACCTAAAAAGGTGGATAGAAAACGGTGCACCTGACAAAGGTGACCTAGAAGAAGATAGCTATAGGATCCTGAGACAATACTTCATGCAGAAGGAGGGGAGATTATATCTGAACAAGGACGGGATCGTGGCTTGCAGGAGAAGAGAAGAAGACAAGGTCTTATACAAATATAACGCGATAGTGTTGCCGCAACTCTATCAGACAGAACTATTATTCAGGTCGCATGATCAGATGGGCCATCAAGGGATCGACAAAGTGTATCAGAGGATCCTGAAGCGCTTTGAGTGGCCCGGAATGAAAAAGGCATGTGAGAAATGGGTAAAAGCGTGCCTGTCATGCCAACAGGTCAAGGATCCAAGGAAATTACGATTTCCTTTACAATCGATTGAGTCGTCTGAATTCAACGAGGTGGTGCAGATAGATCACCAAAAGATATGCATGACAGACAGCGGTTATAACCAAGTCTTGGTTATGATAGATCACTTCACGAAGTATGCAGAGGCCGTGCCCTGCATAACAGCCTCGGCGGAAGAGACATGCGACCACCTGATCAACACGTGGATAGCAAGACATGGTTGTCCAATGACGTTTCAATCGGATAATGGAACAGCTTTCGTAGGAGAGCTTACGAAAGAGCTCATGAGACGCTCACAGGTCGCTCAGGCTCACTCCACGACATACCACCCTCAAACGAATGGCTTAGTGGAAAGACAGAATAGGACGTTAGTGTCGATGCTGAGGGTATATTGTTCCAGGTACATGACCGATTGGGACAGATACCTTCCACAGGTGATGGGAGCTTATAATAGCACGCAACACTCCACCACTGGGGTCAGTCCACACATGATGCTGACGGGGCACGAGAAGTCTTTACCCTTGACATTCTTCTACCCAGAGTATGAGGGGAAGAAAACATCTCCACAGGTTTACGTAAGGGATGTGATCAGACGTCAACAGGAGTTGAACGATCTGTGTAGACGAAATACTCAGCAAGCACAGGCAAGGCAAAAGAAAAGATTCGACAAGAAAGCAGCTGGCGCAAAAGCTTACTCGGTGGGAGACTATGTATGGGTATTTCAGAACGTTATACCACCGAAAGGGACAAAGAAACTTCTAAAGAAATGGAGGGGACCCTTCATGATTACGGAGGTACACCAGGAGGGACGCTTTTATAGACTGAGTACTGGCCGAGCCGCCCACTACGAGAACATCAAGCCACACAATCCATCGACAGAAGACTGGTGTATACCTGCAGACATGGAAGAAGGGGATTATCTAATGATGGATCCTGCTTGTGAGGTCAATGAAAAAGGCACCAGGGAGAAGAACGATGGAAACGAAGTCGTAGAGGAAGGTACGGATACACCATTGGACCTGGATCCAAACGAACAGATCGAAGCGGACGATGAAACCTTACCCTACGCAGAGGAAGATTGGCAGGATCGCGAACAGACAGAGGTTCCCAAGAACTTCGAACCGGACCTTCCGTTCACGATGCAGACTCGTCAGAAGGACGGGACGAGACCAAGAAAGAAATACAATCCTTACGGTGACGACTTTGTAGTGGATAGGATAGATCTAAAGAAAATAGTGGAGGAAGTAGTGGGTTTAGAGGAAATAACCGTGTCACAGGACATTGACATAGTCGATGATCACAACGATGAGTGGGTTGACGACTGGTCGAAACCCGAGGTGGAGTTCGACGATGAGCAACAGCAGTCAAATGAACAAGACCTGACGAACCTGCGTGTCTTAGAGTGGCTGAACGAAATGACATCAGACCCTAAAAAGACCAGCGTTACAATTCAAGACGTAGATCGCGAAAGCGCGAAATACATTAAGACCGAACGAGATGATCCTTCCTGGGCTGCCCAGGAAGGACAACTTCTCATTCCAGCTTCTAACCTTGACTTAATACCCGGTATGCGATCGACGGGGACGCCGATGGATATTTTTGTCCGGGGAGTGGGGGCAGGACTTACCCACACTGAAAACTTGATAATAAAAAAATTAAGAATAGCAAGAGAAACAGGAGACTTAGAAGCAGAAACAGGCGAAGAACCTATGAAACCTAATATAGGCAGGGTAGTTGAGTCATATTTTAATTTACCAAATGAATATTCTAGTAACATAATACTAACAGACAGTGATTTCATACTCACAAACAGAACATGTGCAGTAGCAATCACCGCAGACATGAGTTTTAGGACGGCGCTAGCGGCAGATTTTAAGAGGGAATATAAAAACGTGGAATTCCTTTGGAAGCAAAGACCAGGGATAGGGGGCGTAGCAGCCTTACCTCCGGCGGTGTCGCAGATACCGGGAAAGTACTTGTGCTTCTTGGTAACGAGGGCGACGGAGAAGCAGCACGTGGACCCAGAAAACCTAGTCTTGTCTTTGACGAGGCTGAGGGACTTCCTTGTGGAAATGGACGTGAAGGAGCTCTCGCTTCCAGTGTACGATCCAAATAGAGGAAGACTGCATCCTCGGGAATTGTACGCGCTTGTACACGTGATATTCTCTGATACGAACATACAAGTATATCTACATAAGAAATATTATTTAAGTATAGGCTGAGTGATGTGCGAAAGAGTGTTAGGCCAAAGACCAAGTTGCATGTAATATGTGATATGTGTGTTATGTTATGTTATGTTATGTGTTAGGTTATTAAGATCATGGGTAAGTAGGCGTTAGTGACCATGACCAAATAAATGACGATCTTGGGAATAGATCCAAAGTTTGGACTGTCCAATCTTAGGTCGAATTCCAAAATTTTAGAAACCAATTGATTTTAATAAATTTTAGGATAAATATCTTTTTATCTGAACTGTTTTAAGCAAATTTTAACGATATATGTTAAGGTAAAACTGACAAGTGTGACATTCGTGATTTCTTTTCTAGATCCTGATTGATCATTTAAATTACTCACTTGAGTCAAAGAATCGAATCAAACTTGAAAAGAATAGAATGGACAACTTCAACCTGGATGAATTGATGGAGCTGGCAGAGGCATATGTAGGACCGATGGTAGATGCGATCTATCATCGGCTGATCGAACGAGACTTCGCTCTGGAGGACCCAGAGGTGGTCATGTTGCTGACCGCCCTGATCAACATCTTGGGGCACGACAACCGTGGGGACCGCCCCACGGAAGTCCTGTTGATGGCAGCATATGGAGAAAGAGGAGTACTAGACCGCCCGAACATGAGAGTGATGAGGTGGAGAAACGGGGCTCTCTCAGGGAGTGACTTGGCGAATGAGCCTGGATTGGGAAGTTCTAGGACTTACCAACCAGGTGAGATGCCAATGCCCTCTAAGCCTAAACCTGGGCTGACGAGAATGCATCGGGAGATGAACAGCGAGGCGACCTCGTCTGGTTCACCACTGAGAGCAGCTGTGCCACCAAAAAGGGCGAAAGTAACGCAGAAGGTTCAGACGAACCAAACCATACAAGATCTGGACGAGATGAACGATCAGCTGAGAAGTACGAAGAAGGAGTTAGACGATATGACGAAGACCATGCTGGCTGGGGACCGGAAGACTGGGTCAAACCTGGTAGCTGTCTGGCGGAAGTCTGTGGACTGGAGGGTCATGTTTGTGGATGTCTGGACTGTGTGAAAACCCTGGAGAAACAACACAAGCAATTGACAGTATTGTTTGGAAACGTAGTGATGAAAGCGAGAACAGAAACGGAACTGATAGCAGATTGCCATGGAGGAACCGATGTGAATCTAGTGACTGCACTAGGATTCTACAGCATGTTTGGTTCTTTAGAATCACTATTGAATCTAGAACAGAAACATGAGATGGTCACAGCCATCAGCGTAGAAGTATTCCCAGGAGTTCTGCAGACTGAGCAGAAGTATATAGGAAAATGGAGGGAAGCAATCGAAACAGAGATGAACATCAGACACAGCGAAACTTATTGTAGACCATCAGGAGCACGATATTTGGTGGGCTCAACGTTGGCTCCAATGTGCAAGAGCAGATATCCTGTACATTTCGTAGCTGTGGACGTAAAGAGTACAAGAACGATTGTGGATCAAGCCTTCTCAGTGCCGAAGTGTGTGAGGTTAGCGAGGATGTCTGAAAAGTCTTACGAGTTACTATGTAAGATGTTCTCAGCAATTCCAGAGAGAACCAAAGAAGAGTTGGAGTCAATACTAAGAAAGAAGTTCATGGGATATGTGAGCGGGAACTTCAGTGACTTCGAAAAACAGAAACAGGGAGGATCAACTGTCACAGATTATAATGCAGTAGATGAGAATGATGAAATCCACCGAGTGATGATGGAAGTGGAACCATTGCTGGAAGCTTCGGGAAAACGTAATTGGAGGAGCATCATGTTGACGCATGATGAGTTTCCTTGCCACTGCTTGCTGCAGACCTGGTGGTATCCCAAGCGTAGTAATCTGATGTTGATCTGGGACTCTGGAGAGCTGCTCTCCATGGGTTTACCAGATTCATCACAGCCCGTAACAATAGTGATAGTGGGAGTTATGATGGCGATACGATGGCTGGAAGCTCATGTGAGAGAAAATAATAGACAAGAGGCACCAACGAGAGAACAATTGCGGAAATTAGATTGTCTGAAAGATTTAGATCTTTTTGAGACAATGTGCAAAGTTCTAAACATTCCGATGGAAGTGAAGAAGATATGGGCAAGAAAACGATTGATGCCATGGTTCAGAGCTAACATGACTGCATGGTTGTACGAGTATGCGAAAAAGCATATGTCGAAACATGGCAGAGTGTACAGTGAATATCAGCTGGACATTGGGGCAGGAGCTTTCAAGCGAGCTTTCGTGACTCATCGGAATGCAGTGACCACCGCTGTGAAAAGAATTTCCAGGACGAGCGAGCGTAGTGGAAATGAGAAGGCAGAGATGCTGAAAGAAGATTTGGAGAGAAACGTGACGTTGTGTCTCCACAACAGCTTCTGTAGAAACAGAGAATCAAACGTGGATCCCCTACCTTGCTGTAAACAGAGGGTGGAAGAGCAGAAGTGTTGGAGGACGGCTTCCAACAGCGTCAGGATAGTCAATGACGTGCTACAAGACACGGAAACCGAAAGTGCGGAGTCAGTGTCACAGGAGGAGGAAATGGAGCAGCAAGAAGCAAGAAAGAAAATTAGAAGAATTTAGAAGTTTTAGAACTTCTAAACGACGAAAAAAGAAGAGAACAAAGGGATGATGAAGAAAAGTCAAAACTCAGAATTGTTTTGTGTGTGTGAAAAACTCAAGTGAGAAACCAAGCAACCAAGTTGCAATTGAAAACTGAAACATTCAGTTGAGTTTTGAAATTGTTGCATTTATAAATTTGCATTTTGATTTTAGCAGAGGTGGCTTTAGAGACACTTATTATTTATTTAGAAAGGCTTAAGGGAAGAGTATATTTAAATATTCCAGCCTGCATGATTATTTTTAATCACTTAGGAAGATTGATCACTTTGTGGTGACGTGGAAGGCTTGAGTAATCTCTTGAAGAGGGAGGTTGTTGCATTGTTCTTTCTAACCACAAAGTTTCTTAGTTTTAATATTCAGGACAATAAACAAGCAAGATTTCCGAAGGGAAGGAGCGTAGTAGGATAATTTTAGCTTGTTGGTTGGCAGGACTGTCCTGCAAGCCAACACCTTTTAAATATAAGAGAAGAAGTTTTAATCGGGACATTGACACTGGAAGTCAGAATCAATATTTTATCTTAAGTCATATCCTCAATGTGCAGATTAATGAAAGAAGTTGAAGGCTATAGTGATGTAGTATGATGCCATTTATATTCTGCAGTGAGTCGATGTGACGTAGATAAAAGTAATTTCGTGCATTTTGTAAATTCTGTTCGATGACACTGTAACCATTTAGAACATTGCGCGATTCAATGAGGACATTGACCGGACTGTCCGGGGAGTATGTGACATTCGACCAGAATGGCCAAAATGCAATCTCTGCAGAATTCGGAATTTTAGCAGTAAGCCTTCCGGATTGGTGGTTTTTAAGAACTAAGGGCGTTATTGGAACATTTAGCCAAACGGTGAAGGCTGGAATATTCTAGTATTTTAAAATTTCAAAAATTCGAATGATGACGTCACATTTCTGAGAAATGCTGAAAACGGCCATTTTAACAAAAAACGAGTGAAAGAACACAACAACAACATTAGTTGCACTGACGAGAACAACTTTATCGAAATTGAAGAAGTCGAAATTGAAGAAAAACAGCAGCAGATTGCAGAGAACGTTCCGAGTTGCAACTATTGTGCTGCTACAATAGTTGCAAGGCCGTTGCGAACAACGGTGAAGGGTAAGAAACCAGCCTTCCGTGTTGTCGTGAAATCGAACTTAAGGAGCTTGATTCACCGGATTCAAGAATCCGGAAGGGTCTCGGGACGGAAAACTTTTATTGACTCATATGAACTTTTAGCATCCTGTCATGTCCTGACTTGAATTTAATTGATATTTGGATTAGTTTTGACAAGGATGAGGTGCTAAGAGTTGGGGGGGGGGGGGGAGAAGGGTTGATCCATCTTCGATGGAGATGATGATTTTTATCTACTGAACAAAAACAATAGTAATATAATAAGTAGTAGCCCTGTTTTTAGGAGTGACCTCGTGGTCTGGGGATACTGAGACCCAGCCATGATCTCACTTTTTTTGCATGTAATTCAGTTAATTTGAGCGTTCTGGTCGAAGCCGGAGAACAGTAACGTTTTTGTCGACCCGATGTAAGAAAGACCACCGAAAATTACTGGCTTGGTAGAGACGGTGAAAAACATGCAAAGCTCTGTTTAGACGCTAGCCAGTCGTCTTAAGACTTAGTTTTGTTATCCGTCGATATGTATCTTCCGGGCGAATGTTACATGGAAAGATTAATGAACGCAAGAAAACAGAAAAAAAAACGACTTGTTTTTTTTCAAAATCTTCAACTTTTGAATTTCGAAGAAAAAAAATAGATAGCCTTAAAGTCAAGTTAAGTCAAGTTTTTATAACCATTAGGCAGTGCCTCTTGTGGTCATTTCAAATGTTTTTTTCCAATGTCCGTTCGAAATCGAATATGTCAATTCCAATCGCTTTCCATTTGTAACATTCGTCTACTGTAGTCACACATGAGGCTTAAGAAAAATAGGCCCTATAACCATTGGCTCAAGAGTCAGGGACACTATCTCTTGTGTTTTTCTACCTCAAATCAGTCGGAGCCAATTCGGTTCGCTTGTGACATGAGACTACGACCCGTTACAGCTTAAAGGCTACTACCAAAATATCCCCCCACTCTAGAAATAAGAACGTCCCCATACTTAGGTCTCTAGATACCCAAAATACATGAACGCCGTTAAAAACCGGGTCAGAGCAATCCGTTAACTTACTTTTTATCAGACAGTGGAACTTTGATCCATTTCAGATGGATCAACCTAAAACTTGCCTTACCTCAACATAACAATCATAAAACACACTCTAGAAAATTAAATTGAGTACTCACATCGTAGCACGCTCAAGAACTGGGAGTAATTAAGTCGGTAATCAACTCGAGAATTAAATAATGTAACTAAATGAGTTTAATGTTTATCAGTTTCAATAACAGGATCAAGTTTGAACTCTAGAGTATGGTTTCTCGTGAACCATTGGGACACACAAGCTGTCCACCTTTCCATCGAAAGTTCACTCAAGTCCAGTTTGAATGATAATCCAGTCGAGTAATAATAGTCCAATTCTCGGGAATACGCTTCCTTCTGTTTCAGATAGGACAGCTCTACTCTAGTTTTATTGTGACGGAAATTGCGAATGGCAATTTCCTACTGCTTTGTCTGGCAACTTTCCCGCGATTGTTACTCGATCGTTCTGATTTCTCTTTTTCGGTTTTCAGTTATCGCGAGAAAATCGTGCATGACAGGCTCCATTCGAATTTTTGAAAAATCAAATTTCACTCCAAAATTAAGCGTTCTTGTTTTTCTCAAGGTCAAACTTCCAAATATGACCGACTGGCACATACTCCCCGGACTCAAGATCGATGTCCTCATCGCGTGCTGTCGTCTGCCAGTGAGTCCCAGAAAACCGAGTGTTGCTCAAGGTACAGTGCCAGTGGTCATTTACAGAAGTTTGCAGCAGACTTAAGCTTATCTACACCCCAAAATTCACGGCCATGTAAAATTTTCACACTATCGCTAAACAGCACTCAAAATCTGCACACACCTGCACCCTTGAATTCTCGCTTTTCCAGCCAATTATTTAAAATTTCTTTTGTCTCATTCAATCAGGAAATTGTCGTGCAGCATTTTGATTTATATGGTAGATATAACATATTAATAACAATATCTGATTCGTTAAAATTTCTTTTTCGTGAACCCAGGTTTCATCCGGATTCACACTCAAGCCCCCCTTCCCTCTCAAGACTCAAGATCTCTTTGAACCATCCGCTCATTTCGCACTCTTCGCCTTGGAGGTGCCGTACCCTGAGGTACTAGATACGGCAAACTGTTTCAACAGTTCTTCTTCATCATCGGAGCTAATCACGATCTCCTCCCAAGCCTTCAGCTGTTCATAGGATTGCATCCAATCCCTTTGCTCCTGCAACCTCTTTGCCTGGTTGGTTAGTGCCTTCACCATAGATTCCCGGTTCAAACAAAAGGAGTTGTGCAGGCTCAGGCTCACGTTCTTCGCCAAGTCCTCCTCTAGTATCGATTCCCTCGCTTTGGTATTGTCTCTAGACATTTTACCCACTCTTTTCCATCCTGTCGTGATCGCATTTCGATGGGTTAACAGGGGTCTCTTGAAAGCTTCCGGCCCAATCTCGGCCTGGAACTGTCGATACTTTTTTTGATGCTTTCTCATGTGATCTTTCGTTGTCATGTATAACCAAGACGTCAGTGTTGCTCGAAACCATGGAAAGTACCTCAAGCGGCTCCATAGGTGTCTGACTTCCATTGGTATGGCGAATACTTTGCATGCAGTCTCAAACAACTCGAGTCTCCTGCTGTAGTCTATCGCATATATTGACTCAGTCGTTGGCGTCTTCGCTTCCCGATACTTCGTTATATTCTCTTCTATACATCTCAGAGCCAGCATCGTACTCACTACTAAGAGCGTCACCTTCTGCCCGTGATCCGGTAATCCGATCGACCGAATTTCTTCCATATCCCACAACAGGCAGAGGTTCTTGTGATCTGGATACCACACCGTTTGTGCCAAACAGTGGCATGGGCATTCTCCATGGGTGATCTCAATGCTCCTGAGGTTACGCTCCCCCGAGGCTTCCAAGAGAGGCTCAAGCTCCATCATTTTCTCATGCATCGTGTCGTTCTCTCCCATGTTTGGAGCACCCCCACAGGTTTTCCGATCACGTTTTGTCTCTCGTGATCGCTTGTGTTCTCACTTTCCAATTTCAAAAGCTCTTCTCCCCAGATTTCACTCAAGTCATCTCTCAACTCTTTCGGTACTGTCCCTCTGATTTTCCTCAACAACTTGTGCGAGTGATGCGATACCCGAGCCAACCTCACGCACTTGGGCACTGAGAAGGCCTTGTCCACCAATATTCTCTGGCTGGATGCTTCCACCATCGCCATGTGCAGTGGGTAGTGGCTTCCGCGCAAATTGGCCATCAATGACCCTATCAGGGATTTTGCGGTCAATGGCAGGCCACAAGCTTCGCTCATGGGAAGCCCCATTTCCGCCTCGAGACCAACCTTCCAGCTCCGGATATGTTTTTGAGTCACCTGCAACACCCCAGGCCATGATTCCACGCTCAACGCCGTCACTAAATGGTGTTCAGACTCTAGCCTCTCCAGTGACTGCAGAGTACACATTCTCGAGAAGAATCCGAGAGCTGTCGCTATGTTCACCGTAGTTCTCGCGTAACACTCCGCCTCTATTTGTACTTCATTTTTCTCCCTTTCCGTGATGTCTTCAAACCAAGTAACCAGATCTTCTTTTTGAAAGGACAGTATCCTGACACAAGATCGTCCATCGCAAGTGTGCTCTCCACTCCCACACGTAGAATCCAGACAGCTACCCGGCTCCATCTTCTTTGCTGACTCGAGATTGTTCGTCTTTTCGCCTGACTCTTTCATCTGAGGTAAGATCAGTTTGTGCACCACACTCAACTTTGCCAAATCTTCATCTTCCGTTGGTGCTAACCTCACCCGCTCGGTGGTCTCCTCGATCAGACTCGCGTGGGGATGTGGGCACCAGGAGGGTCTTAGTAACTTCCATACCACTCCCAAGTTCGTGATCAACAAGCCATTGCCATCACCCATGTTCACCTCAACTCTCTTGTTCGAGCGCGGTATGCTCACCACCTCCGGTGTTTTCTCAAGAATCAGGCCCAGGCTCGGCCTCTCTTTCTCCACCGCGTCTATTTCCACTATTTTTTCTGTCCAAAACTTCAGCAGCTCCGCTACCTCGTGGTTCCTGTGAGCGCCTCCAGTTTCTGAGAATAAGAAGGGATTGTAGGCTATCCCCATCACTCCCGACACGTATTGGTATTCCCCCTTCTCACTGAGTCTCGAGTACTGCTCTGACGAGGCCAGGTTACGGTGAACATCATGTTCTTCTTCGAACTTCTTATTGTAAAACCTCCGTACCTCGTCCAGCTTTCTGTGGTTCTCTAGGGATAGTCTGGAACCATCTTCCCTTTCTATTCCAGTACTCTGATATACGTTTAAGATGATCGTTGAGACTCTCTTTTCCACGGTTCTACTTCCGCTTGCTATCAGACATCATTGACATTATCCATCTCAAGAAACATGTGGCATCCTTCCTCCTAGCCAGGCTCAAGCCTGAATTATCCCTGGCCACGTGCTGCATCAGTGCTTGATACACTTCTAGCTTCTTGCTTCCCAACTTCAACCTGTCATACGAGGTCAGTGTCTCCAACTCTATTCCCACCAGACTCCAGGTGAACATCAATTGTCCTGCGGTTCTAACGAAGGGATTCGCCATCAATGGCGGTGCTGATGAGGGTGTCCTCATTGCCTCTTCAAAATGATCCTTCAATAAGTTCTGCCAGGACCTCTTCAGCTGGTTCGCCAATTCTATCTTGTTAACCTCAGCCTTTTGCTGGGTGGCCCAATTGCGTCGTTTGCGAGCTACTCCACTGTCCAACTTCTTCAAGCAGTCTTCCATTTCCTTCAATGTCTCGAGGGCCACCCACCATGGCCGGGAGGTGTTCCTCGTCTTGCTCCTCTCCAGTGGATCACTCGTCACTTGCTTCTTCGTGGCCTGGTGTCCCTTCGAGACCCATTCCTTGCCGACATCCACTTCCCATGTCTGTCCGTCCGTTGAACCTCTCTTCACGTTTATCTTCTGGGGCTTGAAGTCTTCCTCCGATGTCGAACTGGTGGAAGCCTCCATTTCCCTCTCTACTTCGAGTGGTCTTCTGAGCTCCGTGTTGCTCTTGTATGCCACCGTCTTGCATCGCGCCAAAACCATGGGCGCCGTCTCTCTCAAGTTTCCTTCCGAGACAGCATCCACTGAAGGACTACTCAATCCCTCTACTTCTCTCTTCCTCTTGCGAGTCTTCACATCTCTGCTTGAGGGTGTTGTGGTCATCATCACTGATTCGACCTCTCTGGCTACCTCCAACCCTTCCAACTCTTGCCTCCCCCCTGCTCGAGCCTTAAGGATATTAGTACTTTTAATCATATTACTAGTCCCAACCTTATCCCCTTTTGTATCATCAACTATTTTATCTACAGTTTTTTGTTTCAGAGTAGAGCTGTCTTCACATTTTTCTTCTCTAGTCTTTGATCGTGAATTCCTCAGCTCTATCAGCTTGTTCAGCAGCTCCTTTCTCGCCTTCTCATCCAGGCCCGTCCCCATCAGAAGCGGTTCTCCAAACTTCACGACTGTATCCCACAGTTCATCCTTGAAAATTTCCAGCGTCTTCTCGCTGCCCACTTCTTGATTGAATTCCTTCAAGAACTTTTGCCAAGCGTCGTCCTCCAGAGTCCCCAGGAACATGTCCTTATTTCCTTCGAATGTATTCTTTTCCCTTTCCTCCGAACTCAAGAGTATCATCCCCATATTGGAGGTCTCGCTCGCCAATGGCAATTCCAGATTCTTCCGGGGAGACGGGGTCAGAGGTGGAGTGGCAGTATCTGCCCAATTCTCCTCACTCAAGTCTTTCAACAGCTCTTGAGTGGTGAGCTCCTCACCTGATGGTCTTGGTTCAGGCGTATTCCCCACTTCCATGTCCTCGCCGGCTTCTCTGAGAGTTTCATCCATACTCTCGTCTTCTGACTCAGCTCTTCTTCTCTCGAGAATTCTTTTGAACCGGTCTTCCACGGGTCCACTCCTCTTGTCTCCAGGTGTATCTACTGACAGTGGTGATGGTGTCGCCGGGTCCAATCTCTTGTACTCCGTCAGGGCCACATACAGTTGACCTGCTGCATCCAGTTCTTTTCCCTCCTGTCTCATTTCCACCTGTTCTAAGCCATAGGGTGCCCTATACTTTAGTGTCGCGAATTTCATGTCGTCCACCAATGCAACATGCCCCTCCATCATATGATCATCCTGCCATCATCCCATATTGGTAGCATGTTCTCAAGTCCCTCCTGCTCAAGAGCTCTCAAGACCTTTCGCACCTCATATCCGGGGGGCTGCGAGCCTCTCATCTTTTTTGCTTGCGTCGTCCACGAATTTATCTTCGCCTCGCAAGTGTGGAATTAAACTGCCGCCGTATAGCCGACGAACAGGGGGTCCCAGCCATCAGTGAAGTCTTTCTGCATTTCCTCCGTTGTCATCCTCGCAATTATGGATGGAACTACTAAGGGACTGTTCATCCCTAAGGTCATCCTCCTGACTATCGGGAACTCAGGCATGGTGGCTGGCAGGATTTCTTTCTCCATTATGGCCTCCAGCTCCCTCTTAACCAGTGCAAAGCTGTCCTTCCAAGGAGGAATCCTCAAGATCTCCCGTCCGTCTGCTGCCAGTGGGTTCAAGTTCCAGAACTTGGGATATGTCTCGATGGGGCCCTCGCGTTTGCCTCCCATTCTACATTGCAGCTGTCCCCTGAAGTTGTACACTATCAACTCGGCATCTTTCATTTTTCCAAAGAGTACCGTATTGCTCATTTGTGCCCTGAGCACCTCCTGCTGACACCAATTGAGCGCCGTCCCATCCAGTACGCTGATAAGACTCAAGTGCGTTACAGAGTAACGATCCGTTGTCACCAGGGGATCTGGAAATGCGTACGTCACTGCTGGACCGTAAATGCAGGTTACCACCTCCTCTAGACCCCGGATTATCCCCATCAGGTCCGACCTCATTGCCAGGCACAGGTCCGTCAACAGAGGCATACCTCCATTCATCTTCTTCCACTCTTCTCTCGATTTTGGGTTCTTCTCTTCACCCGTCATGTGCCGATTCTGCATCATGAGGTATTGCACTAACAGCGTCTTCAACCCCGCGGCACACTTGTAGGAATAGGTGTCGATGGGTTAAGAGCACTAGTGCCAGATACCCATCAACCCGAAGTGTCTCCACTCCTCGACTAAACATGTACGCTGGGCCCATGTTGAACAAGTATCTGGGGTAGACCAGATATAAAGCCAAGAGCAGGCTGATGGGCATGCCCAGTATCTCCTGCACGAAGGCTCCAAAGATAGTCGCTTTGGTGCCGAACATTTCCGCCATGAATTCTTTCCCCCAGCAAGGACTCAAGAACTTAAGAATCTCAAGATCCCTTCGAGTCCTTAGCTCACCCTCTGCGTGCTCTCTCCATAACCCTCCAATCGTCACTTCATTGGCTGCCGAGACAAATCTAGCCACCGTCATCTCTCTTCCTTCGGCCAGCTCCAGTTGTTTCTCCAGAAAACTCCAGACTTGTTTCACGAGGGGTGGTGCTTCCTCCCTCGTCTTATTCGTGGCGTTCTCCAGCCTTGGTGTCAAAAAAGGCCACCAGCCATTCTCTTGCGTCAGACGATATGCCATCGACTCTAATTGTTTCTCCGTGTCGGCCAAATTTTTTCTCTCGTTGCTCGGACCTCTAGACTTGCCGGTGGAACCTGTGATCTTCACCTCCATGCTCCGAAACCACAAGCTGGCCGTCAATTGGTTTATCGCCGGGTGATCGTCCCCGATGACTGGGCTGAACTTGAGTTGCCTGGCAAAGTTCGATATCTCTAGCAAGAGCACCTCGTCCAATACGATCAGGATGTCGGCTAATCCATAAAAGCCCCTCAGTGCATGAGATATGTCCGCCCATGCCGCTGCCAATTCTGACTTGCGGAGCCTCAGGTTCGATGGCTCCAATTCCCGATTGGGGGCTGCCATTAGAATTCGCCATTCGTTTCCCTCTGCTATCAGGATCAAGACCGCGTACACGAATTGTAGGGCGGGTGGCATGTTCGCGTATCCAGGGGATGTAGTGAACACCACCTTCGTCTTGGAGCCGAATCTCGAGACAACATTCTCTTGCACCTCATTCATCGCCGCAACCAACGTCTGAATGGCTTCCCATATCTTCCTCGGTGTTGGTTCATTGCCCATCAGCTGCTCAAGAAGTCCCGCCGCGTGCAGATGATCATTCATTCCTGCAAACAATAGCAGCTCAGGCTCACAGGGCATCTCCGACTTTATTGCCACCACTAGAGTTAACATCTGGTTTAGTTCGGCTCCTGGCAAAGAGTATATCAGAGTCTCCGGCCAAAACAGCTTAGGAGACGTTCCTTCGAAGTCTGATCCCGCCACAATGACTACCCTTGCAGCAGCTGGATCTGCTCTATCGTAAACTGCCAAAGTCTTGGCCAGCTGGGTGCACCCACAGGGCTTCCCGTACCTGGGATCTTCCGCCAATTTCGAGCCTTTGTACGCGGCATCTAGCAATTCCATTTCCCCCGGATTCAGCAGCTTGTCCACCACCCTCAATTGTGCCGGGGTCGCCAATCTGATCCTGGCGATGCTCGTTCGGTGTTTGGGGGGTTCTGCTATGAGTCCAGGACTCCCCAGCAGCTTGAGAGGTCTATAGTTGATGGGTCCCATGATCGCTTTCGTGGGAATTCCGGTCAGGTCCGCGGTCTCCATCAGTTTTGCTCTCGAGAAGTGCGTCTCAAGAGCCTTCAACCAGTCCACGCAATGGTGTCTGCTCAAGTCTTCGTGCGACACTCGTTCAATACCCAGAGTCTCCGCCAATTCTCGCCTGTATTCCAAACCTTCTAGGTCCAGCCCTTTCACCTTCTCTGGATATCTCAAGCGAGCGGTCTCCATAGGCCTCTCCACCCGCTTGCTCTCTGCCACTACCACTGAGGATATTGCCGAACCTGGAGGCGTTGATGACGTCACCTCCTCAGACTCCATTGGCGTGGCACTCGGCAATCTGGCCTGGTTGCTCCTTGAGCTGTCTCTAGTGTCGACCCCCGGTCCCAAACGACTAGAAAAGGCCCTCGAGGCAAGGAATGGTGGGTTCGGAGGTGGCCCCAATGTGAATTGGGCCGTCTCTAGCAGATCCGCCTCTAGCGCATTTATGTTTCCTTGAAAGACGTCATTCAGCCACTCTGCTCCCCTCGGTCTGTCGAAGTGGATTCCATCACTGGAGGTGTCTTCAGGATTTCCCGCTTGCTCCATGCGCTCCACCACGTCCAACAATCTAATGGGGAGCACACTCTTCCGGTGGATTTCTCGGATCACCCCGTTTAGGTTCCGCACCTTCTCGTTCATTTCCAAGGCGTGCTGATCGAACTTCATGTTATAAGGGACAGTACATACTGTCAACAGGATGGGATCCATCTGGATCCTCAGTTCCTCAAGAAGGCAGCTCATCTTGTCGTGCAGCCTCGTTACTTTCCTCGCTTCTCCCCTTGATACATCATTCGTTCCGATCATCAGGGTCACCGTGTATACTTTTGTCATTCCTAGCATCTCAAGCGTTGCCAATATCTGTGGCGTGGCAGCTCCAGCGAAACTCAAGATTCCTGTCTGCCAGTGCGATTGGATCCGGGTCAACACCCGCACTAGGCTGTCCCCTATAATCAGGTGGACCGCGCCTTCTGGCACACGGGGTGGCGCAAGATATTCTAGCCGATTGTGCCTGTGGTACCTCTTTTCGGTGTTCTTCTTATAACTCGAGATCATGACGCTCCTGACAGGCTGTTCCCTCCACGTTGGAGGAAGCTCCGCCCTTGCCGAACTTCCGGTGGATTTCTCGGATCACCCCGTTTAGGTTCCGCACCTTCTCGTTCATTTCCAAGGCGTGCTGATCGAACTTCATGTTATAAGGGACAGTACATACTGTCAACAGGATGGGATCCATCTGGATCCTCAGTTCCTCAAGAAGGCAGCTCATCTTGTCGTGCAGCCTCGTTACTTTCCTCGCTTCTCCCCTTGATACATCATTCGTTCCGATCACCAGGGTCACCGTGTATGCTTTTGTCATTCCTAGCATCTCAAGCGTTGCCAATATCTGTGGCGTGGCAGCTCCAGCGAAACTCAAGATTCCTGTCTGCCAGTGCGATTGGATCCGGGTCAACACCCGCACTAGGCTGTCCCCTATAATCAGGTGGACCGCGCCTTCTGGCACACGGGGTGGCGCAAGATATTCCACCCAGGCTGCATCATGAAAGCAATCCCTCCTGGCCTTCTGTTCCGCATTCCAATCCAGCCGATTGTGCCTGTGGTACCTCTTTTCGGTGTTCTTCTTATAACTCGAGATCATGACGCTCCTGACCGGCTGTTCCCTCCACGTTGGAGGAAGCTCCGCCCTTGCCGAACTTTCACGACTTCTCTGCCGCAATCTCTAGCTCAGCTCCTTCAGACGCGATGAGCTGCCGCTCACCTGACTACCGCTCGAGGTCGAGGTTGGGGTATATCCCGGCAGTACCACATCCATCAGCGGGCGTATGGGTTGCGTTTCTAAGCTACGCAAGGAGGACGTTGCTTCATTCGGTATCCAGACTTCCAACCCTTCACTCATGTGTTCTCGAGCCTCGCGGTCAAGGTTGAACCATCCTCTTGCCCTGGGGGCTTCATCCACTTCCATGCGTGATTCTGGCCTCGAGCTGGTAACCACTCGCTCCTTTGGCCTGGCTCCCTTCTGTGCATCAAGTTCACGTTGTCGTTGTTCTATTCTCTCCATCTCCGACTTCAGTTGCTCACAATTCGCGGCATTCTCCCGCACCCTTAGTTCCTGCTGATGTTCAGCCCGCAGCATCTCAAGCAACCTCAGAGTCTGATCTCGTTCGTTGACCGCCTGGTCCCTTTCCAGCTGAGCCTTTTCCCGATCCAGCTTAGCATGATCCCGATCGAGGTTCGCCTTGTTCCTTTCCCTCTGCGTCTTCTCGAGCTCTTTCTTTAGAACACCAAGATCCGGATATGCCTCAGTCGTCTGTTGCGCTCGCATCATCGATGGCACCTTACTCGAGCTCTGGCCTGTCGATCTTGCTGATGGCCTAGTTGGTAGTGGGAATTCTCCTGCGCCATATTCGGTATTGTTACTCAGGCCAGGATTCCTTGCCAAGTCAAAGCCCCTTACTCCTCCATCCACATTCCAAGACAACCATCTGGTCTGTTCCTGATTTGATATTCCCTCGGTGGTGTAGCCGACCATCAAGACAGCCTCCGTCGCAGACTCCCTGCACTCACCCTGTTCTTCCAACTGGAGGATGGCATTCAGCATCACCGCCATTCTCTCGTCTATCTGGGTATAATCCAGGTCCCTCAGGCGTCTGTACAGCTCATCGAGAGTAGGCTTCTTCAGGGCCGCGGGCATGGATTTCCAGAACCTGTCTGCCATTCTCTGTGACTTCGGGATGTATTCAAGTATTAACCAGCTCAAGAATTACCTTACCGACTCAAGAATTACCCAACTCAAGAATTCTCTAGAAATGTTCCCTTGCAAATACTTGCTGCAGGTGTCGATTATCGCGAGTTCAATCAAGACTTCCCTTTCTGTCTCTCGCTTGAGTATAGTTGGATTTTCAACTTTGTTTATCAAACTTGATCTGAAAACAGAAACCATATTAAGACTTAATATGTCATGTTCCTAACCTAGAAACCCCCCTTTTACCAGTATGGTTAAAATCTTATCATTTTCATTCCACTTAAAACAATTCAATTGGAATTTCCTTAAAAGCATGCAGATTCATTTTATGTTTTAGCACCGTTAATCCTTCTAAAATCAATTGTCATGCCAATCGCGTCTTAAGATCCCTTTACCTGTGCCGCACCCCAGTACCTAACTCAAGACTCCTCCCTCACGCCCAACTCGAGACTCCCGTGTGCCCAACTCAGGCGATGCTCAAGTAGTATTTCTTTTGAAGATACACCATTATCTCAGTTTCCGCGAAGACTACGTGTAGGATAGCGTACAATTCCCTTGAGCTCAGTTTGCCCCTGTTTGGGTCATACACCGGCATTGAGACCTCCGTTATTCCTCTTTCAATCATGAAGTCTCGTAGTCTTGTTATTGCCAACATCACGTGTTCGGGATCAATTGTGTTCCTGTCATTGACCCTCGTCACTAGGAAGCACAGATATTTGCCCGGGACTTGTGCTACTGATGGTGGAAGCGCTGCCATCCCTCCCAGTCCTGGTCTCTGTCTGAACAGAAACTCCACATTCTGGTACTCTCTTTTGAAGTCAGCTTCCAATCTTGATTTGAAACTCATGTCCGCCGTGACGCAGATCGCGCTAGTCCTGTTTGACAGGATGAAGTCGCTATCCGTTATCATGATGTTTTCCGAGTACTCATTGGGTATTTCAAACTTCGTTTTGAAATTCCGACCTATGGTAGGCTCTGGCTCTTCTTCTTCCAGTTCCAATTCGCTTGTTTCTCTCACTTCCTTGAGCTTCTTTATCATCAAATTTTCGGTGTGGGTAAGTCCTACCCCCACTCCCCGGACAAAATTATTTATTGACGTCCCCGTCGATTTTGTCGGGTCTGAATTGTCCGGAGGAATGTCCAGTGGCCTGTCTGTTGCCGTCCATCCGAAAAGAGGGTCCTCTGTCTTCATATAATTTGCCGATGACACGTCGACTTGTTGAATGCTTTGTCCTTCGTGGCTCTCGTCTTTGACATCGCGCATCCACTCTAGTATCCTCAAGTTCGTGTTCTCCCTCCTCTCTATCTCACTCTGTTCGAGATCCGTCTCCAATTCTGGTGTCGAGTAGTCTTCCTGCGGATAGTGTCCACCATCGTCAATGACTTGCCATTCCTCTTCGGCTTCCAGTTCGCCTGCACTCAGTAGTTCCTCGCCCAATTTGTCTGGCTGTATCTTATCGATCAAGAAGTCATCCCCGTATCTGTTGTACCTCATGCTGGTCCGTTTACGATTGCCAGTCCTGGTACCCGGTGGTATTGGTCGATCTGGCTCCATCCACTTCGGCTCCTCATCTTGCTCCGGGTCGTTCTAGTCTTCTTCTACAAACGATCCTGCTTCAGACTCCACCTCTATCTTTTCATTGTTGTCCAAACTCAAGTTCTCATTACCATCATTTTTCTCTCTGGTGCCTTTTTCATTCACTTCACACGCTGGCTCTACCACCAGGTACTCGAGACCCTCCATGTCCTTCGGTATGCACCAGTCCTCCGGGGACGGAACGTGAGGCTTCAGATTTTCATAATGTGCTGCTCGCCCAGTACTCAAGCGGTAGAACCGTCCTTGTTAATGAACTTCCGTTATCATGAATGGTCCCCTCCACTTCTTGAGTAGTTTCTTCGTTCCCTTGGGCGGTATGACATTTTGAAAGACCCACACGTATTGGCCCACCTCATATGGCTTTGCTTGTAATATTTTTTCGTCATATTTTCTGCGTTGCCTCATTTGCGCTTGCGCCGTGTTCCTCCTGCACAGCTCGTTTAGCTCCTGTTGTCTTTTGATCGCTTCTTTCACGTATGCCTGAGGCGACGTCCTTTTCCCCTCGTATTCCGGGTAAAAGAATGTCAGAGGCATTGCTCTCTCCCTGCCCGTCAACATCATGAAGGGACTGATGCCCGTCGTTGAGTGCTGTGTACTGTTGTAGGCCCCTACTACCTGTGGCAGGTATTTATCCCAGTCCGTCATGTATCTTGAGCAGTACACCCTTAACATGTTGACCAGTGTCCTGTTCTGTCTCTCTACCAACCCGTTGGTCTGTGGATGGTAGGTTGTCGAGTGTGCTTGAGCAATGTGCGATCTCCTCATCAATTCTTTTGTCAAGTCCCCCACAAAAGCTTTGCCGTTGTCCGACTGGGAATTCATTGGACAACCACACCGCGATATCCAATGCGTTATCAGATGATCACATGTCTCCTCGGCCGAGGCTGTCTGGCACGGAACCGCTTCCGCCAACTTTGTGAAGTGATCTATTATAACCAGTATCTGGTTAAATCCCGACTCCATCATGCAGATTTTTTGATGGTCTACCTGCACCACTTCATTGAACTCTGAGCTCTCGACGGATTGAGGGGAAACTTCATCTTCCTTGGGTCTTTTACCTGGAGGCATGCCAAGCAGGCATTCACCCATCTCTCACAAGCTTTTCTCATTCCTGGCCAATCAAACCTGTGAAGTATCCTTTGTTGTACTTTATCTATCCCCTGGTGCCCCATCTGGTTGTGCGATCTGAAAAGCACCTCCGTTTGATACAATTGTGGCAGTATGATGAGGTTGTGTTTGTGTAATATCTTCTCCTCATCTTTCCTCTTGCATGCTACCACCCCATCAGCTGTGTGGTAGAGTAAGTCTTTCTTCTCTTTGTAGAACTGGCTCAAGATCTTGTAGCTGTCTTTCTCGAGTTCCCCCTTCTCCTTGACCCCCGACTGGATCCATTTGGAGAGGTTACTTGTCATTTTGTCATTCTTTTGGGCTCTTATTAGGTCTGACAGCCTATATCTTGCGTTGACATGCTCCTTTAGCGCCATGATCTGTCCATTCATCTCACTAGGGTTGTGGATGTCATCACTCAGCTTCACGCATATCATCCTTTTCACGATTTTCATATCATCTTCTGGCACCAGATTCGTTCTGACGTTTGAGTTGCATGATAATTCCCTGAATGGCTTCCTTGAAACCGCAATTTTCTCAAGTTCTTCACCACCTCGTATCTCCTGTACGTCCAGATTGTACGTTCCTGAAGATGGATCCGTCTGTAACTCCCTGTCGTGGTGCCTTGTCTTCTCTTCCGCCAATATCATGCACAGACTGTCTTGGTTTTCGCTGCTCTCATCCGAGTCTTCATCCCATTCTTCACGCTCCCCGGACAATTTTCCTTCTCCGGTTTCTTCTTCCGTGAACATGGAACACTCCCCGGACTCTTGACCTAGTCCCAGGTGTTCAGTATCTTCTTTGAACGTCACTTTCTTTTTCCTAACCTTGGTCTGCTCCAGAATGTTTTCGGGGATTTTGTCAACTAGTGACCGCACGACATCTTTGCTGTCAGTGACGCTTCCTCTTGAGGAGTCAGTATTGTTCACTGTTTCTTTTCTCCGAAGTATAGTGACTTCCGGTTTCTCTTGACCCTTCTCTTGAATCACGGGCTTCTCATCTGATAGTTTTTCGAGCAACCTCATTAAGTCATCATCTATCTGTGCAGTTCCTGCTTCTACCTGGTTAAGATCATAGCCTTTTGCCTTGAGCGTCTCCCTCACGATCTTCGACTTTAGTATTATTTCTATCGGAATCCTTCTGCTCATCTTCAAGATGGTCTTTTCTGGAGGTTCTTTAGGTAATTCAGGATGATCTTCAATCGGTTTGCCTGATTTGTCCAGCCATCTCGTGAGTGGAAGACTGTCGTACGTTTCCTTGTCCATGAAGGAGAAGCCATCTTTGATTTCAGGTCTGTCTGCCTCTCTTTGCTCTTGTCTCTCATAGAACTCCGTCTTCTTACTCAAACTGTCGGCATTCTGATGTTTATCTCGTGTTCTATGCTCAATTATCATGTTGTATCCGTCCAGGCGAACTATCCACCTCCCAATGTAACTTTGGTCCATTGGGTACGTTTTCAGCCAGCTCAGTGCTCGATTGTCGACTCGCAACTTGAATGGCTCACTGCCCAGGTATGCCCTGTATTTCTCGACAAAGGTAACCACCGCGAACATCTCTGCTTTCGGTGCTCCGTACTTCATTTCCGTGTCATTCAGGACTTTGCTCCCGTACGCTATTGGTCTCAAGACTGTCTTCCCATTCCATTCTTGTTCTTGATGGAGAATTCCAGAAATCGCGACTACCGACGCATCCGTGTCCAGCACGTACATCCCTTTCTCAGTCGGCATACCCAGTACTGGTGCCTCACATAGCTCTTTCTTTATTCTCTGGAATGACTCTTCTGCTGCGTTGTTCCACGTGAACTTCTTGCCCTTGTGTCTCAATAATTGTTGCATCGGGTATACCTTGTCCGCATAGCCTTTGATGAACTCTCTATAAGAGTTAGCGAAACCCAGGAAGCTCATCAACTGGTGTTATGTCTTCGGTGATTCTGTCTACCATCCTGCCCAAGTATTTTATTGAGTCCTTGAGTATCTCGCACTTTGATGGTTTACACTTTAGCCCCGACCTTTTCATGCATGCGAACACTTCGTCAAGTCTCTCAATGTTGTTTTCCAATGTGGGCGTCGCTATTACCACGTCATCCACGTATCACATTACCAGATTGCCATACTTCTTCGTCATGCCTATCAGCGCGTGTGCCATCAACCGCTGAAACGTGGCTGTGGCGTTGCAAAGTCCAAACGGCATCCGTTTCCATTGAAACAGACCCAACTCGCAGGCGAACCCTGTCTTGTCCCTGTCCTGCTTCCTTAGTGGTACCTACCAAAAGGCCGAGCCTAAATCAAGAGTCGTAAAAAATTTTGCATCACCTAACTTCGAGAGGCTCTCATCAATCCTAGGTATGGGATAGGCATCCTTCATCGTGACGGAGTTCAGGTATCGAAAGTCACAACAAAACCTCAACTGGTCGCCTTTCTTTTTGGCCATCACTACTCCACACGCCCACGGTGACTTGGATGGTTCTATTATGTCATATTCTAGTAACGTCTCGATTTCTTTTCTACACGCCTCCGATTTGTGTGGGGTCATGCGCCTCGCCCCCTCCCTGTGCGGTACCGCGTTCTCCTCAAGTTCTATTTCATGCTCAACAAAATTACAACACCCGATATCCGCTTTATGCCTCGAAAAAACTTCTTCGTTCCGCTCTAGTACGTCCTTGAAGGCTTCGAGCTGTTCATCTTTCAGTTTGCCCCTCAAATGTTCAATCTCCGGCAGAACCGGTTTATCAGTTTGCATTTCATCTAGTGTGGGCCGCTCTGGAAAGTTCGAACAGCTCGACAGCCCATCGTCTGTCTCTGACTTAAGTGATTTAACAAGACCTGAAGAATCTTTTATTTTCTGCAATCGTCTCAAGATATAAATTTTGTCCCTATGATTGGGACAATCAACAACTTCATTTTGTTTTGAGTTCTCTGTTGTTTCATATCGGGTTTTAACCGGTAAAGCATATCCCAGTTTCCTCCCTCTCTGTATCGTGATCGGTATATCAAGAGTATTCAACAAGACACTGACGCAGAGGCCGCTCTTCGTTATCGAGAAGGATCTTCCTAAAACAGCAGCACTTTGACTATTAGGATTCGGAACTATACACACTTGCTTGTTGTCACTTAGTTCATTGTAATTTTTCATCCTCAAGCCTACGATTGCCGCTTCATTCGCCTTTAGCCTCACCCTCCTACTCAAGAATACCGGTGCTTCGGTTTCATTTGCCATTATGAAATTTACCGGTTTGATTGCGTACCTCCTATCCGGGTTCCGTATCCTGAACATTGCGTTATTTAGATCAATCGTTACGTCGAAATTCCTGATGAAGTCTCTGCCCAAAATGAATTGGTCAGATTCATCTAGGTTTTCTACCACGAGAAAGCTCATCCACAGGTTACGTTCCCCCAAATTGAGGGCTATTATCGGCGTCCTGCCCAGCACCCGAAGTGCCCCTTTGTTTGCAGCTGACAGCCGTATTCTCGAGTCTATCAAATCACCTTTGTCAAAGCCCATCCGTTCCCAAGTTTCGATTGGTATGACGCTCAAGACTGCTCCCGTATCAAGTAACCCACGTAACTGAGTCTTTTTGCCACTTATGTCTAGCACGTGCCCTGTCACATCTGCCTCCGTCCCGATGTGCATCGCATCTTCTTCAAGCATGGCGCAGTGTTCAATCGATCTCACTTTCAACTCTTCTTTCCCTACGTAGATTTGCCCAATTAGGTCTTCGTCACATGTTATCATTGTCTTGGTATAGATGTTGATTCCATCTATATTTAGCATCACCTCGTGTGGACCATAAGCTTCAGTATACCTGTTATCAACACGTACCGACTTGCTGCCCCCTCTCGTGAGTAGTGCTCACAACGCTCTAGAAGTCGTTTGTGGGCTTATACAACTCAAGTAATCTGCGTACACGTCAATGTGCATTATTGTCTGGTCGCTCGGTTCGCTCAAGTTTCTGGTTACCTCGTGGCCGCCCACTGTGATTATCGACATTATTCTAGCCCCGATTTTCGATATGCCGAATGGCTTTCCCGTCACCATTTTTACAGTGTTACAATTCCCGGTCTTTGTCGAGCCCGGTACAGCCTCTGGTGTTGGTTTTGATCCAGCTAATGCTTCGTTAAAATTCTGTCTTTCGATCTCCAGCTTTAGTCGTTGCTCTATTTCTTTCGCAGCCAGATCCTGTTTCATTTTGGTAATTGCTTCCGTCGCCGCTTTCTCATAATTTATCTCTAGAGAGTTCCCGGCTGCGGATTCTATCGCACCATTAACATGTGTTACGGCTTTCACTGTTTTCGTCGGCAATTCCGTGTTTGGTGCTCCTAAGTTCCTAGATTCAAACTCGTTTTGTCTATTCCGCTGATTCTGCACCGCCGCTAATGCCAACTTATGTTTGGGGTGACTCTGGTCCTTGACCGCTTCCCAGAACAAGGGACAATCCATTCTGAAGTGCCCTTCTTGGTTAGAGAAGAAGCATCTTGCTCCTATCTTTATGATTAAGCCACTATAGTACTCGTGTTCCTCCATCTGGCTCATGTCCTCCTCATCCGGTGCGTATCCTAGACTCTTCATGCCTTGTTTGTATGTTGTGCAGTCAGCCACGTGGTGATCCGCCGACCCGCAGTTCGCGCATGATCTGCGCTTGTCCATGTCATCTCTAGGCTTGTACCATGACGACCTCTGAGGTTGGCTTCCCCCTTGCGTGTTTCTGTTTTCTGAATATGAGTATTTCTTGGGCTTCATCAGCATGTATTCCCTTGATTTCTGTCTCATTTCTTCTGGGGTCGGTGCGCTGTCTTTCGACAATGTATAGTATGTTGCTAACATTGTTCTTAAGTCATCACTTTTTACCCCATCAATGAACTTTGAGGCAATGCTAAAGTTTCTTCTGTTTGTCGACTCCTCTGGGTCACTCCTTCTTCTCAAGCTCTCAAGGTCATCTAGGAACCAATCAATTGACTCATCGTCCCTCTGCCTTCTCTTTTCAAATCGCATCATCGCTTGGTGACCCATCATGCCTGACCCGAATCGATTCAGCAATATTTCGAAGATTTTGTCCGCGGTATCGCGTTCTTCTTCTTTCTTTGCAACCACGCATTTTAATGCCGTGCCTTCCAAGTTGCTGAGTATGGCTGTGCATGCTTGTCTTTCATTATTTAAGTTATCTTGCTCTAGGTGTAATCTCATCACTTCAGTGCCAATGCATCCATCGGAGTCGTCTTTGAATTCTTTTGGCTTCTTGAAAGTTTTTCTTGATTTTCCGTCTCTCCTATCGCTCGAGTCAGTGTTCCTCGTGGCGAAGGCCTCTAGAGTCCTGTTCATCATCTCCCAAGTGCTTGCCCACGTCATGGCATCCGGACCTGCGTTGCTGTTAGCTGTTGAGTCCCCCGGACCACTCATTGTGTTTGATGTTCCATTTTTCATGATTGTTTTTGCAGCCGTTGGTGCTGTGCTTACCGCATCCCGGGTTAAAGGCAACGGTGTCGATTGCCGTTTGTTCCTTTGTGGTTCTACAAAGTCAACTCTGGTGCCTTGCGTGCGATCCGCTGCCGGTCTTTCTTGTGAGGTAGAATTTCTCAAGATTGCATCCAATTTCGCCTGTATTGCACACGAACTTTTTGCCTGATTCCTGTTCATTGTGTCTATTCTCGTTTCCAGGCTACCTAATTGGCTGTTGACATCATCATGTCGGTTTTTCAACTGTTGCATATCTTTTTTGATGTTCTTGTCTCGTTCTTCATTGGTGGCATCTACCTTGTCCGACATCTGCTGGAGTCTCTCATCTGTCGCCTTAGCCAGGTTAAAATAACTATCCAGATACTCGTGTTTGTTGTATTTCAACTCTTTCCTTATTAAGTCTCTATCTTCCTCACTGTACTTTAGTTTCTTGTCGATCTGATTTAGTTTTGTCATCAGGTCGCAAAGCTCAAGAGTAGCTGTTTCATGATCAGCCGTTGTCTTGTTTTCGGCTGTCGCTTCCTTTCTGGCTTGTTCTTCCTTTAGGTCGGCTTCTGTCGCCTTCGTGCTCACTGTCCCAAATGTTCGTGCTCTTTCAGTTTTTGATTCTTCGGCCGTGTTGTCTTTCGATTTCATTCCGACCATCATCGCCAACTTTTCTGTAAAAGATGTCTTCTTTACTTGAGAGTCGTCTTTCACCGTTTCTCGGGTATTGCCTGTTGTGTCTTCCAACGCGTCTATCGGCCAAAACTCCACGGTTTTTGGATTCTGATCTTCCATATGGGGCATCGGTGTGGATTCCGTTGTCTTCTTCTCCACTTCATCTACGCTCTGGTCTGGTGTCTCTAGATCGATTTCAATTGTGGGCTCCCACCTGTTTGTCTTTAGCACCTTTTCTCGTCTTGTTCTCGGTACTACTCCTCGTGCTGACCATGCTAACTGAAAAGTTATCTTTTGTTTTCCTTGGGCCCATTGATGTCGTTCCATGCAGCGACGAGTTATATTTCGTATTTGATTCACTTGACCTTTTTTCGAGCACCGGTACCCTACTCCGTCTCATTATTTGTATTTACAATTGCTCTTATTTACAATATTATTATATACACAATTCTATTCTAAGAATAAAATCTATTATGAAAATTTTTTTTTTTTATAAAAGAAATATACAACGTGATAAAAACCTTGTTCCCAGTTCTCTTTCAAAACCTTTCGAGAAACTTTCTTTATTTGTGGTCTCAACCGTACCGGGTTCCGACTAGTATTGTTCTGTTCTAATTCTGTCTTAAAACACTTATTGTAATTTTACTTCAATTTTTATACCGTCCCAAGACTTCCAGTTACCGTCCCTACTCTTCTTTGTACCGTCCCAGGCTTCTTTCTACTGTCACAAGACTGTTCGGTACTGTCCCAGTACTTTCCGTCAGTGTCCCAAGACCCCTGTCCTGATTTTACTATCCCAGGACCACTGTCCCAGCACTGTCCCAAGAGTACTGCCCCAAGGTTAGTGTCCCAAGACTACTGTCCCAAGACTAGTGTCCCAAGACTACTATCCCAAGGCTAGTGTCCCAAGACTACTGTCCCAAGCTACTGTCCCAAGGCTAGTGTCCCAAGACCACTGTCCCAAGACTACTGTCCCAAGGCTAGTGTCCCAAGACTACTGTCCCAAGGCTAGTGTCCCAAGACTACTGTCCCAAGGCTAGTGTCCCAAGACTAGTGTCCCAAGACCACTGTCCCAAGACCACTATCCCAAGACCACTGTCCCAAGGCTAGTGTCCCAAGACCACTGTCCCAAGACCACTGTCCCAAGACCACTGTCCCAAGACCCCTGTCCCAAGACCACTGTCCCAAGACCACTGTCCCAAGACCACTGTCCCAAGGCTAGTGTCCCAAGACCACTGTCCCA
This sequence comes from Symsagittifera roscoffensis, assembly GCF_963678635.1. Lineage (NCBI taxonomy): Eukaryota > Metazoa > Xenacoelomorpha > Acoela > Convolutidae > Symsagittifera > Symsagittifera roscoffensis. The sequence goes on from NC_087068.1 coordinate 9,808,864, forward strand.
AGACCACTGTCCCAAGACCGTACCGTCCCAAGACTGTACTGTTCAAGGCTGTACTGTCCCAAGACTGTACCAAGACTGCTCTGGTCCAAGACTGTCCCAGGACTGCACTGTCCCAAGACTGTCCCCAGACTGCACTGTCCCAAGACTTAATGGCGCTGTCCCAAGACTTCTTTGGCACTGTCCCAAGACTTCCTTGGCACTGTCCCAAGACTTCTCTGGTACTGTCCCAAGACTGTTGACAAGTGTCTGAGCGGTGGGACCTCTTTCTTCTTCGTTATGGGGACTTCTTGATTCACTGTACCTTGTACCACCACTCAAGCTCTAGTAAAATTTTCCCAAAAACCCTCTCTTAAAGGCCAAATGCTGACCCCCCTTTTTTTTTCTTTTTTTTAGATACCTCTTTTTCAATGTTCCAAGCAACTTGAAACCAAAACTTGTGCGCAGGTATCTTGTGATCACCTGTTCGTGTAAAAACTAAACACAAATCCTCACCAAAATGCAACAAAAATTCTAAGCCAGAAAAAGTAATAAAAACAGATAGATGAACCCACCTAAAATTCAAAGGTGACAGATGTCTACCTTTTGTCGAAAAAAAATTGTCTGGTACCTAATTGGCACGCGTTTTCCTCCCCCCAACTAATAATCTTATTGGGTATCACCAGAATTGTCTATGTCCGCTCCCCCCTACCAATCCGACCAGGGTACCTGCCTTAACTCGAGTTTAAATTTCGATATCCACCTATTATTACCAACGCGTGTTAATGACTAATGTAACTAAATCAACGATGACGATTAATTAGTTAATGTAGTTTCACCCCTTTTTACAATTTGCAACCGCCAACCTCTAACCTAACCAGCCCCCCTTCTAACCTCCCCCCTTTTTAGCCCCCCTTCTTAAGCCTAAAATTACCTTAAGCGCCGGGTGCTAAACCTCTCAAGAGAAAACCGTAGACCTGTCTCCAGGCCTGCTTAAGTAAAAACGTTCCTCAAAACCGGGGGATTTCGCTTATCCAATTTTACACTTATCTCCTATAATGTAATGTGGATTTTAACGATACCCGTTCTGCCTAACTTGAGAACTCGAGAACTGCCAAATCCTTCTTGGCTACTTTCCCACTCGACTGGTCACCTCTTCCAGTCCAGTCTCCTAGTGGTTCAGCTCAAGTGCTCCTGAACCACTTTCCCACTCGGCTGGTCAACTCTTCCAGTCAAGTCTCCTTGTTGTCCAGCTAAGTTCCAAGCTATCTGAAAACCCTTGACAACGCCCCACACTCGGGCACTTTATTGAGGTTACTGGGTTAAATTGCTAGGTTGATCGAAACGATCGAACTTGTAAAACAGTATGGGTATACTATTTAATTAATATAAAGGTTTGATCCAACTAATCTGGTGTCAAAGTCACTGTCTTTTTTCGTTTTATGGTTTTTGTTCCTTTTTCTATTCGTTTTTGGTTTTTGTTTCGCTTTTTGTCTTTTTGCTCGTGTTTTTGTCCCCCTAGTTGCCCCCCTTTACTCGGTTAGCTAAGCCTCGTTCGGAGAGCGTGCCAGGAAGTTTTCTCGAGTTTTCTTAAAAAGCTATCACGGTACAACCGGAAGGTTCGCACGTTCCTGCCGAACCGTACCACCGGTACTCTAGAATGGGCATGCAGCCCGAAGCTGTCTCATGTGGGTTCGACTCCGTAGTCTTGATGTCGTAAACACCCAGGAGCGCCATAAAAACACTATGTAACATTCGTCTACTGCAGTCACACATGAGGCTTAAGAAAAATAGGCCCTATAACCATTGGCTCAAGAGTCACGGACACTATCTCTTGTGTTTTTCTACCTCAAATCAGTCGGAGCCAATTCGGTTCGCTTGTGACATGAGACTACGACCCGTTACAGCTTAAAGGCTACTACCAAAATATCCCCCCACTCTAGAAATAAGAACGTCCCCATACTTAGGTCTCTAGATACCCAAAATACATGAACGCCGTTAAAAACCGGGTCAGAACAATCCGTTAAGTTACTTTTTATCAGACAGTGGAACTTTGATCCATTTCAGATGGATCAACCTATAACTTGCCTTACCTCAACATAACAATCATAAAACACACTCTAGAAATTTAAATTGAGTACTCACATCGTAGCACGCTCAAGAACTGGGAGTAATTAAGTCGGTAATCAACTCGAGAATTAAATAATGTAACTAAATGAGTTTAATGTTTATCAGTTTCAATAACAGGACCAAATTTGAACTCTAGAGTATGGTTTCTCGTGAACCATTGGGACACTCAAGCTGTCCACTTTTCCATCGAAGGTTCACTCTAGTCCAGTTTGAATGATAATCCAGTCGAGTAATAATAGTCCAATTCTCGGGAATACGCTTCCTTCTGTTTCAGATAGGACAGCTCTACTCTAGTTTTATTGTGACGGAAATTGCGAATGGCAATTTCCTACTGCTTTGTCTGGCAATTTTCCCGCGATTGTTACTCGATCGTTCTGATTTCTCTTTTTCGGTTTTCAGTTATCGCGAGAAAATCGTGCATGACAGGCTCCATTCGAATTTTTGAAAAATCAAATTTCACTCCAAAATTAAGCGTTCTTGTTTTTCTCAAGGTCAAACTTCCAAATATGACCCACTGGCACAATTGTTTGTCCAGTTTCCACTTGAATTCGTCGATGGTCTTGCTTTGCACTGTTTCCTGTGGCAGATTGTTCCCGTCGAGGGGTGCTCTTATCGTGAAGAAAATTTTTCGCATTTCTAGATTTGCTTTACGTACTACTACTTTACATGCGTTACCTCTAGAATCCCTATCATTCCGCTCGAATAGTCCCGCAGTAACATTCCTATCATACAAACCATAGCAGATTTTATACATTTCTATCATTGTCGCTCTTTTCCTTCTGTATTCTAGCGATGATAGATTCAGTTCTCTAAGGCGTTCGTAATAGGATAGATTTTTCGAACCAATAACTAGACGCGTCGCTCTTCTTTGTACGTTTTCCAAGATCTTTTGATGCTTGATCAGTCTTAGGTGCCAGATTAAGTTCGCAATTTCAAGGTGTGGCCTTATCAAGCATTTGTAGATGTTTAAAAATACTTGTTTCGTGACTTGAGTGAAGCTTTTCTTAATTACTGCTATTATGCCGTTTGCCTTATTGGCTTTTTTAGTGATGTGTGTTTCGAATGTCAGTTTGTCAAGCCAGATACCCAGGTCTTTTTTTGAGTTGCACTTCTTCAATGTTTTCGCCGTTGATTTTATAAATCCTCTCCAGATCCAATTTCTTGTTTCCTGTCATGTGAACACATTTGTCGTTACTAAAGGACAAAAGACTTTGGCCTGACCAAGTTTCCAGTGACTGTAAATCTTCATGTATGCGTGTGACATCCGATTTGTCTTCAATTTGACGGTATAATTTTGCATCGTCAGCAAACGGATATATTTTTGACGCTATTTTGCCCGGCATTGTGTTGATGTATATCAAATACAATACTGGGCCGAGTACTGAACCCTGGGGTATCCCACTTTTTACTGGCTGCCATGAAAATCTTGAATGGTTGATCACCATACTCTGTTGTCGTCCCAAAAGAAAGTCTGTTATCCAGTTCAAGGTTCTTCCAGTTACTCCATACTGTCTAAGAACAATTAGTCTTTTGTGTGGTACCGAATCGAAGGCTTTTTTGAAGTCCAAGTATATCACGTCGACATTTTCATGTTTGTCCTTTGCCCTGGTGAAGTCATCAATTCCTTTCAAGAGTTGTAAGTTCAGTGAACGTCCAGATCCAAAACCGTATTGTGCTTTGTTATTAGCCCTTTTTTATTGAAATGATCCATTAAATGCTTTCGAACAAACTTTTCGAATAAATTGCAACGTATTGATGTTAAACTGATTGGTTTGTAGTTATCTGCCATCAATTATTTACCTTTTTTGAATATTGCAGAAATGTTAGCCAACTTCCAGTCTTCGGAAAATTTGTTTGTCTCCCAAGAGGTTTGGAAAATAATCAAAATTGGTTTTAAGATGAATTCTCGTAATTCAAATAGGACCCTAGGATGAATTCCATCTGGTCCAGGCGACTTTAAAGTGTCTAACCGTTTGCCTTTGAAAGCTTAAAGCTCTTTGAATCTGTAGAAAAAATGATGATGGACACTTTTTGTCAAAATTAACCCAATTTGAGAAAACTGGATCAATACGAAAAACTTTTATTTCGCTGGGAAATCTGATAATAGTTCGATAGTGGAGTTTGCCTGATAAAAGCCTATTCTGATAATATAATAGTTCGATATCAGAATAATCTGATATCAGAATTGTTTGATAGTGGAGTTTGCCCTGTCGGACATCTGATGATGTTCGATAGTGGAAATTGCCTTCTTTTGACAATAGAATGGCACTGAACTTAAAAAGAAATCATGCCAAACCGCTACAAATCAAAATTGAATGTGAAAAAATTTCGAGACTTTTTCCTGAAAATACACAGTAAAAAAAAACAGCAAGACCTATACAAGAGTACTCACTACGCTCATTACTCTTAATAAATTTAGTATGCAAAAAAAAAAATTTCAAAGTCAAATCAAAATCAAGGAATGGGTTTCCGACAAATTTTCATGATTCTGTTAGCAAAAACTACCATGTTTTAAGAGCCACTTGAAGATCGAAATAAAGGATAAAAACAATCGAACAATGATGCAACTTTGGCTATGTGGCAAAATCAGAAGTTCAAAAGTATAAGAATAACCGAGGTTACAGTCAGGATTCCCTTCGACACATATTCCTGTCAAAATCTTAGGTATTTTCTAGATATGGAAATGATAATGATAATAAAAAACGAGATGATTAGAGTTGATAAGACTAACATTAAACTCGATATGGGTTACGTTACTTCAAGAAAAACACGTAACTCGACACGAGAAACAAAAATATATATCATGTATTAAAAAATTAACGAAAGTTGTTTTCATCATTTTTTGTGCCGAGTAGGCAATCTGTATTGCCAGGAAAAGTGGTTAAAAAACTTTCCTGCCCTGGTTGCCTCGATACTTATTTCTAGGTTCTTCCAAAGTTTTATGAAAACTTTTGTTCAATGTTTTGCTCTGCAGCTTCAGCCAAACCAGGATTTTAAACCGCCCCGCAAAAACCGTAACAAGAACAGGGAAGTCTACTATCGCTACCGCCCACAAGAGCTGCTTACCTACAGTCAGTGGATCGAGCGTCAAACCGTCTGGTCGCTTCTGATTATCCCTATAGAGTTGTCGTGACTTTAAACAGAAGGAATGTGAGTAGAAGATGAACTCTGCTTTATAAGAATATTCAGATGTGAGTACCTACAGAATCAACCTGCATTTTTGAGGAAAGAGAAGTCCTACCAACCACTTTCGTTAGCACCTTCACCTTTCACTCATTTATGGCATTCGCAAATTTTAGGGCCTTATGAAAATCCTATTTCAATTCTGAGTTCTTGTTTCGAGACTTTTGACCTCAGTTTTTTTGCACCGGATGACGTTCAACCATTGGAAGTCTTGAGCTGTGACAATTCTTATTACATTCGTTGGTTTGAGTTTTAAAACCAAGTCTGCAACTTCGATGTCGAAAAATGATTAAATACGAATTTTTTGAGTTTCAGCTTCAGGACCCATTTCAAACTTTCCAATTTCAAACCACCGTTGAATCATGTTTTAATTCCGATACATATGCACCAAACTAAAAAGGTTGTCTAGGGCACTGTTTTTGATCGTGCTGCTGAGGCTAAGGAAGCGAGCTAAAAAAGTAGACGATAAGAACTGCTAAAACAGTAGACAATTGGAACCATCCTTGCCTCCCGGAAGAGCTGCTTGTAAAACTAATCATTTTGCATGTTATCAAACATTTACTCATTGGTGAGCTTAAATAACATCTTTTCTATTATTCTGTCATAGCGATCCTAAAAATGATTTCACAAAAAAAAAACAAACGACCGTACGCAAAATGTATAGGATTTTCGACATGCTAAAGCATATTTTTACTTTGTAAAAACCATAATGGGTATCTAGATTGACAATGATATCTGAGATATTTTTCAACCTGTTCAGTTTTTATAGAGCATTTTTTCACGGCAAAGTTTGCGGATTGAAGATCCTAGTATAGCGAGTGCTTTTTTTGATATCTTTTTTTAAGCATATTCTATGAAATTTTGTTAAGATTGAACTGTAATGAGTACTCGTGGTCAGTACTATGACCAAAAATTCGCTCTTTTAAGTTTTCAGGCTCAGGGCGTATTTGTTTTTGGTTTCGGAATGTTTTTCAATCCCGAAGTACTACCTAATAGTCGTCGAGTAAAAGTTTCCTTCACCTAAATAAATACCTTGAGTTCATTTACGACTGTAGCTGCTTTGTTAGCGTCAAATTTGTTTCTGCAAACAGCTAAGGGTTTTCAAGGTTGCCCGGTAGAGTTCCGTCTTCTGACATTATGACAGAGCTTCCGTTACAAAGTTAACTAGGTTTAATGTACGCGGAATAGGTGTATCTGTACAATTCTGGACGACTTGAGAAAAAAATGATTCAAGATTGTTTCTCAATCTAGAGAGTTCAAAATCTTTTTAAGTTCTAGTATTTGCAAAAACTGTCCAAAATGGATTGTCTTCGCGCCCAGTTAGGTTCTGAAAAGAATGTGCAACTAATCCTGCTTCTTGTTTGGTGCAGAACTCGACCTGTTAAGTTCAAAAAAATTTTGATGCTCAGAAAGGGCCATGCTTGCAGCGCATTTTGTTACTTATTGCATTTGGTCTCAATCATCCGTCTGTTTTTAGAGGGTGATAATCTTTGCGCCGAAAAAAAGTTACCAAGGGACAGGTATTTTGCGATCTCGGTTGAGGTTTAACGTTTTAGCGAGCGTTTTCAGACAATTACGTAATGCACTGCCATTCGACTTACTAACAATATTTTTTGATCTCTCTATTCAGAAACGTTTTTTATCCCTACCTGCCCCTGATTCGTTCGAAATTATGTTATCCTTTCTGTTCCGGCCATTGAAAATGGGGAGGAACTTTGTATTCAGTTGTGCTGTTTTTCACGCGAAATAAGGTGTCACAAATAATCATGGGACTGGTTTGAGTGATATATCATATTGACACTCTTTCAGTTATGATTCGTACTAAAAAAAATTTTCCAAAAAACTTCCCGGTGTCGAGAGAAGTTGGTATGAAATTTTTTGATTTTTCGTCCTAATTCGAGCAAAAAAAGCCAGCGAGTAGTTTTATACCAGCTGAATTATGCCCGTTTTAAGACCTTGAAACCTAACTTTAAGCTAGTGAAACTAGTTTTTGAAGTTTTTAAAGTTCGATATGGTAAATAAAAACAGCTACAAAAAAATTTTGAAATAAATATTCTTGAAATTTTTTGAAAATTTTCTAGTCATTTTTTTTTCAAAAATTTTTGTTCATTTTGTCTACATTACTCTGAATTTCTAATATACCTCATTTATAATTTTACGTCAGATCCTTTCTTCACACCAAACAGAAAAAAGTACACTAATTTGGAGAAAAAAAACTCTTTCTAAAAATTACTTTTCTAAAGATTATGGTCGAAACCTTCTATGCTACTTATTTCAAGATTGATATTGATTACCTAAAACAATCTTCATTTGAAGCAAAAATTGTCTCGCTGAGGGCGCTTAGACAGGCAAAATATTTCTGATAACTAATAAGCACACTAGTTATCAGTTGAAATAAGAGGAGTTTTTTCATAACAAACAATAAGCCTTATCTCTCCTTTTATGTTTCCTTCATCAAGCTAACGATTTATTAGCTTTACTCTACACTGGACGTAACTCATAGGCGGTCTTGAATTTTGGAGATGGGGTTTTGCAAGTGAAATGGTATATTTTCGAACTATCTCATTAATCAAATAGCCCTTGCTTGTGGTATGTTTGCGTTCACTTCTTTTCTGTTGCTCCAAAAAAGAAGAAAGACGTTAAACAATTTAGCCATTTTGTAACATCTTCTACATTGTAGAGGATATCTTTTAAATGTCCGAGAGACCTTCAGCCAAGCGAACACACGCGAGTGTTCCGGTACTCTCTTTAGTACTCGGACGTTTGAGATGGCTGTATTAATATAAAAGTCTAACAGTAAACCATTTGGTATTATTGCTTTATTAACAGATTTTACATCAACACAGAAAGGACATTGAAACAATTAGATTTTCCTAGAACCGCAAGGAACAGTTTTTACACAACTGAGTTAATAACAACTAAAAGAACTATCACATACAAATCAATTGATCATTCCTGATGATTTTGACCAATCTTTATTTTTACATTTTGTGTTTATTTCTTCATCTGCAGAGTTTTTAGTGAACGAGTTTAAGCGATTAAAAATTTTTGTTTCATTTTGCTCACTAAATCGCATGTACAGCGCAAGTATCTTCTGATCTATAGGCTTCTCAGCCAGCAAAGACTGAGCTAGTACGCAAATTTCAAAGCAAAGCAAGTTTTTTTTTGCGAAGAAAGAAAAAACTATACTTGATCAGACAGCCTAACTGTTGTGATAAGATTATTAAATAGATCTGATCTGTTATGTGATTAACTTAATTTAAAAAAACCAAGCAAATGGAAACAGAAGCAGCTGCAAAGCATTTACTAAATGGACCGAAATTATTACCTTCAAAAATCTTAAATGATTAGGAGGGGCATTTTGGGTCAATTTTTGAAACATTTCGTCCGTTTTTGGAGACCTCAAACGAAAATCCAACTCTACGTGGACCCGCTATCGGGTGTTGTGTTACACAGATCATTGAATTTCCGTCCGTCAAATTCTTTATCTTCAAATTTAAATGCCAGATCAAGCTGCAAGCTTTTTTGAATGTACTTTAGAGTTTTTCTAGCTTTTCGCGGTTCAAATTTTTTGATTTTCATTTTTCTGTTGCAATTTTTTTTCAATAAGTGATGTTTTAGGTACAACCCATACTTTTAAGGAATTTCTACATTTTGTCACTCTAGGAATAATGATCTCTAACTTGTTTTTTTTTTCATGAATGCCGTTGCCGTACTAGCTCCTCAACATTCTTGCGGCAGAAAGGAGAAAATGGATTTCCGCTTATAGGTGCATTCACTTTGTCGTAGTCTCTTTTTATACTAGAGCTGTTTACCAAAAGCATCGAACTTTTCTGGAGAATAACACATTATATCAGTTCGCTGTGTCTACTATGGTCAGTGCGTTGTCGATCTCCAAAAGAAAAATCACTGCGTAGTTTTTTGTCTACATAGCTCGACTCTATAACTTCTGGGCTTCTGTTAGAAAAAAATCCAACGAACTTGTTCCAGTATTAACAAGCATCTGTTCAAAACATTCTTAAAAAAGCAGCTTCAGTATGTTTTGTTCTTACTAATCATCAGGTTGTAATGTTTCCCAATTTGTTTTATCGAAATTACTGTCTCCTATTATTATTATAAACGAGCAATTGTTATCATTTTTTAATATTGAGCTAGAGTATGTATTGGCGCACAAAAAGTTTGCTCTGTCCATCGCTACGCGCTTTTTTCTGGTGGATTGTACATGCACCACAAAAAAACTACCTGTCATCATATTAATTTGAACAGCAACGCAATCTTCTAATTTCAAACCAATAAAATGATGAACATGCTTTTCTGTTTTAACTGCAAATAAAGCACCGCTGTATTTGGTCAAATGATTAGAACTTTTTCCCTCCGACCAGTAAAGAATAGAGCATCATTTGTGATTTCTTCCGCTAACCAAGTTTCAGTGACCTCTGGAAATTCATAGAAAATACCAACTAAGCAGTTTGCGAAACGGAACCTCCGCTTAAGGTCAATCAGACTCCGTACATTATAAGTCAGTATGCTCACATGGCTTAGTTTTGTCGAGTTAAGCTCTAGTCATTGATTAGTTACTTTTATTCTTTCGGTGCCGCTTTTTTGCTGTAATTCTAGATTACGTAAGCGTAAAATTTGTCTTTCTGCTCCGTTTTCTTTCATGGCTTTTTTTCAGTAGTTTTTTTCTTTCGTAAGTACTTGGGGACTTAGTTGTTTACTGACAAACACTAGTTTTCTGTACATTTTTGGCTTGTGTAGCGACAGAAGTATTGTTCTACGTTGCCAAGGATTTGCTAATTTAACCACAGTAATCTGTCTCGATCTTTTTATATGTCACAATTTATGTACATCTTTTATTTCACTATTAAATGCTATATTTTGTCTTCTTGGAGGAGATCAAGTTGAAACTCCGCTTTGGAATCTTTTACACTTCTAATGCGTATCCCGTCAAAAACTTGATCATTATGCGGCTGTTTTTTGTTTTCTTCAGTAGGAAACTGATGAGAAGCGCAGGTTTTTTTCAGGGAAGTTACAAAGTTTTTACTTGCTCTAATTCATCAAAAAAGTCAACTAATCCGTTTATTAAGTACTGTTTGCAATGATCTTGTCGCGTCAATTCTTTTTGACAGAGGAGTTACGCATAAGTAACACACTAGTAGCCACTTCCAGAATGCCATCCAACGCATTTTTCGACATACCCGTGCATTGTGTTGTGCATTTGATCCCCACAGAAAAAATCGAAAGACATTGTCTTTAGCTGTGATAATTGATGCGCACGTCATGCAATTCCCAGCAAAAGATACACTTGCAATCTACTCTGTTTCACTCACACTCACCAAGCGCGTAGTGCGCTGCTTTTCAAACTCATTATAAAATGGAAACAAGACTGCTCGTATCAGGGCGAAGCCCTGAATGTTCCGACTGCCCTTTAAGGTTTAAGGAGCAGTAATAACATTAAAAAATTCAATGAAATAAAACAAAATGAAAATTTTTTTTCTAAAATTTAAAATTTTTTATGAAAATCATCCCCCTCACACGCCATATTAAGTACAAAAGGATAGATTTCGCTCCTTGTAACAAACCAATTACGGCAAACAAGCTTCTTTTAACTAATTTGGAACGATTTCTAAGACGGATTAACTCTCCGCTTACGCGTTATTAGCGCGAAATATATCGCGCGTTAATTGTCCCAAACTGACCAAAATGGCAATCTTTAAACCCCCGTAACTTTACGAAAAATGATTACAGGTGAAATATCTTTTCAAATTTGAGCTCAGGACAACAATACCTTTCGAATGATATAAAAAAATTCCGTCAAAAATGGCTAGTTAAAAAGTCGAAATTTGTCTGAAGAAAAAAAAAACCCACCCCGAGCACAAATATTCCGTTACTTTCGTATCGAAAGTCGGAACAAAAACTCTATTGAATAAGCTTAGGTCCCGATTTATAGGAGCCACTCACTTCCTCCACAGAATTGTCTTCGAGATGTCTTTCACAAATCATATAACAAAAGTAACCATTTTTTAATTTTTTGCAAAATTTTTCAAAATGATTATTTTAATGTTTTGAATTTTCAAATTATCAGACATTGATCAAGGCATACATAAACACGCTATACAAAAGAAATAGGATTTTTCAGCATTTTTGAAAAAAAAATTTAAGTGAAAAGAAAAAAGAAGCCAATATTATCGTATCCAGGACTACGTTATGCACACAAAAAAATTAAATTTTGCATGCAAATTTTTTTTTTTCGAAAAATGTTTGTTTGCGTACAAAATTCGATTTGCGGTTGAAAAAAAAAATAAAAAAATTTTTGAGACAAATTTTCAAAATTCTTGAAAAAATTTTTGTGTCGCCATCAAAAAATGCCAGTCATACAATTTCCATATATGAGAAATGTATCGAAAGCATTTTTTTCAAAAAAAAACTTTATATCAGTTTTTTTTGTCACCAGTCTGTTCAACTGTTCTTAAAGAGCCGCAGAAATGGTTTTATTTTTTTCTATTGTTTTTCGAAAATGTATGAAAATTGTATGACAAGCATTTTCTCCATACACTTGATGTATGGATTTGTATGATAATGATTTTTGTTGGATGGAATTGTATGATGAGCATTTTTGGTGAATGGAGGTCAACCCGGCCTCGTTCGCAGAAAAAGATTTGGGTTCTCAATATTCACTGAACGCAGCAATGGTTATGGCCTGAACTCCACTGCTATTACAAATGTTTGAAAAAACCAACTAAAGAGCAGACGTCAGAAGTTTTCAAAGACGTCCTGATCTGTTCGATGAACTGCTACGAGAGTGTACAGATATAAAAAAAACGTTGTTAAAAAACAAAGAAGGACAGAAAAAAGTTTGCAAACACGTTCGCGAACATTATGAAACGAGGCAAATTAATCGAGTAGTCATGGTGGAGGAATTATACTGTTACAAGAATTGATTGTGAAAGAAAATGGAAAAAAATGGTGAAAGAACAACTGCTAGACCTTCGTCCAATACAACGCAGTATTCCGGTTGGCGCCCTTGTTGACTGACTTGAAAAAGATCTGGTCTTTAATCAAGTGTTCGTCCACAATGTAACCGGAAATGTTAAAAACAATGCGCTATGCAACTCAAAGGAGCAGTAGAACCATCTGCGCGGGCCCCTCCTGCTATTTCTGTGCAAGTAGGGCGGCCATTCATGCGTTGCATATTGTGCAATAATAACATCACACACAAACAACAAAAATGCCGCGGGATGTTTAGGAACAATGCGAATTATAAAGAGTTCAAAAGTTCAAACAGACAACGCATTACAAGTATCGGATCGAAAAATCAGTGCTGTGGTACTTGTTAAAAATACAGAGACCCGCTAAGGCTTGACTCGGCCTCTCTCTTTTGCGTCGCGTGTGACAATATGTGCCACAAAAAAGAACTCTGCAGCGGAATTAACAGATAACACCAAAGCGAGTGGAGATGTCGAGCCCATACAACAAGCGCTGTAACAGCGATCGTAACACTATCCAGCAGACATGTAATAGCGCATAAAAGAGAACAGGCAAAGCTTGTTGTCAAAAAGGTCTGCTGCGAACACTGCAAAAAGATCATTGCGAGAGGCACTCGCCCATTCACGTGTACCACTCGCTAAAGCGTTTGCTCAAAGTTTGTCTAGCACGCGCAGCACACTCACGAAAGGAGATTAATGTGTTCAGCTAACTCGGCGCGATGCACTGCAAAAATTTCGGACAAAATCCCTTCAATGAAGCAATTGATCAGGGAGCTAGTAGACAAGCGGAAAAAAAACGACCAAGCCACCATTGGCACCCTGGAGAACTGCTTGTTAAATTTGGTTATCAATCATTTTCAAATAAGTGACCACCTTGCATTACGATTTTCTTATTATTTTGTCGTGGCGATCCGAAGAATCATTTTTCAAAAACAAGGGGTCGTTTTTTAAAAATATTGGAGTTTCGGAATGCTAAAGCAGTTTTTCAGAAAGTGAAAATCATAATAAGCATCTAGTATGTCAATTACATCTGAGATTTTCCCAAGCTCCTTAAATTTTTTGAGGAATTCGTTACGGCAACTTTTGCCGACTGAAGATCTGAGTATAACGTTTTCTTTTTTGGTTTTATTTATTTTTAGGGTCGTATTTCATGAAATTTTGTAGAAACTGAAATGCTTTGAGTACTCGTGGTCGGTCCTAACAGAAGTTTTGCACATTTCCGTTTTCAGGCTCCGGACATATTTTTGCTTCGATTTCAGAAAGTTTTCAAGTCTCGGAGTACTTGCTTATCGACATCGAGTGACAATTTCCATCACCTTTCTAGCATGTGTTTTCGACTGTAGCTGCTTTACTAGCGTCTGCAAAAGACGGTGGAGCATCAGGATCGCCTTGTTGAGTTCCGTTTTCTTACAAAATGATAGAGCTCCGTAAACAAGAAAACTAGTTTTACTGTACGCGCAATGAGTGTATCTGTACCACTCTGTTGAATTTGAAAAAAAACCTGGTTCAAGGTTGTTTCTCTATTCAGATAGTTGAAGGCATTATTAGGTCTATTTTTTAAACAAAAAACGCCCCGTTCTGGATTGTAATATTGCCCAACTAGGTTTCGAAAGGAATGTGCAGTCTTTTCTGTTCCTCGTTTGTTGCCACATCCGATCTGTAGTTTCAGAATTTTTTTATCGCTCAGAGAGGGCATTGTTTCTAGCGCATTTAGCTGATTGCTTATAAAAATTGGTCTCAACCAATCGTCTTTCTCAATGAGGGCGATAATTTTCGCGCACAAAAAAAGAAAGGTCTAAAGGGTTCGAGTATTTTGCCATCTCCAATGAAGTTTAACAGTTTAATGAGCGTTGCCCTCAGAGGATTAAATTCTGCGCTGCCCTTGGACTTATTAACACGATGTCTACAAAATTTGAAGAGATTTTTATCCGGACCTGCTCCTGATTCATTCGAAAAGACATTATTGTTTTTTTATAGATGGATTTTAGCATGCTTTCGTTAACGAATGTCTTTAAAAAAATCGGAAGAATCAACTTGTTTCTCTTTTGGACTTTCAAATCAACTTCAAAACAATCAGTCAATGTGAATAAGTCGATTCTTCCAATTTTTTTCAAGTTATTCGTTAAATAGAAACAGGGTGCTTGAATTTTAAAATTTTAAATATCATCAAGAAACAATGAAATACTTTATTGCCTAACAAAAGCTTTGTGATACAAATAATTTATTACTATATATCGACAAAAGAAAATATAATTTGCAAGTTTTTCAGTCCTTGGCAGAAAACAGTTGATGTACTCTTTTATGCTTTTTCAAAAATTATATGTCCGTTCAAAATCTTTAAAAACCGAAAGAACACTTCGAATGTAACCGGTTAAGTTTGGCCTTGAGATTTCAGATGGAATAACAAAAATTGTGCGAATCTAGCAACTACCGTCAAGGAAATGTCATGAACATCCGGATAGAATGAATAATAGCACCAATGGTGCATGTTGCCTTATCCGGCTAGTGAGGTACTTCACAGTGCTATGTTTCCACTGACTCGATTCGACTCAAATCAGCAATGCTTCGATCGACTCGAGCAAAATGGGTCTCTTTCGAACCACTCGACCCACAGTTGCTATATATTTGGAATTATATACAGGAGTTATGTTTCAAGACGGATAACAGCTCTTATCCAATTGTATTGAACGCTGTTGGAATAAAAAATCCATCAACTGACCCAACTTGAAGAGAATGCAAATGCCAGAAATAATTTTAGTTTATACCCTGTTTTTTTTTACTTGAAGTATGCCAATGCAAAAATGCTGTTCAAATTTCGACTATATTCTTTGTAGTTTTTGATGGGTATCCTAAAAGCCGATTGCTTTTTTGGTTTTTTCTACCAGCTTTGATCTTCAGGCGTAGTTAATTGAATGTTACGCTTCCTATTTGAGTTTGTTGAAGAAAAGTTTGATTTTAATAAAAGTTTTTTGCTGTTCAAAAAATATAAAATTTGTTCTAGCAGCAAATGTTCTCTAAATACTACAACTTTTAAAAACCATTCGTGTTTCTATATTGCTTTAATAAGATATCTCTGAAAATAGATAAAAATTGAAAGTAAAAAATTGCTTTGTTTTTTTTTTCAATATTAGTAAAAACTCACTCAATTCTCTCTTTTTTGTTTTGAAAAATCACATACTAGATATTCTTCAGCTCAACTTTCTTTTTCAGCGTCACAAAAATAGTTATGCTTTCCCAAATTTATAACATTAACCCCAACTCCTCGTTCATTTACGCACCTACACTCAGGTAGACAGTATTCCCCTCAAATTTCCCACTTTATTCTTATTTACTCCCCGGAAAAAAATAACAAACAAGCCATCTTCACATCAAAAAGTAATTAACTATAAACTGAGGCGAAACAGTTTGAATTAATTCAAAATTTTTAAAAACACCCTTATTTGATACCATCCACACTCACACATTGTCATGCTCGAAATGACAATTTTTTTGTCTTTTGATGCAAAAATTTGGATTATAGCTCGGCCCCTTCAATATGGAATGATTTAGGTGAAAATATAGGAGAACACTTTTTCAACAATTCGCGCAAACCCAAAAAATGATTGCTTCTTTTTAACGACGGTTTAGTTAACTCGTAACCAGGGATTTGGTCAATTTTCTTTCATCTTTCAAAAACAACTGTCCAATTATTTCCCCCCTGCATGTCATTATACCTTTAGTGATCCGGCTGCTTCGCCCGCGGCAACTAAACTACTGTCGAAAATTGAAGGTAACTCTCGCGGCAGAAAAATTCCCTACCATATTATTTTCTATAAGAACTAAAACAAATTCTAAAATCTATCTTACTAAACTAACTAAATTATGTTATAATACAATAATTTTAGATTTTTTCGGCTATCTCATTTTCGAACTAGAGGTGCTAGCCCACTATACACGCGTTGGCCTGTCTGCTTTAGCTATTACGGTATTTCCCCAAGGGTACTATCTATCTGCACACATTGCGATTCACATTATCGCACCCGAAATTTTAATAACCAGAAAACAAAAACGCTATAATAAAGAACAAAACAAAAATCTGAAAAAAAAACAGAAGTCCATTACAAAATAAGAAAATGTATGAGCCAAACAGATAACAGATTGCGATAATGAGGCAAATGAAATGAACTAAACTTGATTATAGTCAGCAGTTGATTTACGCTGGTGGTGCGAATATCAACGTATATTTCACAATCAAATGCTCAAGCTATGATTTATCACATATATATCTGAGGTCGTGATCAGCTGCGCTTCGAGCTATGTAATAATTCAGATCTTGAGGATTTGTGCGTTTTTTTGTAATTCCAGAAGCCGTAGGACAAAAAATCGTCTATGCCTCCATTGACATATGAGCGGAGTTCCATAAAATACTTGTATCATCGACCGGTTCCCCTTAACGTTCAGGTAAACACCTTCCTCTTGATAATCAGTAATGCCCAGCCAGGTTGAGTACCCTTGCGTTTTATTATTCAGGAAGTCCAAATATCCAACGGAGTGTTCCAATTGATACAGCAGAACTCCTTGGTATTTGTCTTCACACGAGGTTTTTGCAACGCGTTCCAACTAGCCAAATCGTTAACGAAAACTAACCAATGGAGAATAACTTCAACGTTTGAACAGTTGGTCCTTGCAATAGAAAGGCATTACAATGTTGGACCTCTTCATTTACGATGTTTTTACAATCTCGGTACTTATGGTTACAAAAAATATGGATGGTCGTACAGAGATATATACAGGGGCGGATCTTGGGGAGTTTCTCAAGATGGAGAGGATTCTCAAAAAATTTTTAATAATTTTGTCGACCAAATTGATTTTCTGAGCTCTCCCAAATCACTATACAGACCCTGTTCTGACTAAATTTTATGCGCCGCAGCCAAATTTTAAACAAAAAGTTGCGTTTTTTTGGCGCGCGCTCCCCCTCAAAATTAGTATATTTTGGCGCCTAAGGCGCCCTTAGATAAATTTTAGATAAATTTTAGCCAAAAGTGAATATCTCAAAATAGTTTATAAGGGGGACCTTTTGGGTCGGCAGGGGGTCGAACCCCTAGGGGGAGAACATCACCCCCTGCCCCCTCGCTATATCCGCAGCTGCTTTTGCGAGTTTTTTGTTTTGTCAAGATAAATTTGAAGAAAACTTAGGTTTAAGGTCCAATTTTTTCAAACATCAGAGCCAATGAATATTTTGACGCAATTAAAACCTGCAGAATTTTGCGCAGTTGAAACCTGCAGAAAATGTTTCTGAAAGCTGCATCAAATTAAAGTACAATAAATTTGGTGAATCTTTTACAACAACCAACAAATTAAAATACATTTGTGGCTTGGCAGTGAACAAAAAATCGTGTACACATATTCAAAACGTATACACGCTTATGACTCCCTCCGTGAAACTTAATTAGCAAAGTTTTGAAAAATGACTATTAAGCAAAAGCTTGTTGAGTTTGCGTTTTGAAAAATATCTATGGTTTAAAACAAATTATGCTTATTATTGAATGTTTCGTGTTGGAATCTGATCTAAACTACATTTTATAATTGGATAAATTGGATATTTTATCACTGTAAAATATTTAATATTAATCAATCATAATCCATCTAACTAACAGCCCACTTATTTGTAAGTGCTGAAATTACTTGTAATTTCAGCACCAGAGAGTTTTGAATTTAACTTAGAAATTAGTTGCCTCTCCAAGAGAACTTCAGCAGCCGCAATAAACCAGTATACCCTAGATCTATTGAACCTAGCAGAGACTAGTTAAACACCCTAAGACTAGTAAGTATAAGAGTAAGATTAGGATCGGTATTAGACTAAGAAGTTGCACGAATCTATCCGGCCGAAAATAAGATAGCGTGACGAGCAGACGGTGTACCCTATCCGAAATTACTCTATGAGTTAACCACATCGGTTCTAACTCATCTGGTGCGACCATAAGTCTCGAATAAGACCTTAATAGCTTAGAGCTAACCAAAAATAGATTAGAATTAGACAAAACATTTTCAAAACGTTATACGATAATAATTTATTTGAAATGTCTCTACGGCTCAATAGATTAGAGCCGATATTTCGAACAATAATAGAACTACCCGGAATTGGAAGAAGACCTCGGACAAGAGACGACATACGACAAAGTAGAAACTTACCATTTAGTTTTATGATTGTACGGCAAAAGCCAACACAAACTTTTGTATTTAGAATCTTATTAGCAATGAATTTAGATTTTCATTTGCAAACATAAAATTTTGAAGTAAACCTTCATGATCATTTCAGGCGCTAAACAAAATTATTAATGTGCAATAACGATTGATAAAAAGATCTCAGATCGTTTTCTTAATTTCTGCAGCATTATATAAAACATATTTGAAAAATATTTATTGAAAATAAAAATAAAAATTAGTAGCATGACAATAAATTGTTAGTAATCATAAATCATCCTGTTGTTCCAGCTTCATCACCTAAACATAACAGCATTCATAAGCTCACTAATATCATTAAAGAACTAAATCTTTTTATTCAAAAAATTTAAATCATTTTAAACTTAAATTCACTTAATTTTTAAAATCAGATCATCAAGGCTTATCCTTGGATCTTAATAAATTTTCTATATCAATAAATTTAAAACCTGATCATCAAGGTCTATCCTTGGATCAACAGAACAATTTTGTTCTCCCCCACCCACTTAGCAAGTGTCTAACGACCTCAAACGTCGATTTACTATCCAACCCTTCAAAAAGACCCAGGACTAATAGAAATTTTTCAATAAAACTTACCATTTAACTTAAGATAAACAATGAAGAACTTCGGTTATTCATCCTTCACTTGAACCCTCCTCTTACCAGACCCAGGATAGATCTTAGACTTAGTAAGTTTAAAATAGTATCTAACGAACTACTTGCGTTCTAATTATACCTGAACCTTGTGGATCGATTTACTATTCTCCAACCCTTGAACACAATCACTACCCCTAAGTAAGATTAAGTAAGTTAACACCTTTGCTTAGACTAGCCACGAAAAAGTAAAAAATCATTCTTCGGAATCGATATACTTTTCTCTCCAACCCTGAACAAAAAGACCCAGGTTAAGCTAACCAAAAAAACGTAAGGATTAACAGTCTAAGGAAATAGAAATAACTAACAACATCTTGCATCCCTCATCCTAAACCTTATGTCATTCAAAAATTTAGGAAATAAACAAACAATCGTTTTACACAACTGTGAAGAAATAGATAACAAAAAATACGATCTTGTAATCACACCTCATACACAAACAGTTGGATACATTAGAACAAAACGACAAACAATAAAAAGAAAAATTATAAACAAACAAAAAGAAAATCCAAGAATTCCTTGGAATGTTAAATTTCTTAAGCAAATACGTTTATAAAATGCAATTATACTTAAGACCCTTCTATAATATCCTCAGACAACAAAATAACTTTGAATGGACCACTGAACATCAAACACGATTTGAAGAAATTAAAAAACTTTTAACTGAACAAATTTCAAAGATCCAAACCAACCATTCTATGCAATGTGCGATGCTTCACATTTTGGCATCGGCGCAGCATTATTACAATCACATAGCGGTACAAATAAAATGAACCTTATATCAGCAAATTCCCGATTATTCACTCAAGCAGAGCTACGACTCTCATTACCAGATACATTAAGTCGAAATACACCACCTGAATTACTCACACGAAAAACTACAGTCGAAATACCAAAAAATATAAAATTTTATCTCGCAAAAGATGATACATCACCCCGACTAGAATGCAAATATGCAGTAAAAACTGACATTGATCAATCACAAATAAATAACCTACAACATTTTTCACTTTACTTAGATTGCCAAAATAATCACTACGAAGTTGATCTACTAGGAACATCCACATTCAAACCAATTTCATACTCACAATGGATAAAAAATAACACCCAACAAAAGAGAATAAAACACCACTCAATTAAAAAAAGACTTTTTTCCATTAATTGAAAAAGAAAATTTAACTGATAAAATAAATTTATCAGGACCGCAAACAAATGATTCAAAATACACAATAAATCAAGTTTTTGACCTCCATGACCCACTTGACACAATCCCCCTATCAAAACTGGAAATTGAAAATATTTTTCTCCCTCCAACAGATAAAATTACAATTGAACTCTTAAAACAATATCAAAACCTCGATCCAGTAATTAGACAATTAAAATCATGGCACAAAACAAAACTAAGCCAGTAAAAGCAGATACCACAATTTTAGGAAATAAAACACTCCTCCGATATTTCGGAAAAATTTAATAACACGGCAATCATTGACAATACAGATCTTTTAGAATATCAATTAGATGATTCTAAAGTTCCCTGTCTTCCTTTAAGTATGATATTAATAGCTTTTAACATCTCACATACACAAAATACTAAAGGACACTCCGGATCAGAGAAAACATACTCAAACTTTACACAAAATTTTTATTTCCCAAATGCACCAATTTGGATAAAAGTATTATGCAATGATTGTATAATATGTCAATTGAACAAACCCTATCCAAATCAAAAACAAATAGCACAAAAACAAGATTTTAAAGGACAAAGTTTATATTTTAACCATCGCATTTCATTCGATACAAAAGGACCCATTTCACCAATCTCAGAAGGAAACTCCTACATTATGGTAATTGTTGACGCATTTACACATTATGTAGCACTCAACCCAGTACCACATTGTAATGATTATTATGCTTACACGACACTTTATGAACACTGGATAGCTAAATTCGGATTACCCGAAATCGTAGTTACAGACAACGGTACAGAATTCATAAATAATGAAATCATCACACTATGCAACTTATATCACATCAAACATAAACCACGTACATCTCATGCACCTTGGACAAACGGTTTAGTCGAAGGTATGAACCGTTCACTACAAGAATATCTCAGATGTATCATAAATGGAAATGATACAAAATACACAGAATGGTCAGCAGATAAAAAATTATTTCCCTTAGCATATAATTCGCAAATCACGACAACTCTAGGAATGTCACCATACGAAATGGTTTTTAATCAAAAGCCACGTAAGCCAATTATGTTTTTAGCAAATTCTCATAAAAATGCACAAGGTTATTGCCAACCAAATAAAGACTCAATTTGTTATAACTTACCTTTACACACACATGATGAAGATCATTTTCATCACCCAAAAACTCTTAAATTAGCCTCCGGCACACATACCGAATGGATTTTAAACAGAGATAAAAAACACAATGAAATTTACCAAAAAGTAACAAAAAAATTGTTACAAAGGCAAAATATTAACGACCAAATTAATTCACGCTTTACACCAGCCACAGACTTAAAAATTGGAACATTTGTCTTAATACCTAACTTTAATACACGAAAAAAAATTTCTAAAAAATTAAAACCCCTTCGAAAAGGACCATACCAAATAATTGCCAAACCCACTGACGTAACGTATAAACTCACTGATTCAAATCAAAAATAAAAATTGTTCAACATCGAAACAAATATTGCCCTACTACCCAAAAGAGTACGCACTACGCGAATTAACTCAATTATATTCTTTCACAGGTTTAAAAGTTATTCAAAATCATCCACATACGGAAAAAGAAATAGATCAACAACACAACATTCATCATGAAAAGCAAAATACAAAACCAACTACAATTCAAAATAATACAAAAACACCAGATCAAAAAATACCTCAAAAAGAAAGAAAAAATAGGAAAATGATAGACAAATTTCTACCACAAGAACAAATAGAGAAATCAGAACATAGAGAATCATCACGACTTAGAAACCAACCACGTAAAAACTACAAAACATTCATCCCACAATCTAAAATATTAAAGAAAAATGAATTTCAAAAACTTAACTTAAATTTTAAAAATTAATAATCCTTGCACCTCTGGATCATATTGAACTTTCATTTTTCAAAATAACATGCTGATAAAACACGCAAAAATTCTAGTTCAGATTCAGCCAATAGGATTCATTCAATCCGTCACCTTCTATAACTATAACACCAACCTATTAGACGAAAGATATTAAACTCCAGGCATATCTATAACTATAATTTTACAACCTCCAGGTCAAAAATAAGCAAACCGCTCAAACTTGACAACTAAAATAAATATCACCGTAATATCATTACCCTCCTTTATCTAATAACGCAAAGATCAACAATATTTTCCCAACTTAGACCTCAAAAACCCTCCAAGCAAAAATGGTAAATTAGCCTAAAGTAAAAATACGACCGTATTCATTTGGCCTAAAGTACAAAAATCTCAAAAATACCCCAGATCATCTGACAAATAAAAATAACGCAAAGAAGACCTCCCAAACACCATAGAATTAGCCCACAACAACTTTTCACAAAACTCAACCCACTTGTCAAAAAATCAATAAATAACTCGACCACACTTGAATCTCGCCTCAAACAACAAAAAATATTCGACAAAGAAATCATTTCTTAAATGCTCTTCTCTCGATCAGTCAATATCTTTAAAAATACAATTTTCAATTTTTTTATAAACTTTTTCATAATACTTAAACTTTTATTCAAATTTCTATTTGATACCTTTGAAGCTTTTATAATAATTTTAATCATTTTTTGCAACATTTTTTAAATTTTCTACTCCCTATTTGAAATATATCTCCAACTTTCCAAAACATTGACCATATTCACAGGTATGATAACCCAAAGTTTATTTAAATGATACGAACAATTTTTAGTAGAACAGATATTTTTTTACTATTTGTAATTTTTATAACATTTTTATCATCCCTAATATTGACAATGTGCAAACGTATAAAAAGGCAATAATCACATTTGCTTTAGCAACAATCCTTTTAATTCTTTTCATTGAAGAACACTACAATAGACATAAATTTTTCCAATAGAAAAAATCAACAACATACTTTCAAAAATTGCTAACCAACAATCACAGAATCAGTCTTCACCGACATCATCCCAAGAAAACCCGACAATACCTACAACTACCCAAAACCCCCAAACATTCACACGAATTTCTTTTCAAGATAACCCATACACTTTTGAAGAACGACACGCTCGCTTATCTGAACCATTAGAACCAGTTCAGCGACAGGCACCCCTAAGTGAACCAACATATAACTTATACCCAACTTTACCACAAGAATTAAGTAGAATAAGAAACATTAGTCAAAACCAAAATACAGTTGAAATAAATAGACAATTTATACATCCACGACGCTATAGAAATTTTCAAACCCCCCGAGTTCATTTTGACATACCTCAATCACCAACACCAATTATTCGAGAAAACCCAAATAGTACATTACCAGAAACTCCCCACTCCTTTCACAACGTAGCACCTCAAGTATACCCTCAGATTACTTAGGTTCAACACCAACATCTGAACAAATACGTGAAAATCCCTTTAACCCCCCAATCTCACAGCACGACTACCATATTGGACAACACACTCATTTACACAAGGTGAACCAAACTTAGTAAACGACCCAATAAAAATATCTACGGATACAACAACATCATCATCACTACCAGAAACATTATTGCTACCATCAACACCATCATTAAGCCAGATTTCACCGACGCCTTTCCCTTTAAATTTTCCAAATAACCTCGACGCTAGATATCGAGAACAATCATCAATAAATACCCCTTTAAGATTAGATTGGGATACATTCACAGCACCCCCACCATTATTTGGACAATATCAAGAAAGTAATCGACTCCACAGTTGGGCACTCAATAGACTACATTATAGACAAGATATCCACGAAGACATTCGTGAACATAACATCCAAATACTCCAACAAAATAGTCTCCAATTAAAATTCGAAATCACGATTAAACTTATTAATATTGTTCAACATCCTTACCCATTAATTCCACCTAATATATCAGCTTAATCGCTACCATCACCATTTATAACAACTGAAGTGATATATAAGTACGACAGATATACCAAAAACACAATTGGTTACATCACATTTTATAACCCATACTCAGGATTATCATACACATGTATATTTTAAAAATATTAACATTTCAACACATCTTTTTTCTAATATTTTCCGATCAGAACACAAATCCTTCTCCTCGCACAGGACCCCGGGATTTAGTAACACGCTACGATTGTGAAGAAAACGAACAAAAAACACTACACAAATATGCTATAAATCAAGTATCACAATGCGAAACAGAACCACAAGCTATAGAAACTACAAATGTAATAGCAACACTGTATTCAAAAGCCCGAGCAACAACAGTCGCAGGATATAAATTTACAGCAACATTCTCCGAAAAGAAAGTACATTGTTCACAAGTTTCAAACGGAAATAAAAACCGACTTGATCACGAATCATTCTACCAAAGTAATATAGAACGACTTCTACATCTAAATCCTGATGATTGTAAAAACGAACTACTCAGACTAAACATCACAAGAAATAAAAACACGGACAGAAAAATAGTACATTTTCAAGTCTTTGCCGATTCTGTACATCAAGCAGAACTTGAAAGATATCAAGGACATATAAAACTAGATGAAAAATACCCATACAACGGCGCACACGGAAGATTAACTTATGACATACACGATAAACACTGGATACCACACATTGGAAAAAATAATCCCTCAAACAGCAAAGCAGACACAAAAAATAAAGGATATCAAGAAATAATGTTTTTCGATTGGAAAATACAACTCGAAAAAGTACAACTCACACGAGATTTATCAGACAACACAATGATCTATCAAGGAATTACATTACCTTGCAAAAACGATCAAGGTTATTGTGACCCTACAACACGGACATAAGCAACAATTGTTTGGTTTCCCGAAGATACATGCACAACATTTCAAGTAGCGAAAATACACGCTCGAATGATAAAATTTCAAGAAAAATATTTTATATGATCAATTCCATACGAACAAGTAAATCCATCCCGAAAACAAAGTACTGATTTTAGAAATATCCATAATATAGAAAATAAATTAACACGTTTCCAAATATACCAAGAAACAGAAATTGCATGCAAATACAGAAACCCACTTTACAAAACAAAATATTCTGAAATACTAGTTGAATACGAAAAAGGTTTCGACATGACCACTGGAAAAATAAAATTTGACCCTTATGCCACAGGTCACCTTCTAAACGAAGGAACATCATACATACCAGTTAACTTTCAAAAAAGCACAGGTCAACCTGGTGGAAAACTAAAGCCACATGACAGTAGAAGCACACGTTTACAAGAACTATCATTAATGAATAACACCTATTTCGGTAATATCCACTATGATATTTATTTAGATATGAAGTTAGACTACACAATTAGCCGAATTTTTCAAGAAATGTCACTCTCCGAAATAGAAACACTTCACCAATTATGCGAATTAGAACGGACACAAATCCTACAATCACTCGCACTAGCAGTATTAAAAATACCCTACGCAGGATACTTATTGTCAGGAAATAGATCAAATTTTCTTGACTACGAAGGAAATATTTTATGGTTTTATATTTGTACCAAAAAAGTATCACCACTCTATGTTTTTGAAGATAAACGTTGTTATAAAAGATTCCCTATATTCTATAAAAATAAAGTACATTTTGTTGACACACTTTCAAGACGAACATATTTTTGGGATACCGCAGTCCCATGTGGATCAGAAAATAGCCAAAATGTAATGTAGTACAATTGAATCCTGATGAAGATAAATATTATCTCCTTACTCCATACCCTACGTTAATGCAACCACTCAAAAAATTTTCACCCGAAAGCATCAGAGCTATTGCTCGTAACCCAAATATTGATTTACAATCAATTGGAATATATTCTAAATCAGATATCCAACACCACATTAGAACCCAACAATTCAGGGAAATATTAACACAAATGGACGCTATACAAAGACAATCAATTGATCAAAATTTAAGAAAACTTGCCGAAACCGCAGGATTTGCAGATATTTATACACAAGATTATAGCGGATATTTTAAAGACATTACAGACTATATATATCTAAACGGTGAAAAATACAGACCACAAGATATTTCACCTATAAATATTTTCAGTTTTGTCACCCTTAAAAATGAAATTCTAGATTTTCTAGGATGGCCCTATTACATCTTAGAAAAATTAACTATCTTATACGCAATGTTTAACTTCATAGGATTTCTTTTCTCACTCTTAAAAGGAATCTATAACACATGCGCTATACACACACAAGTAAATAGACAAGCAAGTGTAGCACGCATACTGTTTGCAGGATTTTTTGGAGTTTTTTCATCATCAATAAACAAAATACTCCTAGACGCACAAATAAAAGAATATAACACAAAAACAGCGACAAGACAGAACACTTACGACGAAGAACATAATAAATAGAAGTACCACCTACCGCACCACAGTTGCCACTCCTACCACAAAACCATCCATTATCATTAGTCCCACGTAATTTCCGAAACCTAGCAATAACAAATAACCCAAATTTTAGACCAAACATACCACAAAGTCCCATACAGCATTAATGACACATCATTCACAAGATGATAATACATACGAACAAATTATAGAACAACCCCATACCACAACTTTTCAGTCTCAAAATAATCATTTTTTTAGCCCACGATGAGCCGACAACTTGGATCCCTACACCGCTCAAATTCCCACCCAGCCAACCTCCAAACTCCAATCCCAATAATCCCACTTTTGGCTTTCCCACCACCCAATTTTCCAATTACTAATATATCATCAAGCACGAATTTGGATACTAACTCAGATATTTCAGTTTTATACTCAATCTCACAACTTAATAACCCTAATATAGAAACCCCTGACGAATTTGCAGATTCCGAACCATCTCCATCAAATAATTTTCAGACCAACTCCTCAGTTTTTTCAAAACCCCCTTTTCAACCAATCCCGACAAATAATTCACTCCCATCCGTTTCCACTCCTTCCTATGCTTCGCAAGTGACCCCAACTTACTCCCCACTTCATTCCGATCGATCATATAATAATACTCCAGATACCCCCCAAATTTCCCAGGAACTCGATAATATTATTACCCTACAACAACAATTAATACACCCTAACACCCTCACAATACATCAACTTTCATCCACAATAGAATCCTCAAACCCACCTACTCCTACACCCTCCTCAGCTTACACTGCATCATTAGCACAATCATCCACATCCACCGAAACACCTAGTAGCACTAACCGAGCTTATCGCATATTTAAAAGAAAATTCCCGAATCATCCATTCCCGACCAAACCGGGCACAGCCTGCGAATATATAAATTACCCCTAACACACCAATACGAAAGATTTTCTAGCAATCACCTTACCCTCATTTCCACAATATACATTAAACACGTCTAATTATACTAATGACACACGAAGTTTCGTAGATGAACATGTTTTAATGCCCACACTTCTTTGGACAGCTTATTATCATTTTACTAACCCCCTTTGGCTACCACTATCTAGTACTCATGACGACATAGAAAAGAGCAAAAATATGTTATATAGACTCACTGCAACACTAACATCTAGACAATTTACTTATGTAGGTTATAAAAAATTACTAAAAACATTCACTGCACACCGAGCTAACGAATTTACAATAGAATATTACGACCATAATATCATCCGAACTAATCAAGACCAATTTTTAGATGAAGATCGCTTCGCTGACCCACAACTAAGAGAAAAATTCTTCATCAAAACATCATATGTATTCACAGTTAATATTTTTGATAGAAAATATGATCACATCATTTCTGAAGCACTAAATGATATTCAAGCTTACGAAAGTTTCAAAGACAAATTTCAGTTATTTTCATTAACCTTTCACTTCCTTGCACCACATGAACGCGATTTGCACTGTTCCCACGATATTATGTTACGCACTAAGCAGACTCACACATATACATACTATCGTTTCTTACAAAATCATTTTGATTTGCATACTTCATCAAGACAACCACACCATCGTTTTCAGTTTCTTAACTCGAAGTACACTTCACCATTTTTTTCTTAATTTCACCTATTGCATCAAGGATACTAACCTCCACGACATCCTCCGCAATTATGACCCAGTAACACAAATGTATATATTTTGTCCCATCACGAAGACTTTAATGCCGAAGAATCCAGACCCTTCCTTATCCCACATGAATTTATCCAACCTATTTTGTCTTCATCAATTTAGTTTGAAAAAAAAAGTTGCATGTCAATTCAACTTCTGATTATAATAATGATGCATTATGAAGTTGCCTGATATGCTGGTGACTTAAAAAACACATTTCAAGAAAAAAAATTCGTTTATCAAAAGATTCGCCCATCTAAGCTTCTATAGACTTAGCTGTCATGCCCAAACCCTTAAGGTCAATATCTTTAATTAGCTTCTTTTCAATTAGCAACGAAATTTTCTAAGTATTAGGGAGAAATGTGTACAGGACAAAAGTCAAATTCGCATCTTTTTTGGATAGTCTGAAACGTTTTTTAATTTGGTTTTTTGAAAAAAACGCGAATGCTTCCAAAACCTCAGCTTACAATCTTTTAAATGAAACTGCAACTAAGTCAATGCAAAAAAAACTTATCAGTCCTAGAAGAACAAATTATTGATTATAGCTTGCCTGACTGGTAGAAGAAAAAGACCATTTCTCAACGAAATTTTATCAGATTTCAGAAAAATGATATGGTTGAGCTCCTCTTGAGCAGTTGCGTTGATTCCTAAATGCTTTTTAAAAAAAGTTTTTGAACAAAAAATTTGACTATGGAAAAAATGTTTAGCATGCCATTTTCATAGAATGGAAATCGCATAATATCATTTTTTGTCCAAAAATTTAATCGAGACTTTAAATTCCGCATAAATCTTGACTTGTGCTGTCATTGGCTTGGGTAACACTTTTTCCGCCGATTTCACACAAAGACAGGGTCCCCATACGCATGCCGACATATACGCAGTTAGGCTCTGAATTAAGGGTAGCCGTGTTATAAGTTCCGTTTGGCACAATATCAAATGCGTTCATCTCGCATATGTTCACCTGGCAGAAGTTGATTGAGAGACAAGTGGAGTTTAACAAACACTTCATCGCGCATTCTGCTCTCGTGTTTGCACGTATAATTTGGGAGGACAATTGTGGACTTTCCAGTCGTGTTCCCAATCGCACCTCTGACGTCATTAATGACCTAAAAAAGTGTATTCATTATTTTTAGTCATCCCTCAAAGTATATAATGGCGGAACTGTTCGAACTTACGCAAAATGAGAGTTTGTTTATAAAAAATATTATTATACATTTTTTGTAGTTGCAGACTTAACGTTTTTTTTCACCCAGGTTTTGTTATTTTATAACTTTCCCAAGAACTTAAGGAATATCAATGCTCGGTTTTTTTTTTATAAATTCACATCAACCATTTGTTAATTTAAGGGTGTTCAAAAACTGCCAGCTTGGATGGTTTTGTATTTCTAAGGGGTGGAAAATTACATTTCTGCTTTGAAATGAGTATAAAAAAAAGCGACAAATTGTTCCGCCTCAAAAGCAATAGTCGATTCAACCGTGGATTCAAATGAAAAGTCACTTCATTAAAAAACGTTCTAATTTATTTCTTCATAAGCATGCAGCAAAAAAAATCAAAGTTAGGATTTAGGTAAAAGGTTTGGTTTTTCAAGCCCGTTTTTATAAAATTGAAACTGTGAAGAATTAGTTTAAAAAAATTTGAAACAGATCTGACTTATCTAAAAAATCTCAGTAGAACTAAAAAAAAACAATAAAAAACTACTTATTCACAGCCAATTCAAGTCGGGTTAGCAGTGAAAACTTGCAATCGATTTATCAAGTAGTTTTATACAGATGAAGCAATAGATGAAAACATTGATTGAATCTAACACTAATGGTTCAACACTACAATCATACATTTGAAAAATTGACGATGTCGTATAACTAGATCTACCGTTTTTTGTCTTGAAAATAAGTTTCGTTGTTACATAAAAAAGGACTCAAAAAATCATGTTAGAAGCCAAAAAAAAATTTTTCCCTGAAAAAAAATTTTTTTTTTCTGTTGATTGTTTTCACCATTTATGAATCGAAACCAAGAAATATTGATAAACAGTTACATTGACCTTAGGCGCAAATGACTTCGCTGCAAAATATTGATACCAGCTTTTGTCCAAAACACAAAACTTGCAGCGCTTTTTTTCGGAAACCAAACAACTACAACTATAAAAATTCTCTGTACTTTTCTCAATTTTTTAAATTTCACATTTCTGTAAAAATCTTTAATGTCAATAGATACATAAATTTGTAGTTTTTTGAAAAAGGACCTACTTTTTTGTGAGTAATTTTTTCGATCATCCTAGTATTTGAACTGTTTGTAAAATTAAGCACTTTTTTTTACAAAAAAAGTTGCTTTTTGGTGTTGAATTGAATGAGTCCAAACTCTCTGAAAATATTTTATTGGATTATTTTCTGTCCTTTATGATTAAAAGTTGCGCATGTAACGTGTGTTTTACATCTTTATACTCTGCGAATATTTTCTTTAAATTCACCAAAAATTTTCACAAAAGAAGCTAAAAACTGAAGACTTCCTCAATTGTTTTGAAAAATTATTTTCATAATGAACAAAAAATTGTAAGTATACGTTCATAGTAATCTTTTATTCAGATCAGTTTTAGTGTTCAAAATTATATGTTAAACAAGACTGCTCGTATCAAGGCAAAGCCCTGAATGTTCCGACTGGCTTTTAAGGTCTATGGGGCAGTAAAAACATAAAAAGTTTGAAGTAAAAAAAAATCAAAATTAAAAAAAAAATTTAAGATTTTTGTAAAAATATTCCCACACGCGTCATATAAAGTGCAAGTGATAAAATTTGCTCCTAATAACAATCCAATTATGGCATATAAGCTTCCTTGAACCAAATTGGAACGATTTCTTAGACGGATTAAATCTCGCTTACACGTTAATAGCGCTAAATAAATCGCGCGTTAATTTTCCCAATTTGGCCAAAATTGCAATATTTAAACCCCCATAACTTTACAAAAAAATATTACAGGTGAAAGATTTTTTCAAATTTACGCTCAAGACAACAATTGCTTTCAATTGGTACAAAAAAATTCCGCCAAAAAATTTTGTCTGAAGAACAAAAAAACCCACCCCGAGCACAATTATTCCGTTACTTTCGTTACGAAAGTCGGAACAACAACAAAATAGTGAGCGCCGCAGTCACGCCAACGTGTTGCAAGCTTGCCATCAGAGGGAAGGACTCTATACGAAATTTAGCGCCAGTTATAGCCGCGAAGCGGCAACGAGCGCGTAGCGCGCCCACCGGCGGCCTTAAACCGGACTGTTTTGAATCGGACTGCTTTTTTTGTTCATTTCGTGAATTTTTGGACTGTTTTCTATTGGACTGTTTTGTATGGGACTGTTTTGTATATGTACCGTACTAGAAACTATTCCCAGCTGAATTACTATTTGCGGTAATGACACATTACGAAATCATTCTTTGTCAAAGCAAGCAACAAATCGATTAAATAATTTCTTTGCTTAAGCTACTGGATTAATTGTCAATTATTCTGGAAGCTCATAGAAATAAAATCAAAACAAGAGAAAATGATTTTTTATCTCAAAAACGTTGCTAAATTAATTATGTCTGTGTATTAACGACTGCTTAAAATCAAACACAATTAACAAGGTTTCCTAATCGATACCCCAATCAAGCATAAAACATGTTTTTGGCATTGCAACAACAAAAATGTGTCCATACTTAATTGCAAACGTGTTGAAACAATTAAAAACAAAAGGATGTCAGACTTAATTTTTATCGGAAAATTTCTCTTGCTTTAAAGAACCCATTGTTATAAGAGAAGACAACTGAAATCTAATATTAACTAACCTATCGGCTGACGGGATAACTTCACCTGCAACTATAAGTTGCCCCAGTGACAAAATAAAGTAGATATGCAAATTCATCAACATGTCAGAGAATACGAAAAATTCCCGTTTTAAGAAAAATGAGTTTTGTGACAAAAACGGATTTAAGAAAATCGATTTTCTGGGACAAAAAAGCTTTCACCGAAAAGCTCAAACAGTGCTTGTAAGTAAACTATTTGCGTTTTATGCAGATTTTGAGCAGGTGAGTATATGCAGCTTTTACCGCGCATAGAATCAATAACGCTGAAATTGGTAATTGATTTCCTTTCCACATTTTTCATCATGATTTTTTCAGCAACTCTCATTTAATTATTTAATTTGGGGTGTTTAAATATTTGCTTGGAAGACTAGTTAGCTACACAAAAGGTCTTGGAAATTCAAAATGAAAACTTTAATTTCATAATTCAGGTTTTTAGAAAAAGTTGCAAAAAAATCGGTCCAGAAACTTCGGTTACTCTTTCTATAAAAAGTATTTGCTTGAAATATTATACAAAAGTTTTAATTAAAGGCATTTTTTAATGATGAGTTTTAAAAGGCTACAACTTTTTCTTTTTAAACCGTGTTTTCCTTAAATTGTGACTACCATTTCTTGATAAAACACCCAGTTTACTATATTTTTGATCTACTTGAAAAAATTAAAAAATCAGAAAAAAAAACAGAAAAAATTGAAAACATGAGTTTTCTGTTTGCAAACTCATGTCTTCAGAGAAAAAATCAAAATTGCATTCAATTGCGTGAAGTTAGAATTCTTATTTAGAGCAATCCTCATTTTAAACTGCGCATTTTTTTAAGTATACGTTTTTTTAGCCACAAAAAAACACGTCTCAGCTGTGTAAAATCCAAGACAATTTCAAGGATACCTAATTTCTACAGAGATCAGCTGGGGTAATCTTCTAAGACAAATCACAAAAATATAGAATCGAAACTCAAAGTTTTGGGACAAAAAGTTTCAGGTATAGTTAATGATTATTATAACTGCCACATTTTTTATGTAGGAACCAAATGGCATTGAATTGCGTGTCAAAATTTTTTCATTTGAGGAAACTTTAGGTTGCAATTTGTACTGGCATTCAAATTCTAATTTTGTGACAAAAACTAAAACATAAAAACCTTGAACATATATGTGTTTTTTTTGCAAAGGCCGAGCTGAGATGATGACCAAAAGTTGTTCTTAAAAAGGTTTAAAGCTGTTTTGAACTTCTTTTAAAACTTCAATAAAAAACATATGTTTGAAAACCAAGATATGTTTGAAATTTACAGTTTGAGCAATAAAGATAGAAAAAAGTGGCCAGTAATTTGAAAAAATATGTATCTATCAAAACTTTCTTAAAGTAAAGTTGGTGAAAATTTTGGATGCTTCAATCATTTACCGTTAATGATTCAAAGTTTGCGTTAGAAACAAAAAGAGAAAAAGCATGAAATTGAGTTAGAAAAATATGGAGCTTTAAACGAAATGAACAAAACAAAGTAATTTTACGCAGTCGCGGATCTAGGAAATTCTCGAGTGGTAGGGGGAGGGGGTGTGGATTTTCAAAAAAAAAATTGAGTCAACCAAATTGATTTTCTGAGCTCTCCCAAATCACTATAAAAACCCTATATTGACCAATTGTTCTGCTCCGGAGACAAATTTTTCAAAAATACAGCCCCTATACGACTATGTGTATACAATTTTTTGTTCACTGCCGAGCCACAAATCTATTTTAATTTGATGATTATTGTAAAAGGCTCACCAAATTTATTGTACAATAAAATTTGATGCATGTTTCAGAAATTTTTTTTGCAGGTTTCAACTGCACAAAATTCTGCAGGTTTTAATTGCGTCAAAATATTCATTGGCTCTCATGTTTGAAAAAATTGAGCCTTAAACCTAAGTTTTCTTCAAATTTAGTTTGACAAAACAAAATAATCGCAAAAGCAGCTGCGGATTTAGGGAGGGGGCAGAGGGTGACGTTATCCCCCTCGGGGGTTTGAACCTCTGAGGGGGAGAACGTCACTTCCTACCCCCTCCCTATATCCGCAGCTTTAATTGCGTCAAAATATGTATTGGCTCTGATGTTTGAAAAAATTGGGCCTTAAACCTAAGTTTTCTTCAAATTTAACTTGACAAAACAAAATACTCGCAAAAGCAGCTGCGGATATAGGGAGGCGTGGCAAGGGGTGACGTTTTTGCCCCTCAGGGCATCGAACCCCTGAGAGGGAGAACGTCACCCCCTGCTTCCCTCCCTATATCCGCAGCTGCTTTTGCGCTTCAAATGAAATCAAATCAATTATTTCAGTTTTTCTTATTCGATGCATGCATGCAGCAGCTGCGCATGTGCAGGTATTGACAAAACATGAAATAATATGAGCAATAGTTGCCCGGGTTGACCTCCATAGACCAAAAATGCTAATCTTACAATTCCATAAACTAAATCTATGAAAAATTACTAGTCATACAAATTTCATACAATTTGCTAAAATGGTTTCATCAAATTTTCAACGGACTTCGACTTGTTCTTGTTTTGGTATAAAATTCAGTGACTCGTGCTAAATAAAAAAGACAATTTTTTGTGGAAAAAAATGCTTATCATACAATTTCCATATATGGAAAGTGTATGACTAGCTTTTTATTTGATGGCGACAACAAAAATGTTTCCAACTAATTTTGAAATTGCCCCAAAAATTGTTTTGTGTTATTTTCCAACCGCAAATCAAATTTTTGACTCAAACAAAGTGTTTGCATAACGTAGTCCTGGATACACTAATATTGTATTTTTTTTCCTTTTTGCGAGTCATACAATTTTCATGATCATAGATCTTTCATGAGATTTTATGTACTTATAGAATTGCATGAAAAATGTATGACCAGTATTTTTCCATATATGAAAATTGTATGATTAGCATTTTTGGTCAACTTGGGTGGCTAGCGTAATCAGCAAACTTTTATCATGTTTTAATCATCACATCTTAAATAAATATTCATTTAAAGACTACTGTAAGATGAATAAAAATTAAAATTTAAATCCCTCAACTTTGATTATTACAATTCAGGTTTTTAAAGACTGTTTTTTTTTCAGGTTTGACATTGAGCTCCCGTACAACTTTGAATCTAATCCTTAAGAGAAAACTCAAAAAGTTTAAACTTAGCGTTCGAATTTCTTAAAGCGTTCCTTTTTAGTTTACTGTATTCAAACCCAGCAGGTCATGAATGAAATCATGCCGCAAAATTCAGAAGTCCAACGTAGTTTCATAGTTTTGACTTACAGTAAAATCCAAAATATATCAGATAATATTGGTGAATTTTGAGCTAAGTTCTCTAATTGACCACCCGCGCCAACTCCAGCAACAGTTCATAAAAATTAAAAAAAATATATCAGTTTTTTGGTAGACGGAGAATCAAAATTGCAGGAATTTGGGAGAAAACGCTCATTTTGTGTTCTTGAGCTTATATCACACGCGAAAACTCTCATTGATAACAATAGAACGACGCCTGGCAGGATGAATAATGTTCGTATGTCAAAGTCGTCTATCGACAAAATTATGAAAAAAGATGTCTGCAGCAAGTCACACAAAATTCAGAAACGATTTTCTTTATGCCATGAAGATGACCAACGAAGAATGGTTTTCTGAATGTTTATCGTCAAAATTATATCACTAGAGTGATATGCGGTAATGAGATCTCTTCTCCTCTGAATGGTAAATTAAACTCGCAAAATACTAAATGCTACGCCGCAACGCCTCCACGCAACCGTACGAGAAACCATTTTTGTAAGCAACGAATAAGTCTATATGTTTTCGGTGCTTTCATTGGAAATTGTTCAGTTAATGGAGCAAATTTTTTTTCCTTCGATAGTTACAGGTGCTTTTTTTTCATATGATCCAGATCTTTGTGTATTCACAGTTAGCAAACGATACCGGATAACACTACCAGTGCTGGTAGTGCAACTTCTCATGCAATTGTTGTTGTACGACAACAAGTTTAAAGCATACTCTCGATTCATTTTGAAGGACGCGTTGAAGAAGGTTTTGATGGGTTGAAGCGAGATCGCAATTAAGAAGAAAGTTAAAACAAGACTGCTCGTATCACCGCGAAGCCCTGAATGTTCCGACTGCCTTTTAAGGTTTACGGAGCAGCAGTAATAGCATAAAAAGTTAAATTAAATAAAATAAAATGAATTATTAATGAAATAAAATGAAAAATAAAATTAAACAAGACTGCTCGTAT
>NC_087068.1:9845550-9903028 GCF_963678635.1 Symsagittifera roscoffensis
CTGTTGTCAAATTTTTATTGGTAGCTGTTCATCAAAAAGTTGACAAATCAGTTTCACATTTTATGCGAGATTTTTCACCACACTGGCCGATGAGTTAGTGTAATGATAAACTGTTTGTGTTTCTGCATGAAAAATCGAAAAAACTATTTTCGAGCTGATTAAAAGCATGAGAAATACGGAAATTGAAATCATTTGCTAAGTTTTCCAATTTTGAACGCATGATTTTCTTGCCTAGGGGTCATCTAATTAACAAACTTTAATTTTCAGGGACAGTTTGCTGTTTTTTTCTATTTTTTTTTACTGATTACGAGGAAACAAAAGTATTACACTTGGTAGGTGGTTGATCCAAAAATCGATACGACGTTTTGGTTTTTTTTCTATAATTTACCCAATAACTATTTGTAAACTATTTGGCCAAGTAGAATCACAAGATCGGATGTACGCGATGTTCGAAATGGTATTATATTTGATTTTGTTCAATCTTACAAAACCTATTTTTTGTTTTTACCCAAAAACATGGCGCAATTAGAAAAAATCAAGGTTACGAATAACATCAGATCGAAAAATCTTTAGCCTGCAAAATTTTCGTTGAAGCTTGATGTTAGAAGATAGAGCACTTACCCTAATTGGAAACCAGAAGGTTTTGTACTTGGTTAAGTATTTCACATCAATTTATCTCTGAAGTTAGCTTGAAAGATTAAAATATGCATCAGTTATTTTCACATTTGTGAGAGGCCAAAAAGCAAATCAATTTTCCACCCCTTTCCCACGTCTTCGTTTTTGTTTAATCAAAGTAGGTTTGAATGCTTTGAAGGACAATCCGAGCGTGATATTTCGAAGAGTCGGAAAAAAATGTCGGCAATAACTAAGTTAGTTTTTTTTGAAGATAAGAAAAAATTTTTTAAAGATTCATAATTATTAAAATTGATAATTTTAATAATGACTACTAAAATTGTTAATCAAGAAAAATATTAAATACGCAACTTTAAACATTTCTTCACCAAACGATAAAATGCTCAAACACTACATTTCAAATGAAAAAAAAACATATTTCAAATTTTTTATTATCTGTTCGAAGATAAGTTATGCTTTAATGTGTACAAGAGTCCAACATTTTATCCAAAAAAAAAACAATTGAAACTGAAGCAATTAATTTAACCCCATATTTCTAGAAAATTACGTAAATATTTGAAACAGTTGGGCAATATTTGGAAAATTAGTGCAACATTTGAAACACTAGTGCAATAATTTCCTAAGAGCAATCAACCAGAACAAATTAGAAAGAAATGGTTGCGTGTTTTGCCTGAAAAATTCGTGCGCGAAAAATGAGCGTAATTTGAAGTAGATAGAACATAGTTGAAAGATGCCCGAGGGAAAAAGAGCCCGGCCTGAGGGCACAAAGTGCCCGAGTTCGGCTCTTTTGCCCGAGGCCATCTACAACTATGTTCTAACTGTTGAAGAGTATGTTTTTCGCTCTTTCTGAGGGAAAAAAGCCAGAAAAATTGTGAAAGAGCCCGGAAAAGTGCACAAAACTATGCAAATGATTTCTTTTGTCATTCATGCCCTCTAATAATTCATTTTTCATTCATGCCTTGTCGTGAAAGAACATGTGTGAAAGCGCAAAAACAAGCTCTTCTTCAAATGTGTTTCATACCAGATAAGCAACAGCTTGTATTGCATCTCGAAGTTTATTCACAATTCGACACTGCGTGTCTCAATTGAATCACAAATTTTCTCGGTGCGATATGTAGCTGCTGCTGCTGCTTATTTACTACATAACATCTGGAAAAAACTTCAAAGTCAGTTTTGAAACTGTAGATAGAGTTCACCCTAGCATGCTCAAAACTCAGCACTTTTTGTTTGATGCAGCTTTGAATTAAGCATTATCTAAGACCTAAGAAGTCACAATCAAATTTAGCAAATTAAAAATTAGTTCTTTAGATCACTTACCGATAACTCTACTGATTTAGTTCACGGTAAATATCTTCAGAAAAAAATTTGTAGTTAACCGCACTTTTTTGGACCGAGACTCAAATTCAATAGCTCGAGCTACGGTAGTGGACGAATTTAAGCGCAAATTCATAATTTTACTTTCCAAAATGCCTTTTTAAATGTCGATCTTGAACCACATTTCATTCGATTTCCAGCAAAACTTTTACATAGACGAAAAGCAAATAATCAGAGCTATCTTCTATGAAATTACCAATATTTGCTGTTGAAGACTCGAGTAAGCAAGTTGTCAAAGTAATCCGATTCTGCATTAAGTTTTTCATCGTAGTGAATTTTTTCTTGAGTTAGCTGAGTAAAAACGTAGTTCATGCGACGTGAAAGATTTTCAGCGAGAAAATTGAAATAATCGGTGTGATAATTCTTCTAAACTCAACTGTTTCTTACTTTTTCACGCGATATGAGAAAAAAACTTAGTGCAAATTAAGGAAAAATGGCGTTTTCAGAACCAAATTTTATTGCTAAATTTTAGAAATTAAATATTGAACGTTTCATAGAGGATAGCTTTGATCATTTGCTCGCGGCCTATGTAAAAATTTAGCTGGAAATCGAATTAAATGTGGTGCAAAATGGATATAAAAACAGGCATTTTAAAGAGAAAAATCCTGAATTTTTGTGCTTAATTTTCTCCACTAGTGTATGTAACATCATCAACTCACCAAAATGGGAATGAAAATTAATGAAGCGTTTGCAGTTTTGCTCATCGTAGTGGCCGTGGAATCATTAATTGCTGGCGCCTTTCCAGGCCAGCAGTGCATTTTAGACGACAGATGCGAAATCGATGAGTATTGCGACTTAACAGGAATGTACTTCGACGGCTCTTTTTTAAATATCCGGCCCCTAACTAAGTTCTGGTGTTAAGATTTCATGCAAATGTTTCATCAAAATAGAGACATCACTTTCTTTTCTAATAATCCACTAATGAAAAAAAATAAACGCAAAATCAGATTTTTTATAACCACAAAATAAGTTGTTCAGGTTCAAGGTTTTTTGCTCTTGTTGACTCAAAAACATTTTAAAACCTTAAAGTCCGCATTGATTACAATGAACTTTAAGAGCAGGCAATCTGAAGGTACAAGAACAACGTTGCACCTAAGTATATATTGATTAAGTAAAAATTTTTTATCTCTCTCTCTCTCTCCTCCATGTTGTAGGCTCCAGCAAAAACGACCTTGATAGTTTTCTCATTCACATGTAAAATCAATTAATTAGAGACCAAATGAATTTCAGTGAGCTAAGTAATTTCGCGAAAAGTATTTACTATTATGTCGCTTAAACCTTTAGTTTAGAAAAGATATACACATGGAATTTTGAATGCTTTGAATTTTGGAGCTAACTTTGAATACTGCAGTATCGAATCAGAGTTGCAAAAAATAAGGAGGATTGTTCAAACGAATTCAACAAACAAATGCTCAAGCCAAATTGAATTAAGTTTTCTGATACTTTTTAGTTTCTCTTTTTTGAGTCACATATATGTGTTCCTTTTTATCCGGTATTAACAAGTCCATGGGACAATGGAAGCAATTTTTTGGTAAAAATCGGGGTGGGTGGACAGTAAAAGAGCCGGAGCAGTATACAGAGCGACTTTGCAAAACCCGACTGTGCAACATTCCAGGAGAAGAGACGTTTTGCCCTCCACTTTATGTATGCCAGAAACATCTGAATGTGTGCGTACGCCTATGAAAACGTCAAAATAGAAGAATCAAAAACCTTTCAATTTGAAACCAAGATTTCTATAAAGTTATCACTAAAAAATTAACAAAGCTTGAATATATGAGTACGATTACCATGTGGAACGACCAACAGTCTCGTGCGACCATAAGTTTTCTTAAAAAACAAAATAGCTTAGATTTAACCAAAAATAGATTAGAAGATAGACAAAATATTTTCAAAATGTTACACGACAAAAACTTAATTGAAATGTCTCTACGACTCAATAGATCAGAGCCGCTATTCCGCACAATACGAGAACTACCCGGTATTGGAAAAAGACCTCGGACAAGAAACGACATACGACTACATAGAAACTTACCATTAAGTTTCATGGTCGTACGGCAAAAGCCAACAAAAACTTTTATATTTAGAATCTTGCTAGCGATGAGTTTAGATTTTCATTTGCAAACATAAAATCCTAGAAAGAAATCTTCAATGATTATTTCAGGCGCTAGATAAAATTACTATTGTACAATAACGATTGATAAAAAGATCTCAAATCGTTCCCCCCAATTCTGCAGTAAAATATAAAACATATTTGAAAAAACATTTATTGAAAACAAAAATAAAAATTAGTAGCATGACAATAAATTGTTAGTATATAAAAATCATCCTGTTGTTCCAGCTTCATCACCTAAACATAACAGCAATCATAAATCAACTAATATCATAAAAATTTAAAACCTTA
The DNA here is from genome assembly GCF_963678635.1 of Symsagittifera roscoffensis. Classification (NCBI taxonomy): domain Eukaryota; kingdom Metazoa; phylum Xenacoelomorpha; order Acoela; family Convolutidae; genus Symsagittifera; species Symsagittifera roscoffensis. Next base: position 9,849,959 of record NC_087068.1, read on the forward strand.
TACCAAATAAATTTAAATTATTTTAAACTTAATTTTATTTAATCTTAAACCAGATCATCAAGGCTTTCCTTGGATCTAAATCAATTTTCTACCTTATAAATTTTAAATTCTGATCATCAAGGCTTATCCTTGGATCAAAAAGAACAATTTTGTTCTCCCCCACGCACTTATCAAGTGTCTAACGACCTCAAACGTCAATTCACTACCCAACCTTTTAAAAAGACCCAGGACCAATAGAAATTTTTTAATCACACTAACCATTCAAATTAGGCTAAACAGTGAAGAACTTCGGTTATTCATCCTTCACTTGAACCCTCCTCTTACCTGACCCAGGATAAATCTTCAACTTAGTAAATTTAAACTAGTATCTAACGAACTACTTGCGTTCTAATTATACCTGAACCTTGTGGATCGATTTACTATTCTCCAACCCTTGAACACAATCACTACCCCTAAGTAAGATTAAGTAAGTTAACACCTTAACTTAGACTAGCCACGAGAAAGTAAAAATCATTCTTTGGAATCGATATACTTTTCTCTCCAACCCTGAACAAAAAGACCCAGGTTAAGCTAACCAAAAAATCGTAAGGACTAACAGTCTAGGAAAAATAAAATCACTAATAATTTCTTGCATCCCTCATCCTAAACCTTATGTCATTGAGAAATTTAGGAAATAAACAAACAATCGTACTACACAATTGTGAAATAGACAACCAAAGATACGATCTTGTAATAACCCCGCATACACAAACAGTTGGATACATTCGAACAAAAGGTCAAACAATAAAAAGAAAGATCATACGTAAACAAAGACAGATAACACGAAAACGATTTTCAAAAAATAGAAATGCGTTCTCCGAATCAGAAGTCAGTAGTCTAGACGCACTATACAAATTAAAAGAATCAGTAAATAAAAACTGCCCAATCCATGATCAGTTATATTTTTCCGATTCAGAAACAACTTCAAACTCATCAAAAAGAGTAAAAAGAAGAATGAAAAGACATATAAACACAAACCAGACATATTGATAATTATATATTAACAGTCATCGAACGAAAAAATGAGCAACACTCAAAGTGACGAAAGTCCAGACCAAGAAGCAGTTTTTCCCTTTGTTATAAATTCACTTAGTGATAGAGGACAAACACGATTTTGCAAAAATTTACTCTTAAATTTGTTTGAAACAGGAATCAGTTCATGCAAATCAGAATTCCCAGATATATAAATCAAAAAACAAATTATGGACTATTATTTGAAAGACATGTGTAACCTAACACAACAATACGGAATCTACACCATAGAAATCAGTACACCAAGAACACTTCATGGTAAATATGTTATCCAAACAGACGATATTGATTTAGAATTTTCAAAAGTATTCACAGAATAAATAAAAAGCATACAATATCAAAACTTACAGAGAGCAAACTCAATATTCAAAACATACAAAAGTAAGAAACGAAATCGTCGCATTTTCAACATTTTTAAATGCAATCTTTGAAAATTTTACAAATAATGATGTCTCACAAAACACTAAACATGATTTACAAAAAATACTAGCATGGTTTACAATTGATTATTCTACACATAACATCGACTTAATTGAATAAGCAAGAAAAACCTTTAGACCCCAAAGTTCAACAAAATAGGAATAAACAACAAACACTTTATTACACAAATTATTTATCATCTGATGATGATGATTATCATCAACCAGACATTTTTGCACCATATACACAAGAATATCGCACACAAAGACCGCGACAATCTCAACCATCCCAAAATATAAAGATTTACCCACAAAATCCAGCAGATATGAAGAATCAACAACCAATGCATATACAAAACTCTATTAACGCACAATCTTTTCAACCTATACAATCACAAAACCCAATGACTATGCATTCCTAACAACCAACTCAAATGCAAAATGAAATACCGCTACCATATTACCTACAACAACATGAAATAACAAAAAATCAATTTACAAATATCTCGCAAATACCAAACGCCGCAGAGTCACTCCAAATGACGATGAATCCGTATTTAATGGGAGGATCGTCAATAACATCCAATAAACCATTAATGGTATTCACAGGAAAAGACCCTGAATACTCAGTAGAAGATTACCTAAATGCAGTCACAGCAAATTTAATTTTAAACATAGGACCCGAACCAATTAATACGCCACTCCATCAAAACTGGATACATAGACGCACAGCGTTAATACAAACAACACTAGATGGCGCAGCCCAAAAATGGTTTTCAGTACTACCTATAGACATAAAATCAGATTGGAAAAGATTCACACAAGAATTTTCAAAAATGTTTGATTCTGAAAGAAACAAACAACATCAAAGAATTTTATGCCACAAAATTCGCAGATTACCAAATGAAACAATTAAGCAATTAGCAGTTCGAATCGAAACACTAGTTCGAAAAGCATATTCACTCAATACACATTATTACAAAAACACAAAAATGACAGAAATTTTAATGATGACCTTAACACCTCAATTAAGTAAAATAGCTATAAAAAAGAGAGCATCTCATCCTTGCTCAATTCGAGAACCAGATTTAGATTTTAGAAAATTAGTAGATAAACTAGAACAAGCAGAAATCACAATGAAACTTGAAGAAACGGAAAAACTAAAACTACAGTATGTTAATTGGATCAAAACAAATACTACACATATAAATAACATACAAGGATCAGATATAGACCTGATTGAAAAAATCACTGAAATATTAAACATCTATCAAAAGAACCCAAAATTTAAAGGTAAATCATCTTTCAAGAAATGGTGTAATTATTGCCGACGATACGGACACAATATTGCCGAATGTAGACAAAAACAACAAGACAATCAGAATAAACCTCAAAAGCACAAAGAACCAAATAAGTCACTCTATCAATTTATGAAAAAAGATCAAAACCCTACCAAACAAGAATTTACACAGTAATAATAGCTCTGAAAAACCACTTCCAGGCAACTCAAATTATTCAAGAAATCAATCACCATATAACTCCAGTTATAGAGGTAGATCGCCCGAACAAATAAATTCACGAAATTTCTCACAAAATAGATATGGTCGATCGAATAGCCAAAATAACCAAAATCGAAAAAACTATTCACGATCGAATTCAAACACAAAAGAATTTGTTTTTGCATCCAGTTCCCATTCAAACCCAAGGAATAGACACTTTTTCAACAATAGATCACAAAATTCATCATACAACAGAAATAGAAACTATTCAACCTATAGGAATAGAAGTTATTCCAACAATCAAAATCAGAACTATCCAAACAACAGATCAAAGAACAACTCATATAATAGATCAAATAACACAAGATCAAATGATAACTATCATAACAGATCACGAAATAATTCACAAAACCGAAACTCGAGCTACAACAATAGATACAGAAACTATTCCCAGTCACCCCATAGGGTGACTGGGAACCGTTACCCAGATTCTAAACATCGATACAGAAGTAACACACCAAAGCATCAAAGACAAATCAATCAAGTACAAACCAATGAAGAAACAACTTCAGACCCCCCAGGTATTGATAACACAGAAAATAATGAAATACAATTAAACCACATTAATTGTGAATCAACAAATACTGAAAGTGATACAGATAATATCATCTCAGTAAATATGATAACAGTCAAAAACGACTATGAACCTATCATATACGAACAACCCTTTAGTTCACACATATACGAAAATCAATTGGAACTTCTTCATGATTTTTACACTAGACCCATTAATAATAATAGACGAACTACGCAAGAAGTAAACGAAATTAACACTGTAATTAAACCTGATAAAAAGACGAAGTACAATATTCAAACACAAAACATATTTATCAAAACATACAAAAAGAACAACCGAGAGAAAAAATTTGGACAATCCCATTTCTCTTAGAGAGCCCAAGAAGTAAAGAATTTCAACCACCAGATCTTGAAATTGATTTTTTAATCAACTCAGGAGCAGAATCAAATATCATTAACATTCCCACATGGAATGAAATCAAAACACTGCATCCGAATTTAACACCTCTTGAAACATCTAGTAAAAAGCAACAGCACAAGGATCAACATTAGTAAATTATGGAAAAATCCAACTATTCCTTGTTCCCACAAGAACAATGGAACAAAACAAGATTTTGAACAAGCCATTCAAACAAACATTTCATATTACTGATAATAAACACAATATCATTGGCATACCGTTTATAACTAAATATATACAAACAAAAAACATCTTAAATAGTAAAATCTATATCAAAGATAAATATACAAAAACGAAAAACACAGCCTTAACACTCTTTCAAAGATTAAACAAACAACCACCATTTTTCTCAAAATTTTACCCCATTTATAATCAAGAACGGAAACACCTGAAACCACTACCAGGAAACCTTTATAACTTTTCAATAAAACAAGTTCATCAGTATGAAAAATTCAAAACAAACAACTTTTCTTGTCAGATTTCGAATTTAAACCCATTCACAAATTTTTCAAAATTACAATCTCATCCATAAAATACTTGAAAAACACAAATTCCGATATTATTTCACTACACGTGTATAATAAAACACCATATCAAATAACATTACCCTTAGGACGTTTAGGATATTGTGAAACAAATGCTACAACTTCATCTATAAATGAAGTAGCATATCGAGTAAATAATATATTACAACAATTAGATATTTGTCAATCAGCAATTCTTGAAGAAGAATTATCCATAAATAATTTAAGAAGTCATGAAAAAAAAAACAGATTACTTCACAAAAACACCATTTTTTAAACCAACCTTTAATATAACAAATTATTCAAAAGAACAACAAAAAATTTTTAACAATGTTTAATTTTCAACATTCACAAATAACGCAAAAAGAATTTGATAAATTAGCTAAACAATATTTAACAGTCTACGCAACATCAAAATTTGACGTTGGAAAAATTAGTTCTTAACTACACCTTCAATTAAAACCTGTCGCAGTTTTCAAAAAACAAAGAGCAAGTAAAGTACCGATTCACTTACACGACAAGGTAAATAGATTACTTGATATTTTAGAACAATACGTAAATACATCACCAGTAAAGAAAGAAGACCAACCAAAAGGTAATACCTTCATCAACCCTGTTATCAATCTAGCAGAAGGTGAATCACTAAAAATAGTTTTAGACGTAAGATATCTCAATTCACTAATTGACGAATCGAAATGTAATTGGCAAATTGAACCAATACAAATTATCTTAACAAAGGTAAATGTTAAGTACTTCAGAACCGCAGAAAGGAATAGTGCTTACAATCAAATGCCACTAGATGAACAATCACGACGATTAACACAATTTGTTATTGGAAATCAACAATACGAATTTAATGGATTATTCTATGGAAAATCCATAAGACCAGCAGCTTTATGAGCTTTCATGAATAACATTTTTAGACCACTAATGCTCAACAAAAATGCAATCACATATTTAGATGATGTTTTAACGCAATCACAAACTGAAGACGAAATGTTTACAGTTTTGGAACAATATCATAAAATACTTCAGAACAAAAATCTGAAAGCAGTCTCCAATAAATCACATTTCTTCTTAACACGCGTTAAATTTTTAGGACATAATATTCAACGAAACACTATCACTCCATTAAAATCACGCATTGATGCAATTCAAAAACTTCAACCACCTACAAATAAAAAGAAAATCCAAGAATTCCTTGGAATGTTGAATTTCTTAAGTAAATATGTTTACAAAATGCAATTATACTTAAGACCTTTCTATAACATCCTCAGACAACAAAATAATTTTGAATGGACCACTGAACATCAAACACGATTTAAAGAAATTAAAAAACTTTTGACAGAAAAAATTTCAAACACAATTCCAGATCCAAACCAACCATTCTATGCAATGTGCGATGCTTCAAATTTTGGCATCGGCGCAGCATTATTAACATCACATAGTGGAACAAATAAAATGAATCTTATATCAGCAAATTCACGATTATTCACACAAGCCGAGCTACGACTCTCTACTCTAATGAGAGAATGTACAGCTATAATATACACACTTACAGAACACGAATTTCTGATACTTGGATCAAAACACCTAACAGTTTTGCTTACAGATCATAAACCAATTATATTTTTTTCACACAAAAATCAAATCCTAATCATAGAGTTTATAGGTTTCAATTAATTTTAATGAAACTCCCAAACTTACATATAGTTTGGACAGCAGGAAAAAACCTTGCATTACCAGATACATTAAGTAGAAATACGCCACCTGAACTACTTACACGAAAAACTACAGTTGAAATACCAAAAAATATCAAATTCTATCTCGCAAAAAATGAAACATCACCCCGAATAGAATGCAAATATGCAGTAAAAACTGACATTGATCTATCACAAATAAATAATCTACAACATTTTCCTCTCTACCTAGATTGCCAAAATAATCACTATGAAGTTGGTTTATTAGAAACATCTACCTTTAAACCAATTCCATGTTCACAAAGGATAAAAAAATATTACTCAACAAAAAAATAAAAAAACAACTGCATAAAAAAGACTTTATTCCATTAATTGAAAAAGAAAATTTGACAGATAAAAAAAAATTTATCAGGACCACAAACAAATTATTCAAAATACACAATAAATCAAGTTTTTAACCTCCATGACCCACTTGACACAATTCCCCTATCAAAACTAGAAAGTGATAATACTTTTCTCCCAAGAACAGAAAAAATTACACTTGAATTTTTAAAACAATACAAAAATTTTGACCCAGTAATTAGACAACTCAAATCATAGCCTAAATATAAAACAAAACCAGCAAAAGCTGATACCACAATTTTAGGAAACAAAACACTCCTCCGATATTTCCGAAAATTTAATAACACAATTATCAATGAAAATACAGATCAATTAGAATATCAATTAGATCATTCTAAAGTTCCCTGTCTCCCCTTAAGTATGATACTGATAGCATTTAACATCTCCCATACACAAAATACAAAAGGACACTCAGGATCAGAAAAGACATACTCGGACTTCATACAAAATTTTTATTTTCCAAATGCCCCAATTTGGATAAAAGTATTATGCAAGGATTGTATAACATGTCAATTGAACAAACTTTATCCCAATCAAAAACAAATATCACAGAAACAAGATCTTAAAGGACAAAGTTTATATTTCAACCATAGAATTTCATTCGACACAAAAAGACCAATTTCACCATCCTCTGAAGGAAATTCCTACATTATGGTCATTGTTGATGCATTCACGCACTATGTAGCACTCAACCCAGTACCACATTGTATTGCTTATTATGCTTATACAACACTTTACAAACGCTGGATAGCTAATTTCGGATTACCCGAACTCCTAGTTACAGACAACGGTACAGAATTTATTAATAGTGAAAATATCACACTATGCCACTTATACAACATTAAACATAAACTACGTACATCTCATGCACCTTGGACAAACGGTTTAGTCGAAGGTATGAACCGTTCATTACAAGAATATCTTATATGTATCATTAATGGAAATGATACACGATATACAGAATGGTAAGCAGATGTAAAATTGTTTCCCTTATCATACAATTCACAAATAACGACAACTTTAGGAATGTCACCATATGAAATGGTTTTTAATCAAAAACCAAGAAAACCAATAATTTTCACAGCAAATGCTCACAAAAACGCACAAGGTCATTGCAAACCAAATAAAGATTCAATATGCTATGATCTACCATTTTACACAAATGATGAAGATCATTTTCATCACCCACAAATTCTCAAATTAGCCTCCGACACATATACCGATTGGATTTTAAATAGAGATAAAAAGCACAATGAACCCTACCAAAAAGTAACAAAGAAAATCATAAAAAAACACAACTAAAACAAAATACAACTCATAAAAATATAAAAACACCAGACCCAAAAATATCTCAAAAAGAAAGAAAAAACAGGAAAATGATACAAAAAATCTTACCACAAGATTAAATAGAAAAATCAGAACACAGAGAATCAACACAACTTAGAAACCAACCACGTAAAAATTACAAAACATTCATCCCACAATCTAAAATATTAAAGAAAATTGAATTTCAAAAACAACTTTAATTTTAAAGTCAATAATTCGTAACCTCTAAATCTTTTTGAGCTTTCACATTTTCAGGATAACATGCTGAAACATACGCAACAATTCTAATTCAAATTCAGCCATTAGGATTCTTTCAAATCCGTCACCTTCAATATCTCTAACACAAACCTACTAGCCGATAGATATTAATCTCCAGGCAAATCTATAACTATAACTTTACAACCTCTATGTCAAAAATAAGCAACTTGCTAAAACTTGACAATTAAAATATACACCACCATAATATTACAACCCTCCCCTATCAAATAATGCAAAGATCGACAATATTTTCCCAACTTAGACCTTAAAAACTCTCCAACCAAAAATGGCAAATTAGCCTAAAGTAAAAAAGGACCATAATCATTTGGCCTAAAGTACAAACATTTCGAAAATACCCCAGATTACCCAACAAATAAACACAAAGCAAAGAAGACCTCTTGAGCACCATAAAATTAGCCTAAAACAATTTTTCACAAAACTCAACCCACTTGTCAAAAAATCAATAAATAATCCGACCACACTTGAATTTCGCCCCAGAAGTTCAAAAAATATTCGGCAAACGAATAATTTCTTAAATTCTTCTCTCTTTAACAGTCGATACTTTAAAAAATATAATCATAAACCTTTTCACAAAATTTTTCATTCAATTTAAATTTTTGCTAATATTTTTTGTTGAAACTTTCGAAGCCCTAATAATCCTTTTAATAATTTTTGCAATATTTTTTAAAATTTTCTACTCCCTATTTGAAATATATCTTCAACTTTCTCAAATCATTGACCACATTCACAGGCACGATAATTCAAAGTCTATTTAAATGATACGAATAATTGTTAGTACAACAGGTATTTTTTTACTATTCGTAATTTTCATCACATTTTTATCATCCCTAATTATGACAATGTGCAAATTTGTAAAAAAAGGGAATAGTCACATTCGCCTTAGCAATAATCCTTTTAATTCTTTTCATCAAAGAATATTACAATAAACATAAATCTTCCCACTAAGAAACAGATTAATCGGACACATTTCCAAAATTGCTAAGCAATCACCACCAAAACAGTCTTCACCGACATCTTCCCAAGAAAACTCAATCATACCTACAACTACCCAAAACCCGCAAACATCCTTACGATTTTCTTTTCAAGATAACCCGTCCACTTTCGAAGAACGACACGCCCGCTCATCCGAACCACTAGAACCGGTTCAGCGACAAGCATCCCTAAGTGAACCAAAATATAATTAGTACCCCACCTTACCACAAGATTTAAATCGAATAAGACATATTAGTCAAAATCAAAATACAGTTGAAGTCAATAGACAAATTATACACCCAAGACGAAATAGAAATTTTCAAACACCCAGAGTTACTTTTACATACTTCAGTCCCCAACACCATCAAGCTCAGAAGTCTCTAGTATTACATTACCAGACACTCCTACGCTCACTCCACAACAAAACACACCAAATCTCCCTTCACACTATCTAGGTTCAACACCAACATCCGAAAAAATCCGTGAAAATCCTTATAACCCCCCCAACACCACCGAACGACTACCATTTTGGACAACACAACCTTACTCACAAGGAGAACCAAACTTAGTAAATGAACCAATAGATATTTCCTCAGATACAACATTATCATCCCTACCAGAAACATTATCACTCCCCTCGACACCATCAATAAGTCAAATATCACCATCATTTTCCCCCTAAATTTTTCCAAATAACCTCGACGCTCGATACAGAGAACAATCAACGAATATACCCCTACGATTAGATCGGAACACATTCGTAACACCTCCCCCATTATTCGGACAACATCACGAAAGCCACCGATTCCACAGTTGGGCACTCAATAGATTACAATATAGACAAGATATCCACGAAGATATTCGACAACATAACGTTTAAATACTCCAATAAAACAGTCTTCAATTAAAGTTTGAAAAAACAGTCAAACTTATTAATATTGTACAACACCCCTATCCATTGAGTCCACCAAATATAACAGCCCAATCGCTACCACCACCATTTATAACAACTGAAGTAATATATAAATACGATAGATATACAAAAAACACAATTGGATACATAACAATTTATAACCCATACTCCGGATTATCATACACATGTATATTCTAAAAGTATTAACACTTCACATCCTTTTTCTAATTTTTTCCGACCAAAACACAAATCCATCTCCTCGCACAGGACCTCAGGATTTATTAGTAACACACTATGATTGTGAAGAAAACGAACAAAAAACACTACACAAGTATGCAATAAATCAAGTAACACAATGCGAAACAGAACCACAAGCTATAGAAACTACAAATGTAATAGCAACATTGTTTTCAACAGCCCGAGCAACAACAGTCACAGGAAATAAGTTTACAGCAACATTTTCCGAAAAGAAAGTACATTGTTCACCAGTTTCCAACGGAAATAAAAACCGACTTGATCACGAATCATTTTACCAGAGTAACATAGAAAGACTTTTACATCTAAACCCCGACAATTGTAAAAACGAATTACTCAGACTAAATCTAACAAGAAATAAAAACACAGACAGAAAAATAATAAATTTCAAGTCTTTGCCGATTCTGTACATCAAGCAGAACTTGAACGATATCAAGGACATGTTCAATTAGACGAAAAATACCCATTTAATGGCGCACACGGACGATTAATTTATGATATACACGATAAACACTGGATACCACACATTGGAATAAATAATCCCTCAATCTGCAAAGCAGACACAAAAAATGAAGGATATCAAGAAATAATGTTTTTTGATTGGAAAATACAACTTGAAAAAATACAACTCACACGAGATTTAACTGATAACACCATGATCTATCAAGGATTTAGATTGCCGTGTGAAAATGATCAAGGTTATTGTGACCCTACAACAAGAACCCAAGCAACAATTGTTTGGTTTCCCGAAGATACATGCACAACATTTCAATTAGCAAAAATACACGCTCGAATGATAAAATTTCATGAAAAACATTTTATTGAATCAATTCCATACGAACAAGTGAACCCGTCTCACAAACAAAGTACTGATTTCAAAAAAAGTCATGATATAGAAAATAAATTGACACGTTTTCAAATCTATCACAAAACAGAATTTGCTTGTAAATATCGCAATCCACTTTATAAAACACAATACTCTGAAATACTTGTCGAATACGAAAAAGGTTTCGACATGACTACTGAAAAAATAAAATTTGATCCTTACGCAACAAGTCACCCTATTAACGAAGGCACATCATACGTCCCAAAGAACCTCTATAAAAGTACAGGTAAACCTGGTGGAAAGCTAACACCATACGATTGTAAAAGCACACGTTTACAAGAATTATCACTAATGAATAGCAACTACTTTGGTAATATACAATATGATATTCACTTGGTATGAAATTAGACTACACAATTAGTAGAATTTTCCAAGAAATGTCACTTTCTGAATTAGAAACACTTCATCACCAGAAAGCATCCGAGCTATCGCTCGTAACCCAAAAATTGATTTACAATCAATTGGAATATATTCTAAATCTGATTTACAACATCACATTAGAACACAACAGTTTCAAGAATTACTAACCCAAATGGACACAATATAACGACAACCAGAATTTAAGAAAACTTGCCGAAACCGCAGGATTTGCAGACATTTATACACAAGACTACAGCGGATATTTTAGGGATGTTAAAGATTACATATAATTAAATGGTGAAAAATACAGACCACAAGATATTTCACCCACAAATGTTTTCAGTTTTATAACCTTTAAAAACGAAATTCTCGCTTTTTTAGGATGGCCCTATTACATCTTAGAAAGATTAACTATCTTATACGCTATGTTTAATTTTATAGGATTTCTTTTCTCACTGTTAAAAGGAATCCATAACACATGCGCTATACACACACAAGTAAACCGCCAAGCAAGTGTAGCACGTATATTATTTGCAGGATATTTTGGAATTTTCTCAACATCAATCAAAAAAAACTTCTTCTAGATGCACAAATAAAAGAGTATAATACAAAAATATCCACAAGACCAAAAACATATGACGAAGAACATAATAATGTAGACATAACACCTACAGCACCACAGATACCAACCACACCACAAAACCACCATCCATTATCATTAGTTCCCCGAAATTTTCGAAACCTAGCAATCACAAATAATCCAAATTTCAGACCAAATACAACACAAAGTCCCATTCAACACATAATGACACATCATTCACAAAATGATAATACATATGAACAAACTATCGAACAACCTCATACCACCACTTTTCAGTCTCAAAATAATCATTTTTGTATCCTACGATGAGCCGACAAACTGGATCCCTCCATCGCTCAAACTCCCACCCAGCCAACCTCCAAACTCAAATCCCAACTATCCCACTTTTTGCTTTCCCGCCACCCGATTCTTCAGTTATTAATATACCATCAAACATGAATTCTGATACTAACTCAGATATTTCAGTTTTTCATACCATCTCACAATTTAATAACTCCGATGTAGAAACTCCCGACGAAATCGCAGACTCCGAACCATCTCCCTCTACCCATACCCAGACCAACTCTTCAGCTTTTTCAACACCCCCTTTCGATCCATCCAAACCAGTCATCCACTCCCATCCCTTTCCACTCCTTCTTACGCTTCCCAAGTAACCCCAACCTATTCTCCATTTAATTCCGACAGATCGCATAAGAACTCCCCAGATAACATTCAAATTTCCGAAGAACTTGACACTTTTATTACACTACAACAACAATTAACATACCCCCACACTCCTACGATACATCAACTATCATCAACAGTAACATCATCAAATCCACAAACACCTACACCACTTTCAGATTACACTCCATCATTAGCCCAATCATCCACATCCACCGAAACACCTACCAGCACTAACCGAGCTTACCACACTTTTAAACGAAAATTCTCAAATCACCCATTTACAACCAAACCCCGAACAGCCAGAGAATATATCAACCACCCAGATCACACAAACACAAAAAATTACCTCCAAATAACCCTACCCTCATTTCCACAATAAACCTTAAATATTTCTACCACTACTAATGAAACACGAAATTTTGTTGTTGAGCACGTTTTAATACCAACACTTCATTGGACAGCTTACTACAACTATACCAACCCCCTTTATCTACCACTAACTAATACTAATGAAAATATCGAGAGAAACCAAAATATACTATATAGACTCACCACATCATTAACACCTCGACAATTTACATACGTTGGATATAAAAAATTATTGAAAACATTCACAGCACCCCGAGCTAACGATTACTCAATTGAATACTACGATCATAATATCATCCGTCCTAACCAAGATAAATTTTTAGACGAAGACCGCTTTGCAAACCCGCAACTAACCGAAAATTTTTTTATTAAAACACCATACCTATTTACACTTAATATTTTTGATAAAAAGGACGATCAGAAAATTTCATAAGCACTAGTTGACATACAAGCATATGAAAGCTTCTATGATAAATTTCAGTTATTTTCACTAACCTTTTACTTTTTTTCACCACAGAAACGCGATTTGCACTGTTCCCACGATATAATGTTACGCACTAAACAAATGCACACTTACACATATTATCGTTTTATATAAAACCAATTTGATTTACACACACCATCACGACAACCTCACCATCGTTTTCAGTTTATTAACTCGAAATACACATCACCATTCTTTCTTAACTTTACATAATGCATTAAAAATACTAACCTCCACGGCATCCTCCGCAACTACGACCCAGTTACCCAAATGTATAATTCTGTCCCATCACGAAGACCTTCAATGATGATGAATCAAGACCCTTCATTTTCCCGCATGGATTCATACAACCTATCGAAATACCCATACTAGAATTTATTCATAACACTAAATGTAATCATAAAATTTACAACCTAATCCAAAACACACCTCATGAGTTCGCAGTAGGCACAGAAGAACTAAACACCATCAACGCACTTCAATTACTTTGGCCACTGCTACAAACTAAAAGTGTTATACGCATGCTAGCCAAGTTATTAACAACATCAGACTTGATTTACGACATCTTCGCACATGGCTTTTTCCCAGATGAATAAGGTAAATATGAATTAAAATAATTTTAACTAATAAATTCAAAATTGTACTAAAAATTTTCTATCAATGTTTAATTTATCCTTATAGTCTTCACGCCACAATCATCTACAAAACAGAAAAAAGACAAATAAAAATACAAACTATTAATTTATAATAAAACTCCTAAATCTTTCGCACTAATTAATGTTGTAAAATTCTTACCCAAGTAGTAATTTCATTTATAATTTATTTCCCCAAGAAGCAGTAAAACTAAATACGATGAAAATGTATAATTTTAACCTTCCCCAAAAACAGTAAATTTCAATTTATAACCAATAAATTCATAAAATGAGAAAACAGTACTAACCTTTTTAATAATTTCATTCATTCGCGCAAGAATTCTATCCAAACTCGCACAGCTCGCCCACGAAGAGTTGTTTAAATAATGATTTTATGTTTCAAGTTTTCACTAACAACAACTCAAACAAGCAATACCAAGTTTCAACCTTTTCTTTAACCCGGTTGGAAAGGAATTATATACTAAACCAAACTAACCAACGCAGCTTACTAAACACCACAAATCATAAAAAAACAGCATGACTAAGAAAAGAAAACCAACGGTACCCAAACCGGATTAACCCAGCTTAAAACTGGATAATTTATTCTTTTGAGGACTATTATGAAGTCTAAGAAAGAAATAATAAAACACAAAAAAGTCGTAAGACAAACCCAAACCAAAAACAATTTGATTTTTGAAAAAAAGACACAACCAAAGTAACATAAGAAAGACCAGAAAAACTAACATAAAAAGTTATCACATAACAGGACCTCTCAAAGAAACAGCATGAAATCATACTCCCACTCCTGGCCTAACCCACCAGAGAAGGACGTCCTGAGCTTGCTTATAGCCGGCCTAACCCACCGCGCTACACCCACGCTTTGTGACCACACTTCAATTTTTAATAAGAGGTTTTCAAGGGCGAGTAACTCTTCAAAATAACTGAATTAAAATAAAACGCTTTTGTGAAAACAACTAACTAAGATCATGACTAAAAACCAAATTAACAAAAATTTATAAAATGTAAATCATAATATGAAGTATATAGATCATACGCAACAACAAAGACGAACATCTAAAGACTAGACGATCCCATCACACTCAAACAAAAGAATGGCTAAACACAACCGACATGCCGTCCACAATCACGACTCAAAGGATTTAGAGTACGACTTGACTTCGCAGAAAAGGACTTTATTGAACTAGACCAATGACCACCTCGATGTTCAAGTATACGTACAGATCCGAGTTACAAGGCATCCCTTCCAAACACGATCTTCACGCCATTCCCAGACGAGGCTACACACAAAACAGTCCTCCACTAATACAGGAAAACCTGACATAGCAAACCATTTTGAAATCGGATTGATTTCATTGGGGATCACAGTCGTTGTCAAATGACAAGATAACAACTTCATGTCCATAATTCCAGCGTCCTGAAACGTTCTTCTTCAAGAGGAACCGGATAAGAAAATGATGTTCGCCAAATACCAACGTTCATCATCCATCCTTCAATTACAGAAAGAAAGATAAATCTAAAAACTCTGTAAACCCCGGATGGGTGGAACCTGATCTAAACTACATTTTATTATTGGATAAATTAGATATTTTATCACTATAAAATATTTAATATTAACCAATCATATTCCATCTAACTAACAACCCCCCACTTATTGGTAAGTGCTGAAATTACTTGTAATTTCAGCACCAGAGAGATTTGAATTTAACTTAGAAATTAGTTACCTCTCCAAGAGAACTTCAGCAGCCGCAATAAGCCAGTATACTCTAGATCTATTGAGCCTAGCAGAGACTAGTTAAACACCCTGAGACTAGTAGATATAAGAGTAAGATTAGGATCGGTATTAGACTAAGAAGTTGCACGAATTTTTCCGGCCGAAAATAAGATAGCGTGACGAGCAGACGGTGTACCCTATCCGAAATTACTCTATGAGTTATACACCCTAAAACATAACTCACCTGATATTAATTTCAGTCTGGAGAAAATTTTGACAGTCAAATTTTTTTAAGGGAAATTGGATCAGGTACTCTGCTCTCAAAATCTTCAAAACTATGAGCATAAAATTTTGTTCAAAATTTTGAGCGTTTATCCCAAAATACGAGATAAATGAGCCAATGAAACCTTTACAAAAACATCTTTAGACGGATCATTCTCGAACAAAATCATATGAATCCGTTTACAGGTGTTTCGTAAATTATGGGCACTTTGAAACGCAAACTGTCCTATGTGTATGATACAACGGGTAAAACTGTTTATGCCATCAGATAGACCATAGAATACACATTTCTCGCAAGACGGAACAAAAATTACTCTGTTGAAACGGCCTCGTAAAAAATGTGATTTCTTCAAAATTTGTGATTTTTTTGTTTTCAATCCACGCATTTTATCCGGTTAAAATAATCACGCCAGAACAAAATTTTTTTATCGTTTTTATTCATTACCGAAACTATTCAGCCACATGGGTTAGAAAGGAGTTCTTTCTCCATTACAATATTTCCATTGAATTCGAGACGATTTAACAGACCATCGTTACTCGAGTGAACTTGGCAAAAAACTTTAACGGTATAACGAAGGAAAAATGTCGCGTTGAATGGTAGGCAATTTCAACAGCTGCCGAAATGAAAATGGATGTTTTTTTTATCATTTATTTATTTTATATTAATACAGTGCTGATTTAAATTATCCGGACAAAACGAACAAAACTTGAATTTTCAAACGCGTTTTTCTCAATTTGGGTTAAGATTAGACAAAAAGTGAAGAGGACAAAAATTGCTTAGAATTTCACCAGAATTAATATGGTACCATTTTCCTCCGAAATTCTCAACAAAAATGACCCACAAATGGGTCATTTTGGCTTTTTTCAATTAATCAAGAATTACGCTGAAACTACTTTCATAATTGATAAAAAAAATTATATCACAGGAAGCCTCTTACGCAGTTCAACAAAGTTTAAGAAGGGTTAAATCTCCAAAAGTTTGCGCAAACTGTTTAAAATTTATTTTTAAACAGATTCTGGGTTTTATATAGTAAAAATCACATTTATTGACTATCAAGTGAAAATTTTTTCTCTTATACTGGTTTTTGGAGATTTAACTCTTTTTAAACTTTGTTGAGCTGCGTAAGGGGCTTCCTTTGATATAATTTTCTTATCAATTAACAAAATAGTTTCAGCGTAATTCTTGATTAATTGAAAAAAGCCAAAATGACCCATTTTTGGGGTATATTTTTTGTTGAGAATTTCGGAGAAAAAATGGCACCATATTAATTCTGGTGAAATTCTAAGCAACTTTTGTTCTCTTCATTTTTTGTCTAATCTTAACCCAATTTGAGAAAAACGCATTTGAAAATTCAAGTTTCGTTCGTTTTGTCCGGATAATTTATATCAGCACTGTATATATTCAACGAAGAGGCAAAGCTAAGCTTAGCACGACTTGCAATACAAAGCAAGAAAGCCGCTAGTCGGAAAAAATTGAAAATGACAAAAAACTAGATAGATCAAAATATAAATATCTAGTCTTGAAAAAAAACGCCAAAACAATAGAATCAATATGTGAAATTACCATCGGAAAAAATTACCAAGCAGAAACAAAGCCAAAAACACCAAAGCAAAAACCCTCTAAGCCAAAAAAAATCAACAAAACTAAAATTAATCAATCCCATCGAAACTAAGCCAACAAAAAATCAGCGGAAATCATTTGGGCAGAATAAAATTTCTAAGCGATTAAAAAAAACTATACGGAGTCAAGGTTAATAAAAATACAAACAGCAGAGAAAACATCAAAACACTTAAAACAACTACAATGTAACATGCGTACCTTAAAAAACTGAAGAAAAAATTTGAAAAAGTTTTTTATGTTGCTGGAAGTTTTCATTTGTGAAACAATTGCAACATGATAACTATTGATACAAATTTCATCGAAACTGTGGTGCAAGTTATTTGAGTAGTTTTCGACAATGCAAAAACAAGATCAACTCTAAAAGAACTGTTTTTTGATCTTGTAAAACTGTATTGGACAATTTTTGGATTGCCCGGGCTACTACAATCATCAAACATTCAAATCTAGGCAACAAGGGACACTCGACTGATGAAAACTTCAAATTATTTTCGGGCAAAAAGAATCAAACAAACGTTTTCTAGTAGTTGAGAATTTTTTTTTACATTACGAGGCCAAACTGTACCTTTAGTGAATTATAAAAAAATTCCGCATCAAGGACGCTCCGTTTGTTCTTCTTTTGTTCTTTCATTCTCACTGATCGTTCTGACAAAATTTTAACATGTTTAAAGACTTGTCTCTGGAATCCAGGAATTTACAGACACAAAATTGTGCGCTTATCCAGTGCACAGTTTGGCCTCGTTATGTATAACAAAGCGAATAAACTTTTTTCCTTTACAGGAATTATTTCCTCGATTTTTGTCCAAAAGCACTTTGTGCAATGACAGCCAGAAAGCTTGTCAGAAAAGGATTTGAAGAATGAGAAGAGTATGTTTTTGCTCTTTCACACAAAATCTTTTACCAGGCATAAATAAAAAATGAAATATTAGAACACATGAATAAAAAAAAAATCATTTGCATAGTTTCGCGCACGTTTTCGGGCTCTTTCACAATTTTCTGGCATCTGTCCCTCAGAAAGAGCAAAAGCATACTCTTCAACAGTTAGAACATAGTTGAAGATGGCCTCGGGCAAAAAAGCCGCACTCGGGCACTTCGTGCCTTCAGGCCGGGCTCTTTTTCCCTCGGGCGTCTTTCAACTATGTTCTAACTACTACATAGTCATTTTTTAGTCATTGTGTTTTTGTTCGTACAAACTCAATATTTTGATACCTAAAATTCGCTCGATTAAAAGTCCGGCTTTTTTGTTTTTGTTACACGAAACGTAAGTTACTTAATTTAAAACGAAACTCATTTTAGAGCAAGGCTTTTCCGCATTATATCCCCGAATAATTTTTTTTAGTTAGCAAACAATAAGCGCCTGGCATTTAGTTTGATTAAATTAAATTATCTTCAATTTCAAGTGAAACATCCTAAGAACAGTATTATTAAATGTTTCTGATGCTCCTAAACCTAGATCCGTATTGATTTTCAAATTAGTAGCTGCTGTTTTTGTCAATCACAGAATCAGTTTACAGGGTGTTTTCAAAAATTATTTTGTTTATGAAATCTCTCTCACTTTACAAATATTTCGGTTATTGAACTGATGTTTTTGCAGTAGGCAGCAAAGTTTTGCCAAAGTTTGATGATATAACTTGAAGGATTTCACAATTTAAGGAGTTTTCACTGCATTTTGTGTTGAACAACCTAATATAGTATTGAATTAGAACAACCGATTAAAATGAATTTAAACAGAATTTTTGATAAGGAAAAAAATTATTACTTGGATTGTTATCAGAAAAAGTATCAGGATAAATTTTTTTTAGACTTTTACCAGCTTTCTTATGTTGCAACCAAAATTACATCCATAAAACCTGTCAATTCATTTGGTCAAAATTAAGAAGATAAAATTAGGACTTGTAATTGATTTTGCATCAATTGACCCTCTTTACAACCCTAATTTTCGACCAATTGAATCGACAGGTTTTAAGGGTGTAATTTTTGTTCAAAACTTTGCATAAAAAATTGCATCATAAAAAGCTGGTATAAATCCAAGCAAGTTTTGTCCTCATCATTTTTCGGCCAGACCTAAGCGAATTTTAGAAAGAAGATTTTTAACTATTCTGTTTTAGTTCATATATTCGATTGTTTTAATTCAAGACTATAGTGGCTTGTTCAGCACTAAATGCAGTGAGAATGCATCAAAATTTGAAATCACGCGTGAAGAAAAATAAAACTACCTCAAGGAGTTATATCATCAAAATTCGGAGTATTTTTGATGCCTACTACCAGTAACAATCACTCTAGTAACCTAATTATTTGTGAGATGAGAGATTTACAATTTTTTTTTAAAAAAACCCTGTATAGAGTGTTGCAGTTTTGATCTAAGGAAACGGAGACTATAAAGAGGTACCACTAATAATCGAGGGCATAGTATAAAGACCCAAACTTTTCTGATAACTAAGTAATCATTTGACACAAGACTCTCGAACGCAGGACATAGTTCAAATAGCCTATTCCAATTGAGCTGACTCTCTGTTTATAGTTTATGGTAGCTGGTGCGCGTACTAAGCGCTTATCACCGCTTGGCGGCGATAGAACGCTCCCATTTTTATAAAGAACATTGCCCTTTGTTAAGAAGTAGTCATTTTTAATTCAGCCAATGCAGCATGTTTAAGCAAACGGTAGAAATCGGATCATTGCCAAACTTAACGAAAAAGGGCGGCTTTCTGCCCAAGTTAAGTTGTTTTTCTGATGTTATCAGCACATCGATGCTCGGATGTTGGGCAAATCGGATGTTTGCACGGGACACCTTAATCGAGTACCAGTAATTAACTGACCAGCGCTCAACGAAAAAAAAATGAAAATTGCAGAAAACTGCTTTATCTATCAAATAAAATTGTTCCCTCAAAGTCCTTCAAAATGCACGTCGCTCGAAATTTTGACTCGAAGATAAACACAATTTACATGACCTTTATAATACAAGGTCGACGAGAGGAGTGGCTAAAGTGAAAACTAATTCGGACGTGATTTTATTGTAAAACTCTTAGTACACATTAAAGTAGGTTTCCTAAAAATTGAACAGTAAAAAAACTAAGATAATTTTTTTCTGAAAAATTGTTGGTCATGAGTGCTTTCCTCTGTTAGTAATTTCACAATTGTTTTGTGTATTTTTTTAAACTGAATTATTTGAGCTGAAAAAACTAATTTTTTGTAGTGTGACGAATGACAGAAGTCCGCGTAGAAGGCGGTCTAAAAAACTGAAGTGTAACGAGGGTTTTACAAGGCAAAGTATAAAGACCAAATGTTTCGGTCACGGCCTAATTAGTCCCAATGTCAGTTTTCATATCGATTAATGTGAAAAAAAAATTTTTCTTTTAAAATTTTGCAGGTAGGGGAAAAAAGAAAAAGAGCCTTATTTTTGTCTTCACTGATTTTAGATCTTAGATTAAACACGTGCATAATAATTGAAGTTTTTTTGTTTTGAGTTCGAGTCTCCTAAATATTAAGTATTGGAAGAGTATGTTTTTGCTCTTTCACACATGTTCTTTCACGACAAGGCATGAATGAAAAATGAAATATTAGAACGCAAAAAAGAAAAAAGAAAACGTTAGCATAGTTTCGCGCATTTTTCCGGACTCTTTCACAAATTTTGGGCTTTTTCCCTCGGAAAGAGCAAAAACATACTCTTCAACAATTAAAACATAGTTGAAGATAGCCTCGGGCAAAAGAGACGCCATCTTTCAACTAAGTTTTAACTACTACAGACTTCCTGGAACAGTAATTTTCATTCCACAGCTAAACAATAAATGGGCACTGGTGTTTTCGACCAGCAAAGATTTAATATGAGCAAGGCATTAATAAAATGTAGAGGCGAAGCACAGCTACGCACCATTTGCCATGGAAAAAATGTCTGTCTAGAGAAAATAAAAAAAATCAGACCGGAACAATATTGGAAAACTGTTTTGAATATTGAAAAAATAAAAAAAACCTGTTTGAATCCAACTGACGTCCTTATTTGGCTAGCTATGCAGAACACACAGGATGAAACTATTTGTAAGCATACAAAATCTGCTTTTTTTCTTCAGATGAGACAATATACAATTACCAAACAATTTTCTATCATTTTGAAACAATCCAAACAAGTAAGATTAAACAAACAACACACCCCACCTGGAAAAAACTTAAGATTTTTCTAAAAACAACAAATGTATTGAAATGATAAACTTAAGAAACAATTCAAAATCTAATAATTGTACTTCTTGCTTAAAGAAAAAACTGCTCAAAACCTTCGAAAAAAAAACAAAGATGTAGAAACAAGAAAGAAATTCTGCTAAACAAAACAAACGATTGTGAAGATCTGAAAGTTCCGACTGCCCTTTAATTGGTATCAAATTGTTGTAGGTAAGGAAAAAAATCAAAATCATAAACTTAAGAGAATATCATGAGTGCAATTTTTTAATGCGACTGATTAGATTGCCTCAAATAATTCTGGAACGAGTGTTGTGCGGGATAATCGCTGCGCATAAATAAATCGCTTTCGGCATCATTGCGCGCATAAATTACAGATTTCAGACACTCATAAGTTTATGAAAAAGATCGGAGGCAAAATATATTTTTTATTTTTGAACGCAAGGAGTCGATATCTTCCTTGGTGAATAAAAACTTTTTCTCTAAACTAACAATTCGATCGATAAAAATTGACAGAAAAAAAATCTTAAAAAACGTCATATCTCGCATACTAAAAGGTAGCAGTCACCTTTTTAGTCAGGATTTCCAACTCCGGAAGATACCCTGACAGCACTCAACTACAGGGTTGAGAAATTCAACTTTGGTGGATTTTTTCCAAGTAAACAAATAATTGGGTATTCATATTTGGAGGACCAATTTGCAGTCCCTCGGGTAACCCTGACAGCATCCCACTTGGGTATTCATATTTGGAGGACCAATTTCCAGTCCCTCGGGAAACACTGGCAGCATTCAACTTCAAGAACACTGAAGTCAAGCTGAAAAATTGCCAAAAATCGCAACCTGTGTAATGTACGATTTATAGCTTAAACGGGCAAATTTCTTGCGTTAAAGATGCGAAAACAAAACGTTGAAACAGCTTAATTATTGAGACAGCGAATCCCGGATTTAAAACTGAGTCGAAGATTCGGTCCCAACCACTAGCGAGAACACAAAAAGCAGCTCTGGAAATTGCAGTAAAAACTAAAGCTTTGAATTAGCAAAAATTCGGCAAGCTCTAGGATTCGATCTGCAACCTACTGCGACAAGATATTTCAAGTCTCACGAACTAACCACTCAGACGCGCACGCTTAACCACTGACAAATCTTAGTCACGTATAAAGCAGCTATATATGCCAATAAATTGCCAATGCCGTTCGGCAAATGTTGAACCAAATACAAATACATAATTTTTGTAAGTAACAATTTGGTATGTTAAAAACTGAAGATATCCACGCAAACTTTGCATGTAAGAAATCCATAACATAAAACCACATTTTGTATTAACTATCCATTTCAAAAAATTTTGAGATTTATTGAGTTTGAAAATTTCTGAAATCGATTTTGTTTTATTATTATATTAAGTGAAACAAATGCAACTGTGTTCAATTATTACTATTCGAATGTCAAAGCACATGCTATCAAAAAGCTGTAAAGGTTCCCCAAAAGTGGCACCAATATTGGCGTCTTAAGTTCGAAAAAAAGTCTTAAGAGTACACTAACCGGAAGCTTGTTTTAATATATATTTATGGATTGTTTCGAACTTTTTGCAAGATATTTGAGTTGGAGTTTTTATTTCTGTACTGTTGTTGGAAACAAGTTGCCTTTTTTTGGTTCATTTGATGAATGAAAAAAGCGTTAACTGTGTTCACTTACTAATAATCAAATTTCAAATCACATGCTATCATAAAGCCGGTGCTAGGGATTTTAGCAGACCGGTCTTTTGGCAGACTCAGAATAATTATAAAGCGTGATAGCTAACTTCAAAAGGCATTGGCTTCGAACCGCTTGCTACGCTGCGCTTCAATTCAACACGAGTGTTATTGTGCGCGTAAATCTTTGCTTTGCTGCTAATTTAGACTGAGTTTCTAAAATTGATAGTTTTGTTGACAAATTGTGAGACAATTGTCTTAATTGGGTAAACTTGGACCCAGACTGAGCGTCTTTTTGAGTCTGTCAATCAATCATCCATCACTTTATTACGTTGATCTGCTAAACGATCTGTCCCCCATAAAGACGTAGTGTCACAAATATTTGCGACTTGGGTTGGAAAAGGTTTACTACTACACTTACGCTCGTGTAAATTTCAGGTGCAAAACGAGAACGAATATAATATCATCCACCACAGAATGTCAATTTATTAGCTTTCATCAAAATTAAGCATTCCCATTACGAATTATTCAACTCAATTAGTTCCCGAAATAGACTTTCATTCGCTATTTATGATTGAACACTGCGTCATTTATCGCTTTCTTGAGTAATGCAGACCAGCTGTAACTTTTTGAACGGATTGTTTGAGCTAGTTTTGAACTTAATTTACACAGCTGAAACCTGTGAGCTGTACCGCACAAATTAATTCCTGAGCTTAGATTGAACTACATCGCTTGCTTTTGATGTAAACTATCACTTTATCTTTATTGGGCGACATTGAAAACGCAACATCAAAATTTTCGTTGACTAGAAAATTTCAGGTGAATTTTTGGAGAACTAGCAAAATATATATCTTGCTCTGATTAATAGCAAATTTTAGAACTTGTTTGGAAATTTACTTTTACAAACTTTCTGGGCAAAACTGTTAAAAATGGCCTACGCTCCACTCGCTTCATTTGCTGAGACTAAAATTTAATACACTAGATCTTAAAATTTTATGTCTTCGCGTTTCAAGGTCAATTTAACTACAACTGAAGGATACGCAATAATCATACCTTCAACTCGTAAACTGGGTTTTCCTCTTGTTCATTTCGAGCATACTTTTTTCATATTTAAACACAAATCTCGAAAAGACTCAAATTAGGTGCTGAAATGTGATGGAAACTTCAAATAAGTTTGCAGGATTTCAGTTTTTCCAACCGTAACTTGTTTATTAGAAATTTATAGCGATATCTTTAAGATGCTTTATCGATGTCGTCCAGTATAAATAGATAACTTACTACAGCAAAGTCATTTTACTCTCTCAGATCTAAAACTTGAAAGTATTCAGCTTTGAATTTCGCGTTCTTGAAAATCGGGATACTTGGGTACAAACTCAATTCAGAATGAAAGCAAATGAGTTTTAGTTTAGTCGACTTCTTCAATGGTAGGGCCTCCAGCACCACTGCCACCATCTCCAGTCGGAGCTCCAGCTCCTGGGAATCCGCCAGGGAAACCAGGCATGCCTCCTGGCGCTCCACCAGGTGCGCCACCCGCAGCTTGATAAACCTTTGAGATGATCGGATTGAAGATTTTCTCAAACTCCTTCTGCTGATGATCGAACTCATCTTTTTCTGCTGACGGATTAGCATCGAGCCACTTCATTACTTCATCCGCCTTGTCGCTAATTGCTTTTTTGTCCTCTTCTGAGAACTTGTCTTTCAACTTTTCCTCTTCCAAAGTTGACTTAGCCTAAAATGATTTAAATAGCTACTTTTCCCGCTATCACATACATGTTTGAAACAAGTTGAATTTTCACTTCCATTTCATTTTGATCTTAAAAAAACTCAAGTTTCAGGCAAATCTTTAATTACCTGGAAAACATAGCTCTCGAGTCCGTTCTTCGCGGTGATTCTTGCCTTCTCTGCGTCATCCTG
Source organism: Symsagittifera roscoffensis (assembly GCF_963678635.1). NCBI lineage: Eukaryota > Metazoa > Xenacoelomorpha > Acoela > Convolutidae > Symsagittifera > Symsagittifera roscoffensis. Next base: position 9,875,754 of record NC_087068.1, read on the forward strand.
AGACTTGAACTTCTCAGCATCATTTACCATCTTCTCGATTTCTTCCTGAGATAACCTTCCTTTATCGTTAGTGATGGTGATCTTGTTAGACTTTCCGGTGCTTGAGTCAGCGGCAGTCACGTTCAAGATTCCGTTAGCGTCAATATCAAAGGTGACTTCGATTTGAGGAACACCACGAGGCGCTGGCGGAATACCAGTCAATTCAAACTTTCCGAGCAAATTATTATCTCGGGTCATTGCACGCTCACCCTCGTACACTTGGATCAACACACCTGGCTGATTATCCGAGTAGGTAGTGAATTTCTCAGTGTATTTGGATGGGATGGTTGTGTTACGCTTGATCAAGGATGTCATAACACCACCTGCAGTCTCAATTCCCAGAGAAAGAGGAGCCACATCCAGCAACAGCAGATCCTGCACAGCTTCGTCTTTGCTTCCGGACAGAATCGCAGCTTGGACTGCTGCTCCGTATGCAACAGCCTCGTCCGGGTTGATGCTCTTGTTCAGCTCTTTACCTCCGAAGAACTCTTGCAGCATCTTCTGGATCTTAGGAATTCGAGTAGATCCTCCTACCAAGACAACCTCGTGGATTTCTCCCTTCGAAACCTTGGATTCTTTGATGGCCTCAGCAACAGGCTTCAGTGTATCCTTAAAAAGAGAGTTGCACAAGTCCTCGAACCTAGCTCGAGTAATCTTGGTGTAGAAATCGATACCCTCGAACAGTGAATCGATCTCAATGCTTGCTTCGCTGCTTGAGGAGAGAGTTCTCTTGGCTCGTTCGCATGTAGTTCTCAACCTTCTCATTGCTCTTTTGTTCGTCGAGATATCTTTAGAGTGTTTCCTCTTGAACTCAAGTTTGAGATGGTCGACCAAGATGTTGTCGAAATCTTCACCACCCAAATGAGTGTCTCCCGCGGTAGATTTCACTTCAAAGATACCATCGTCAATGGCCAGAACGGACACATCGAAGGTTCCACCTCCCAAATCGAAGATCAGGACGTGCTTTTCGGAGTCTCCGTCCTTTTTCTTGTCAAGACCGTATGCAATAGCAGCCGCAGTTGGTTCGTTAATAATTCTCAGTACATTCAAACCACAGATGGTTCCAGCATCTTTTGTGGCCTGTCGTTGAGAGTCATTAAAATACGCGGGTACAGTTACGACTGCATCCGTCACCTTAAGTCCAAGGTAGGCCTCGGCTGTTTCCTTCATTTTTGTTAAAACCATCGATGAGATTTCCTCGGGAGAGAAGGTCTTTTTCTCACCTTTAAATTCAACTTCAATTTTAGGCTTCGTGGCTTCTTCGACAACCGTGAAGGGCCAGTGCTTGGCATCCTTCTGAACAACTGGGTCATCAAACTTTCGACCAATCAGTCGCTTCGCGTCGAAGACGGTGTTGGACGGGTTCATGGCGACCTGGTTCTTGGCAGCATCTCCAATCAACCTCTCGGTGTCTGTGAAAGCTACGTATGAAGGTGTTGTGCGGTTTCCCATGTCATTGGCGATGATCTCCACCTTACCATGCTGGAAAACTCCGACACAGGAATAAGTGGTTCCAAGATCAATACCGACTGCTGGAGCTTTAGCCATCTTAAAAAATATGATTTGTTTTGTAATAAATTAGCAGATCAGCGGGAAACAGATTTACAGATTTCAACAATTCAAACCTGAAAAGGCACAATATTTTTTTAAAACTAAAGTTACAGAAGCAAAACTGAACACTGAAACTCAATTTCTATACGTCGAAGCTTGGACAACGAAGTTGCGTCATAAGTTGGAATTAGGCACGTACTTTCTACTTGCAACACGAAATTTCCTTTTTTAGAAAAATTTTATGTGCTTTAGATCTAGAAAATTCTGGAAAAAACATGCTCAAAAATAATGATTCAGATTTAAACTAGACTAAATTCTGGATTTTGAACGGTTTTCAAAAAATTAAGATTCAATGTTAAATCTGCGAAGCTAGAGAATACTCTGACTGTGTAAATGAAACTGTACCAGAAGTTTTTTTGAGAAACAAACTACGAAATAACTAAATAATGCCAGCTTTCGAAAAATCATAATTCAAAAAGTACGGCTTAACGGAATCTCTGCTACCAAGTAATCATGAAGTGCTGATTGAAACGAAGACAAGATTCAGAAATGCGCTAACAGCAATGAAATCGACGGAACAACAAAATTTATCCAAATAATCAAAATCATCGCCCCATTCACGAAAGAAATTGTCAAATCAGACGAAAATCTGGCGCAGGCATATCGAACTTGTGCTTCCGATATACTGAAACAACTCCCCATAACAATGCAACAAAAGATGACAATCTCAAAAACAAGAATCTGAAAAAATATGCATACACTGACAATTATTGCTCCCCCAAGTTAAAGCAATTTATAACTATAATCAAAAGCGAAATAATCATTCTACCTAGCAGGACGGTGTTTCCATGGGATTCGAAGGTCTCATAGACCCAAGAACATGTACCTTAAATTAGCCAAAATCAAAGTGTCCATTTTCATGCAACGATGCCGAGGCAAAATCGATTAACCCATTACCGAAAGACATCATTCATAGTCCGATGATCCAACGTGAGACAGGCATCGTAATTACACTAGGTCAGTATATTTATACAGGCAGCAAATTTTAGAAGTTAAAACACAAAATGAAGAACAATATAACCGTTAATATGTCTGCAAAAACACAAATGCCAATAATGCCAGCGACAACTAAAACGATGACGAAACAACAAATGATAAAGCTTGTCATGGTTGCGAAAATGTCGAAGGAAAGTAGGTCGGAATATAACCATCCAAACTTTTGTTGAATGAAACTAAAACAAACAGTGAAGCAACTTCATTCGTTGAATAACAAAAGATGAGGTTCTCAACAATCAGATCGTAGATTGTCATTTTTACTCTTCAAAGATTACACTCACTTATCGAAAAATGTCAAGTATCGAAAAAATTTTCCAATTTCATTTTGTGCATTCAAGAAGCAAAAATATCAAATCCTCAAATATACATCTGAATTTACTGGATAATTCCAAGGTTTTATTTGAATTCAAATCGGGTTCAAATATTTTCGAAGGTTTTAAAACAATATGGTCATCAACTTTTTGATCCTGCAAGAACAATTGCTTCAAGTACATGCTTTCAAATGTTGAACTTTGTCAAACTTGATTGTTTTGTTATCAACTTTTATGCAAACCCGATTTCCTTCCACACAACTTTGAATTTCCTGAAATTAAGCATCAAATTTCCTTCCACACAACTTTGAATTTCCTGAAATTAAGCATCCAATCAATCAAAAACTATCGTGACCGGAAATTTAAATGCACTCAGATGCGACAAATTGAACAGTTCTCCAATACTCAAGTTAAACGATACACGCTTAAAACGATTTACCAAAGTCAAAGAACAAATTCTTGATTGATTTGGCTCTGTAGATTTCGCACTCAAGATTGATTTTTGGGATTATTCTTATTATGACAAACAACATAACACCTTTGTGAGCTTTGATTATGTTTTTATGAATTTTGAAACTGAGTATGACTCTACGCAAAGCACTCAAACATCAAAATCTGATCATTTGCTATTCCACGTTTTTGTAAAGCCATCAAATTGTATTAGCGCGGCCTTATCTACTGGAAACTAAATGACAAAATTTTAACAAACAACGCCAGTTTAACTCGTAAAAATTATCAATTTTTTTTTGAAAATGGATCATAAAATTTTACGAAAATTTTAAGCAAAATTTTTGCGACTTTCTGAAGTTGATTCGCCTGAAAGAATTATCAGAAAGAACTCAAAAATTTGAAGTATCAAATAAAATATTCTCAGAGATTGCATTCACAGCGGGAAAGTTCCGAGTCCGAGTTTAGTTGAAAAAAATCAATTGATGCTGGAACATCTTCAAAGGGTCACAGGACCTCAAAGAACACAATTAACTCAATTAAGCAAACTCAAGTGGATCAGAATGTTTATCACACGGATGAGGATAATCTTAATGAATTTCGATAGTAATTTTTAGAAATTTTTTCAAATATTTTTCAAGATGAAGATGAAATTCACTGGGCTACAAGTAAATTGAATTTGAAGAGCTCGCCTGAACCACTAGGCGTTACATCTCGGCTGCACAAGAATTTCACTATTAATTATGTTCAGTATTAGTTCAAGTTTTTTTATTTAGCAAAAACCAATTTGCTCCCGAAATCTGAAAATGCCAGAGCAGTACAAGATTTTTGCCCGATTACTCCTTGAAATACCAACGTGAAAATTTTTGCCCTTAAAATTTGGAATAAAATTGAAAAAGACATTTGCAAAATGTAAAAAACCATCAGCATGCGTACTTGCCTGGAAGACAAATGCACGCATCAAAACGAAAAGTGAAAAAAGTTATTACTCCATAACGATAAGCTAACCGGGATTCATGTGCAGTAAAATGGATTTTGACAAAATTGGCACATAACCTCTCATCAAATTTTTTTAAAGAGTTTAATCTGGACGAGTTTTCCGTTAGAGCTATTGAAACTTTGTATTTAGACTCAAAAACTGAAATAAATTAAATTTTTGTCAAGCAGCTTCAAATTTCATCGCGATGCGAGACAAGGTCGCCCTATTTCCTTTTTTAGTTCATAGTTTTTATCGAACCCGTCTTCAAACAATTGAATTTACAGAAGCAATTGAACGTTTCGGTTAATTGTGTCCCAAACTAGTTTCATATGAAGACGACATAATTTGCCTTACCAAAATCCGATGTATTGACCAGTTGTTTTGCTTAATCGAAAATTTTTGCAAACAGACTCAAATGATGATTACCATGAGTTAAAGTGAAGTGCTTTCTATACCTGATTTATCACCCTATAAAACCGTCAAGGAAAGAAAAATATGTGGTAACTTGTTTTACACTTCTCAAAAAGTCAAAGTTATTGATCTATTGTTGAGTTCTCAATTTCAAAAACATCGAGGTTTAATCTCACTTTGTAATTATTTGAGGGCCAAGTCATTAACACTGCCAGTCTATGTTCTGTCTAATTTTTTTTGTTAATGGCTGGTCATACTACAGTTATCTTGGAAACCGTTAGTAACTGTTAAGAATTATTAATAGCAGAATTGAAAAATATATAAAGCAGAATCGATATAACGAAAAAAGTTTTTTTTGTCACCCAATTGAGGCGGTAGGCTTAACATGCCTACAACTCAAATTTTTCTGTATCGGGTAATGAAAATACATTTAAAGTTCCCTTTTGCAATTTGCTGCATACCATTATCTCTGTTCAGAAGAAGAGTTAAGTGATTTTACAGGCAATGTTTGGAAAAAATCAAGGCTTGATTTGTGGGAAAAAAAAACGTTTTTTATAAATTTTTATACGCTGCTTCAAAGATCGCGAAAAAAGGTAAAAGGTTTTTAGTTTTTGAGAATGCGCCCGAATGTTTTCTTTGTAATTTAAAATGAGAAACATTCTAACATCTAATTTTCAGTTGTCCCTCGCTACAGCCTTCAAGAAACATAATAGATACTAAAAATTGGCGTGACAATTTTTATCAACAAACATTGCAAAGCTAAAGTATGTTGTTGCGTTTTTTGTGTCGCATACTCAAAATCATCGACGTCATGAAAATCAATTTGAAAACTTTGTGTCATGGGAAGTATGGAAAGTAAGTACGAAAAATAAATTGCCACTTTTGATTTAAAGTACCAAGGACATGTTGAGCTTCAGCAAGAAACCAGGATATCCGGTATCTGATAAAAGTTATGGTAGTTGAACAAAAACTGCTAAGAAGTAGAAAGTAGATATTTCAAGTGTACCAGGATACTCTGTATCCGGTACTAAAAATGTACTTAAAGCACAAATCAAAGACAGAACAAAAACAGTTTGCTGACCAGGATTCTGGTAACCCCTCGAACAAAAAATGTACAGGAACAGTTCAAAAACTACCTAGACGACCTCTTAAGAATTTACAACCAGTTTCTTGTGTTAGCAGTTAGAATGCTAATTCGATGAGAGGTTTTCGATAATTGAGATGTTTGTGATGTACATTCTGATTATAAAACTCCAAACTTAGTAATTTTAATTCAAAAATAATGCAGTCAAACAACGGTTCTTGATTTTGAAATAAACCACTTTAGTGGAAAATAATTGATAAGAAGTTTTTTTTTATTTTCAAACATCCAGACCTACTATCATAAAATTTTTAATGTTATGGTCATCAAACTTAAGTCCTAGAGAAAAAGTATCTCCAAGTACCGGTTTCCGGTTGTTAAATTTTGTCTAAATTGATTGGGTTGCTATGAACATTTATGGTAGCATCACTTAATTCCGAGCTATTTTTACTTTTTTGAAAATTGTTGATTCTTTTCATGGTTTTTTAGAACCAAATTTTTTTTAAACAAAATTTTAATTGCTATATTTCTAAAGAGATTGAAAAAACTGAGTTATGACTGTTGATTTTTAAATTGACATCTAGATAACACTTTTGTTGAATGAAAATAAAACAAACAGTGAAGCAACTTCAATCGTTGAATAACAAAAGATGAGGTTTGTAGGAAAATCTTCTAGATCTTACATAAAACATCAAATCCGAAAACAACAATTTCTGCAATTTCTTTCAAAAATTCGTCGCCATACAAAGAAAGTCATTTGATCAAAATCTTAGGAAGTTTGCTTAAACAACTGGTTTCTCAAAAATCTACAACAAAGATTGCAGTGAACGTTTCAACGATAATAATACTACTTTTATCTCAAGGTAGAAAATTATCCTCCCTAAGATATTCCTCCGATCACTATTTTTTTTCAATTTATAATTGATTTATTAGCTTTTTTAGGATAGACCTAATACATCCTTGAAAGATTGACTATCTTATACCCAAGGCCTAACTTTGTAGTACTCCTATTATCATTCCTTAAGGAGACATACAACATATGTGCAATCCATACATATGTCAGTATATTCCTTAATTTAGTTGCTGTATTAAAACAACTAACCTTCACGGCATCCTTAGTAACTATGCCCAGTCCGCAAAATGTAAATTTTTTGCACCCTCCCCAACAATTTTCTCATTGAAACCTTTAAACAGTGAAAAAGCTCAGAAAACTCTTTTCACATACCTTCACTTCTTGAATGTCAAAAACACAACATCTCTGGACACCAACAAAAAAATCATCATGATGACTGGTGCAATTTAGGAAACCAACAAACCGTTAATATGTCTGCAAAAACACAAATGCCAATAATGCCAGCGACAACTAAAACGACGACGAAACAACAAATGATAAAGCTTGTCATGGTTGCGAAAATGTCGAAGGAAAGTAGGTCGGAATATAACCATCCAAACTTTTGTTGAATGAAACTAAAACAAACAGTGAAGCAACTTCAATCGTTGAATAACAAAAGATGAGGTTCTCAACAATCAGATCATAGATTGTCATTTTTACTCTTCAAAGATTACACTCACTTATCAAAAAATGTCAAGTATCGAAAAAAATTTTCGGTTTCGTTTTGTGCATTCAAGAAGCAAAAATATCAAATCCTACAAATATACATCTGAATTTACTGGATAATTAAATAAGGTTTCATTTGATTTCATATCGGGTTCAAATATTTCTGAAGGTTTTTAAACAATATGGTCATCAACTTTGAGTCCTGCAAGAACAAGTGCTTCAAGTACATGCTTTCAAAAGTTGAACTTTGTCAAACTTGATTGGTTTGTTATCAACATTTATGCAAACCCGATTTCCTTCCACGCAACTTTGAATTTCCTGTGAAATTAAGCATCAATTTTTACCCAATCAATCTAAAGCTATCGTGACCGGAAATTTAAATGCACTCAGTTGCGACAAATCGAACAATTCTTCATTACTCAAGTTAAACGATATACGCTTAAAACGATTTACCAAAGTCAAAGAACAAATTCTTGACTGATTTGGCTCTGTAGATTTTGCACTCAAGATTGATTTTTGGGATTGTCCTTATAATGACAAACAACATAAAATCTTTGTGAGCTTCGATTATGTTTTTATGAATTTTGAAACTGAGTATGACTCTACGCAAAGCACTCAAACATCAATATCTGATCATTTGCTATTCCACGATGTCGTAAAGCCATCAAACTTGAATTAGCGCGGCCTTAGCTACTGGCAATTAAATGACAAAATTTTAAAAAACAACGCCAGTTTAATTCGTAAAAATTATGAATTTTTTTGAAAATGTATCATAAAATTTACGAAAACTTTAAGCAAAATTTTCGCGTCTTTCTGAAGTTCATTCGTCTGAAGGAAAGATCAGAAAGAACTCAAAATTTTGAAGTATCAAATGAAATTTTTGTCAGAGATTGCATTTACAGCGGAGAAGTTCCGAATCCGAGTTTAGTTGAAAAAAATCAATTGATGCTGGAACATCTTCAAAGGGTCTCAGAGGAATTTTTTTCAGATTTTCAAACAAAAACAGAAAACTCTCAGTTACACTTATAAGGGTGTTCGTAAATTTTTTAGTCAATGGACCTCAAATAACACAATAAACTCAATTAAGCAAATTCAAGTGGATCAGAACGTTTATCACACGGATGAGGATAATCTTAATCAATTTCGATATTAATTTTTAGAAGTTTTTCAAATACTTTTCAAGATGAAGATGAAATTCACTGGGCTTCATGTAAATTGAATTTGAAGAGCTCGCCTGAACCACTAGGCCTTACATCTCGGCTGTACAAGACTTTCACGGTTAAATATGTTCGATTTTAGTTCAAATTTTTTTATTTAGCAAAAATCAATTTGCTCCCGAAATCTTAAAATGCCATAGCAGTACAAGATTTTTGCCCGATTACTCTTTGGAATACCAACGCAAAAACTTTAGCCCATAAAATTTGTAATAAAATTGAAAAAGACATTTGCAAAATGTAAAAAACCATCGGCATGCGTACTTGCCTGGAAAACAAATGCACGCATCAAAACGAAAAGTGAAAAAAAATTTTACTCCAGAACGATAAGCTAACCGGGATTCATGTGCAGTAAAATAACACTTTTTTAAGGCATTTGACAAAATTGGCACATAACTTCTCATCAAAATTTTTTAAAGATATTAATCTGGACGAGTTTTCCGTTAGAGCTATTGAAACTTTGTATTTAGACTCAAAAACTGAGATAAATTAAATTTTTGTCAAGCAGCATCAAATTTCATCGCGATGTGAGACAAGGTCGCCCTATTTCTTTTTTTAGTTCATAGTTTTTATCGAACCCTTCTTCAAACAATTGAATTTACAGAAGCAATTGAACGTTTCGGGTAATTGTGTCCCAAACTAGTTTCATATGAAGACGACATAATTTCCCTTACCAAAATCCATGTATTGACCGGTTGTTTTGCTTAATCGAAAATTTTTGCAAACAGACTCAAATGATGATTACCATGAGTTAAACAGAAGTGCTTTCTATACCTGATTTATCACCCTATAAAACCGTCAAGGAAAAAAAAATATGTGGTAACTTGTCTTACACTTCTCAAAAAGTCAAAATTATTGATCTATTGTTGAGTTCTCAATTTCAAAAACATCGAGGTTTAATCTCACTTTGTATTTATTTGAGGGCCAAGTCATTAACACTGCCAGTCTATGTTCTGTCTATTTTTTTTGTTAATGGCTGGTCATACTACAGTTATCTTGGAAACCGTTAGTAACCGTTAGTAACTCAAGGAGCTTCCCGATCACTATTTTTTTTTTCAATTTAAAATTGATTTATTAGCTTTTTTAGGATAGACCTAATACATCCTTGAAAGTTTGACTATCTTATACCCAAGGCCTAACTTTGTAGTACTCCTATTATCATTCCTTAAGGAGACATACAACATATGTGCAATCCATACATATGTCAGTATATTCCTTAATTTAGTTGCTGTATTAAAACAACTAACCTTCACGGCATCCTTAGTAACTATGCCCAGTCCGCAAAATGTAAATATTTTGCACCCTCCCCAACAATTTTCTCATTGAAACCTTTAAACAGTGAAAAGGCTCAGAAAACTCTTTTCACATACCTTCACTTCTTGAATGTCAAAAACACAAGATCTCTGGACACCAACAAAAAAATCATCATGATGACTGGTGCAATTTAGGAAACCAACAAACCGTTAATATGTCTGCAAAAACACAAATGTCAATAATGCCAGCGACAACTAAAACGACGACGAAACAACAAATGATAAAGCTTGTCATGGTTGCGAAAATGTCGAAGGAAAGAAGGTCGGAATATAACCATCCAAACTTTTGTTGAATGAAACTAAAACAAACAGTGAAGCAACTTCAATCGTTGAATAACAAAAGATGGGATTCTCAACAATCAGGTCGTAGATTGTCATTTTTACTCTTCAAAGATTACACTCACTTATCGAAAAATGTCAAGTATCGAAAAAATTTTTCGGTTTCGTTTTGTGCATTCAAGAAGCAAAAAATATCAATGCTACAAATATACATCTGAATTTACTGGATAATTACAAGGTTTCATTTGATTTCAAAATTGGCACATAACTTCTCATCAAAGTTTTTTAAAGATATTAATCTGGACGAGTTTTCCGTTAGAGCTATTGAAACTTTGTATTTAGACTCAAAAACTGAGATAAATTAAATTTTTGTCAAGCAGCTTCAAATTTCATCGCGATGCGAGACAAGGTCGCCCTATTTCCTTTTTTAGTTCATAGTTTTTATCGAACCCGTCTTCAAACAATTGAATTTACAGAAGCAATTGAACGTTTCGGTTAATTGTGTCCCAAACTAGTTTCATATGAAGACGACATAATTTGCCTTACCAAAATCCGATGTATTGACCAGTTGTTTTGCTTAATCGAAAATTTTTGCAAACAGACTCAAATGATGATTACCATGAGTTAAAGTGAAGTGCTTTCTATACCTGATTTATCACCCTATAAAACCGTCAAGGAAAGAAAAATATGTGGTAACTTGTTTTACACTTCTCAAAAAGTCAAAACTATTGATCTATTGTTGAGTTCTCAATTTCAAAAACATCGAGGTTTAATCTCACTTTGTAATTATTTGAGGGCCAAGTCATTAACACTGCCAGTCTATGTTCTGTCTAATTTTTTTTTGTTAATGGCTGGTCATACTACAGTTATCTTGGAAACTTTTTTGCGGCTCAAGTAATGTCAAAATAATGTTTTGTAGATATGCGATCATAGATCCAATGGATTAGGGAAGAAACTGGTGAAAAATCCTTGGTCGAGACGGTCGAAATATAAAGTGAGCACCTCGACCCGGGTTGCACCGAAAGGTGATGTTCTGTCTGGTTGAGCGAGGCGATAGATTATCCGTCAATATTTTTATTCTACTCACTCCTGTCGGACGTATCCAATGAGCTGTTCAGGAGGACACTCTACGCTGACCTCGTAGGCACAACATGCGCAAGCCGCTAGCCAGGAGAAACCCGTTAGAAAAAGCCGTTAGAGATTGAAAAAAACTGAGTTATGACTGTTGATTTTTAAATTGACATCTAGATAACACTTTTGTTGAATGAAACTAAAAAAACAGTGAAGCAACTCCAATCGTTGAATGACAAAAGATGAGGTTTGTAGGAAAATCTTCTAGATCTGACATAGAACATCAAATCCGAAAACAACAATTTCTGCAATTTCTTTCAAAAATTCGTCGCCATACAAAGAAAGTCATTTGATCAAAATCTTAGGAAGTTTGCTTAAACAATTGGTTTCTCAAAAATCTACAACAAAAATTGCAGTGAACGTTTCAACGATAATAATACTGCTTTTATCTCAAGGTAGAAAATTATCCTCCCTAAGATATTCCTCCGATCACTATGTTTTTTTTTCAACTTGAAATTGATTTATTAGCTTTTTTAGGAAAGACCTAATACATCCTTGAAAGATTGACTATCTTATACTCAAGGCCTAACTTTATAGTACTCCTATTATCATTCCTTAAGGAGACATACAACATATGTGCAATCCATACATATGTCAGTAAATTCCTTAATTTAGTTGCTGTATTAAAACAACTAACCTTCACGGCATCCTTAGTAACTATGCCCAGTCCGCAAAATGTAAATTTTTTGCACCCTCCCCAACAATTTTCTCATTGAAACCTTTAAACAGTGAAAAAGCTCAGAAAACTCTTTTCACATACCTTCACTTCTTGAATGTCAAAAACACAGCATCTCTGGACACCAACAAAAAAATCATCATGATGACTGGTGCAATTTAGGAAACCAACAAACCGTTAATATGTCTGCAAAAACACAAATGCCAATAATGCCAGCGACAACTAAAACGATGACGAAACAACAAATGATAAAGCTTGTCATGGTTGCGAAAATGTCGAAGGAAAGAAGGTCGGAATATAACCATCCAAACTTTTGTTGAATGAAACTAAAACAAACAGTGAAGCAACTTCAATCGTTAAATAACAAAAGATGAGGTTCTCAACAATCAGGTCGTAGATTGTCATTTTTACTCTTCAAAGATTACACTCACTTATCGAAAAATGTCAAGTATCGAAAAAAATTTTCGGTTTCGTTTTGTGCATTCAAGAAGCAAAAATATCAAATCCTACAAATATACATCTGAATTTACTGGATAATTACAAGGTTTCATTTGATTTCATATCGGGTTCAAATATTTCTGAAGGTTTTTAAACAATATGGTCATCAACTTTGAGTCCTGCAAGAACAAGTGCTTCAAGTACATGTTTTCAAAAGTTGAACTTTGTCAAACTTGATTGGTTTGTTATCAACATTTATGCAAACCCGATTTCCTTCCACGCAACTTTGAATTTCCTGTGAAATTAAGCATCAATTTTTACCCAATCAATCTAAAGCTATCGTGACCGGAAATTTAAATGCACTCAGTTGCGACAAATCGAACAATTCTTCATTACTCAAGTTAAACGATATACGCTTAAAACGATTTACCAAAGTCAAAGAACAAATTCTTGACTGATTTGGCTCTGTAGATTTCGCACTCAAGATTGATTTTTGGGATTGTTCTTATAATGACAAGCAACATAAAACCTTTGTGAGCTTCGATTATGTTTGTATGAATTTTGAAACTGAGTATGACTCTGCGCAAAGCACTCAAACATCAATATCTGATCATTTGCTATTCCACGATTTCGTAAAACCATCAAACTTGTGTTAGCGCGGCCCTAGCTACTGGAAAATAAATGATAAAATTTTAAAAAACAACGCCAGTTTAATTCGTAAAAATTACCCCTTTTTTTACGAAAATGTATCATTAAAAGTTACGAAAACTTTAAGCAAAATTTTCACGACTTTCTGAAGTTGATTCGTCTGAAGGAAAGATCAGAAAGAACTCAAAATTTTGAAGTATCAAATGAAATTTTTGTCAGAGATTGCATTTACAGCGGAAAAGTTCCGAATCCGAGTTTAGTTGAAAAAAATCAATTGATGCTGGAACATCTTCAAAGGGTCTCAGAGGAATTTTTTTCAGATTTTCAAAAAAATCAGAAAACTCTCAGTTACACTTATAAGGGTGTTCGTAAATTTTTTAGTCAATGGACCTCAAATAACACAATAAACTCAATTAAGCAAATTCAAGTGGATCAGAACGTTTATCACACGGATGAGGATAATCTTAATCAATTTCGATATTAATTTTTAGAAGTTTTTCAAATACTTTTCAAGATGAAGATGAAATTCACTGGGCTTCAAGTAAATTGAATTTGAAGAGCTCGTCTGAACCACTAGGCCATACATCTCGGCTGTACAAGACTTTCACGGTTAAATATGTTCGATTTTGGTTCAATTTTTTTTATTTAGCAAAAATCAATTTGCTCCCGAAATCTTAAAATGCCATAGCAGTACAAGATTTTTGCCCGATTACTCTTTGGAATACCAATGCGAAAACTTTAGCCCATAAAATTTGTAATAAAATTGAAAAAGACATTTGCAAAATGTAAAAAACCATCAGCATGCGTACTTGCCTGGAAAACAAATGCACGCATCAAAAGGAAAATTTGAAAAAAAAATTTACTCCAGAACGATAAGCTAACCGGGATTCATGTGCAGTAAAATAAGACTTTTTTAAGGCATTTGACAAAATTGGCACATAACTTCTCATCAAAAATTTTTAAAGATATTAATCTGGACGAGTTTTCCGTTGGAGCTATTGAAACTTTGTATTTAGACTCAAAAACTGAGATAAATTAAATTTTTGTCAAGCAGCTTCAATTTTCATCGCGATGTGAGACAAGGTCGCCCTATTTCCTTTTTTAGTTCCTAGTTTTTATCGAACCCTTCTTCAAACAATTGAATCTACAGAAGCAATTGAACGTTTCGGGTAATTGTGTCCCAAACTAGTTTCATATGAAGACGACAAAATTTGCCTTACCAAAATCCGATGTATTGACCGGTTGTTCTGCTTAATCGAAAGTTTTTGCAAACAGACTCAAATGATGATTAGCATGAGTTAAAGTGAAGTGCTTTCTATACCTGATTTATCACCTCATAAAACCGTCAAGGAAAAAAAAATATGTGTTAACTTGTTTTACACTTCTCAAAACGTCAAAATTATTGATCTATTGTTGAGTTCTCAATTTCAAAAACATCGAGGTTTCATCTCACTTTGTAATTATTTGAGGGCCAAGTCATTAACACTGCCAGTCTATGTTCTGTCTAATTTTTTTTGGTTAATGGCTGGTCATACTACAGTTATCTTGGAAACCGTTAGTAACCGTTAGTAACTCAAGGAGCTTCCCGATCACTATATTTTTTTCAATTTAAAATTGATTTATTAGCTTTTTTAGAATAGACCTAATACATCCTTGAAAGACTGACTATCTTACTATCTTATACCCAAGGCCTAACTTTATAGTACTCCTATTATCATTCCTTAAGGAGAGATACAACATATGTGCAATCCATACATATGTCAGTACATTCTTAATTTAGTTGCTGTATTAAAACAACTAACCTTCACGGCATCCTTAGTAACTATGCCCAGTCCGCAAAATGTAAATATTTTGCACCCTCCCCAACAATTTTCTCATTGAAACCTTTAAACAGTGAAAAGCCTCAGAAAACTCTTTTCACATACCTTCACTTCTTGAATGTCAAAAACACAAGATCTCTGGACACCAACAAAAAAATCATCATGATGACTGGTGCAATTTAGGAAACCAACAAACCATTAATATGTCTGCAAAAACACAAATGCCAATAATGCCAGCGACAACTAAAACGATGACGAAACAACAAATGATAAAGCTTGTCATGGTTGCGAAAATGTCGAAGGAAAGAAGGTCGGAATATAACCATCCAAACTTTTGTTGAATGAAACTAAAACAAACAGTGAAGCAATTTCAATCGTTGAATAACAAAAGATGAGGTTCTCAACAATCAGGTCGTAGATTGTCATTTTTACTCTTCAAAGATTACACTCACTTATCGAAAAATTTCAAGTATCGAAAAAATTTTTTGGTTTCGTTTTGTGCATTCAAGAAGCAAAAATATCAAATGCTACAAATATACATCTGAATTTACTGGATAATTACAAGGTTTCATTTGATTTCAAAATTGGCACATAACTTCTCATCAAAATTTTTTAAAGATATTAATCTGGACGAGTTTTCCGTTAGAGCTATTGAAACTTTGTATTTAGACTCAAAAACTGAGATAAATTAAATTTTTGTCAAGCAGCTTCAAATTTCATCGCGATGCGAGACAAGGTCGCCCTATTTCCTTTTTTAGTTCATAGTTTTTATCGAACCCGTCTTCAAACAATTGAATTTACAGAAGCAATTGAACGTTTCGGTTAATTGTGTCCCAAACTAGTTTCATATGAAGACGACATAATTTGCCTTACCAAAATCCGATGTATTGACCAGTTGTTTTGCTTAATCGAAAATTTTTGCAAACAGACTCAAATGATGATTACCATGAGTTAAAGTGAAGTGCTTTCTATACCTGATTTATCACCCTATAAAACCGTCAAGGAAAGAAAAATATGTGGTAACTTGTTTTACACTTCTCAAAAAGTCAAAGTTATTGATCTATTGTTGAGTTCTCAATTTCAAAAACATCGAGGTTTAATCTCACTTTGTAATTATTTGAGGGCCAAGTCATTAACACTGCCAGTCTATGTTCTGTCTAATTTTTTTTGTTAATGGCTGGTCATACTACAGTTATCTTGGAAACCGTTAGTAACCGTTAGTAACTCAAGGAGCTTCTCGTTTACTAGCCAAGAACCCAACTTTTTTGCGGCTCAAGTAATGCCAAAATAATGTTTTGTAGATAGGTGATCATAGATCCAATGGATTAGGGGAAAAACTGGTGAAAAATCCTTGGTCGAGACGGTCGAAATATAAAGTGAGCACCTCGACCCGGGTTGCACCGAAAGGTGATGTTCTGTCTCGTTGGGCGAGGCGATAGAATATCCGTCAATATTTTTATTCTACTCACTCCTGTCGGACGTATCCAATGAGCTGTCCAGGAGGAGACTCTACGCTGACCTCGTAGGCACAACATGCGCAGCCCGCCAGCCAGGAGAAACCCGTTAGAAAAAGCCGTTAGAGATTGAAAAAAACTGAGTTATGACTGTTGATTTTTAAATTGACATCTAGATAACACTTTTGTTGAATGAAACTAAAAAAAAACAGTGAAGCAACTTCAATCGTTGAATAACAAAAGATGAGGTTTGTAGGAAAATCTTCTAGATCTTACATAGAACATCAAATCCGAAAACAACAATTTCTGCAATTTCTTTCAAAATTTCGTCGCCATACAAAGAAAGTCATTTGATCAAAATCTTAGGAAGTTTGCTTAAACAACTGGTTTCTCAAAAATCTACAACAAAAATTGCAGTGAACGTTTCAACGATAATAATACTACTTTTATCTCAAGGTAGAAAATTATCCTCCCTAAGATATTCCTCCGATCACTATTTTTTTTTCAATTTAAAATTGATTTATTAGCTTTTTTAGGATAGACCTAATACATCCTTGAAAGTTTGACTGTCTTATACCCAAGGCCTAACTTTATAGTACTCCTATTATCATTCCTTAAGGAGACATACAACATATGTGCAATCCATACATATGTCAGTAAATTCCTTAATTTAGTTGCTGTATTAAAACAACTAACCTTCACGGCATCCTTAGTAACTATGCCCAGTCCGCAAAATGTAAATATTTTGCACCCTCCCCAACAATTTTCTCATTGAAACCTTTAAACAGTGAAAAGGCTCAGAAAACTCTTTTCACATACCTTCACTTCTTGAATGTCAAAAACACAAGATCTCTGGACACCAACAAAAAAATCATCATGATGACTGGTGCAATTTAGGAAACCAACAAACCGTTAATATGTCTGCAAAAACACAAATGCCAATAATGCCAGCGACAACTAAAACGATGACGAAACAACAAATGATAAAGCTTGTCATGGTTGCGAAAATGTCGAAGGAAAGAAGGTCGGAATATAACCATCCAAACTTTTGTTGAATGAAACTAAAACAAACAGTGAAGCAACTTCAATCGTTAAATAACAAAAGATGAGGTTCTCAACAATCAGGTCGTAGATTGTCATTTTTACTCTTCAAAGATTACACTCACTTATCGAAAAATGTCAAGTAAATTCAAGTTTTTTTATTTAGCAAAAACCAATTTGCTCCCGAAATCTGAAAATGCCAGAGCAGTACAAGATTTTTGCCCGATTACTCTTTGGAATACCAACGCGAAAACTTTAGCCCATAAAATTTGTAATAAAATTGAAAAAGACATTTGCAAAATGTAAAAAACCATCAGCATGCGTACTTGCCTGGAAAACAAATGCACGCATCAAAAGGAAAACTTGAAAAAAAAATTTACTCCAGAACGATAAGCTAACCGGGATTCATGTGCAGTAAAATAAGACTTTTTTAAGGCAATTGACAAAATTGGCACATAACTTCTCATCAAAATTTTCTAAAGATATTAATCTGGACGAGTTTTCCGTTAGAGCTATTGAAACTTTGTCTCTAGTTTCAAAAACTGAGATAAATCAAATTTTTGTCAAGCAGCTTCAAATTTCATCGCGATGTGAGACAAGTTCGCCCTATTTCTTTTTTTAGTTCATAGTTTTTATCGAACCCTTCTTCAAACAATTGAATTTACAGAAGCAATTGAAGGTTTCGGGTAATTGTGTCCCAAACTAGTTTCATAGGAAGACGACATAACTTGCCCTATCAAAATCCGATGTATTGACCGGTTGATTCGTGTATTTTGGATGCTGAGAATTTTATGCACGCCAAAAAAATACCCTCTGAAATATAGTCGGATAACGAAACTAATATAAAGGGAAAAGGAGATTCTGCATTGTATGACTAAAAGGAACGATTGAGCTCCGAGTTGTATATGCAAGAGCTCAGCTAGGGTGTGCATGTTGGGCTCCATGTTTCAATTTACGCTGTAGAAAATCAGCAGGATTTGTATTAAGAAAGGGAAAAAGTTTTCAAAGTTTTACAACAGGTAATAAAAACATAACAGCTGTCATCTGGAAGAAAGGTTTTTACAAATAATTGTTGATGTATAAAGGAAAAAATACACCTTTCAGTCTTGTAAAATTCAAGCATAAAACTTCATTTGGGTAGTTTACGGGTTATCAAAATGATGAGCATTAAAAAACGCTTCCACTTTCTTCTAGTTGTAAGATCATCAGTTTCACATTTGTTCATCTGATCAGTTCTTTTCACAAAAATGTACTAAAAAAGAGGCTAGTTGCTATTGTTTTGAGTTTTTGAATAATCAAACGAAAAATCGGTAATTTGCTTGGTCCCAGAAACCCTACAAAGTGAACGTTTACTGTGAACCATTCTAAAAATCATTCAAAACAAATGTATTGTGTCACCTCGAGAAGCAACAGCAAGTCTATTTTTCTGAAAAAGAAGAAGAAACAATCACTGGTTTCAAAGAAACAAAAACTTGGCATTGTTCCAATATTGGAACTCATTTTTGTTAAAGACTGAAGAATGGATTGGCAGCTGGCAATCTGTATTAAGGTGTATGACATAGTATATGCTACTGTATACAAAATAGAAAAGGGTATTTTTTTAGCATCTTCTCAGTTTCTTTATTCACTAGTTCGAGATAAAACAGATCGAAAAATTGATTGAGAATTAAAAAATTATTTAAAAATTTCGAGGACAATGAAAACAATTTTCATTTGAGAACTTCTTCTATCAAGGTTTCCCATTAAATTCAAATAGTTAAATTAAATTTCATTTTTCTAAGCTTCAAAAACAATATGATTGTCTAATTGTGATATTTTTGACGAATTTTTTAATCTGAAATTTAGTGAAGAGTCGCTTCTTTTAATAGTTTCTTCTCATTGCTTGATGTGAATTATAATAAAGTTTAACTTAACCCAAACTATCAAGTCTGCTAGGTTGATATCAATTGAATAAAAAATTCATTGCAAAAAGCTTGATTCTAATTGTTTGATTGCAAATTGGGTAATAACTCATTTTTAAATCAAGCTCGAGTTTGATTGGCTCTTATCATAAATGTTGAAGTTTCTGAAAGTAATAGAAAAGTCGACTCTGGTCGCGGTTTGTTTTCATTTTAGTTACACCAAGAAAGTTCATTTGATATCATTCTGGTTTGATTGACGGAAAAATCGGTCAAAGCAATTGTATACCTACTTTCATTCATTTGCTTTGATATATTTAAATGAGAAATAATCTCCCACCTAAAAAATTGGGTTTTCATGTGTCTCCCATTTCTTAAACAATAGCAAGCCTTTTTAAAATTTACCTCTGTTTCATTTTTTAAATAAAATTGCTGTCATTGATTAGAGACGAAAGAGTTGCATGTCTTCAGTGTGATAGAGACTATAAACGTAAAGAGACGTCAAGGCGATACAAGCACTGTGGCGTTTTCGATTGTGTCCAAAATACATTTTTGATGCATATAGCAAATGAATTTTCGTATCAAAAAGAAGCACGCCATCGCTATTCATTATTCTGCTCAAAGTTATCTTCAAAAAATCAAGGTAGGCAAAATTGACAAAAGTTATTTGAAACTGAGTGGTCAATCATTAAGTAATAAACCAATGGAAAAGTATCCAAAGCAAAAACTCGAGATACAGAAAATCAGTTTGACTACTTTTTCAATGTTCTCCATTTGTTAGTAAATCTTTCATCGATTTTTCACATTTATTAGAATTGTTGTTGTACATGCTACTATATACCAAATAGTAAAAGGTATTTTTTAGTATCTTCTCAGTTTTTTTTCACTAGTTTGAAATAAAGCGAACCGAAAAAATGATTGAAAAATAAGAAATTATTAATGAATATCAAAGATGTAGAAAACAATTGTCATTTGTGAACCTCATTTATCAAGATTACCCAGTAAATTCAAATAGTTAAATTAAATTTTAGTTTTTGAAAGCTTCAAAAAGCAATGTGCTTGACTGATGTTGAAATTTTACACGAATTTTTTCAACCTGAAAATTTTTGAAGAGTCATATCTTCATTAGTTTTTTTCTGATTGTATGCTGTGAATTGCAAAAAAATTGCCTTAGTCCAAACTATTAAGTCTGCTTAGTTGATATCATTTAAATATGAAATTCCTGACAAAAAAGCTTGATTCTAACTGTTTGATTTCAAAATAGGCAATAACTCATTTTTTAAATAAAGCTCGATTTTGATTGGTTGATAACATAAGTAAATACCAACAATTGTATAACTACCTTCATTCATTTTTTTTGTACATTTAGAAAAGAAATAACCTCCCATCTAAGAAGTTGGGTTTTCATGGGTCTCCCATTAAAGTTTACCTCTGCTTCATTTTCTTGAAAGTGCTGTCACTGAGTAGAGACAAAAGAGTTGCATGTCTTCAGTGTGATAGAGACTAAACACGTAAAGAGGCGTCAAAGCCTTATAAGCGGTGTGGCGTTTTTGAGTGGCCAAAATACATTTTTGATGCATATAGCAAGTGAATTTCCATATCAAAAAGAAGCACGTCATCTCTATTTGTTCTTCTGCTCGAAGTTATCTTCAAAAAATTATGGTAGTTAAGGTGCAATGAGCAATTTCTATAAAAGACAAACACGCATCGCCATATGGTAATTTTTTCGAACAACCTCCATAGAGTTATTGGCGTATTCTAGTATTTGTGAAAGTTTTCCAGAAAATCAGACTGTGTGAAACAACTAAGGTTTCCAAAAATCATCGAACTTTGTCTAAAATAAAAAACAAGCGAACTTTTTGTAATAACCTAAATTAAAAAGCGTTTTAATAAAATGGTTGCATTCAAACTTCTGATTAATTTCCACTGTTTATCAACGAATTTAAAATTTTTCCTTTCAAATGGACATAAAAAAGAATACTCTGATTTTTCAAAAAATTTTGAGTTTTTAAGATGAAACATGCACGTTTTTGGTCTGAAAATTGAACTTTAAAACAAAAACATATCTTAATCTGGTCCATAAAAAATTGTTTTCAAGAATTTTTTAGCAAAAAATTTGTTAGTGCTAACTTTGTTTTGTAGTAGAAAGCGATTTAGAAAAAAAGGTTAATTTATACAGTTTTTTTCGACTAATTAACCTTCAATTTTGCATTTCAAGCTCACAGATGTTTTTGGAAGATGTATGAAAATGAAATCAACAAGTTGTTTTATCTGCATAAAACTCCTTATTTTTGAAAAACGAAAAACATAAAAGTCCCTTGTAGAAAAAAACTAGAGTTTGACAATGTTCTAGACAATTTTCAATAAACTGTGTAAATGTGAAATTTCTCGGCCTTAATTATGGATATTATAAATGACTTGAAAGGAATCAATTGGATACATAGCTCTGGTTAGCTTGTTTGATTTTTTTGTCTTGGTTAGCTTCATTTTTTAACTTAGAAATATGGGCAGTCTTTAAGAATTTTTTGCTGATAAAAAATGATTCAGATTCATAAAAAATATTCAGTTGACATAATTGTATCCCAATTGTATTTCTTAGTTAAAATTAGGTATAACGCAAACTTTGATAAGGATTTAGGTAAACATTGTTTAGGGACTGTGTTTCACTACATACTTTCATTTATATTTCAGTGAAGAAACTCCCAAGAAAGTCATGCTGTAGGAAAATTTTAGCTGCTTAAATAGTCATCAGTTATCTAACTCCTGTTTTTTTCCCGAAGCCTTACAAAATAAAACATTTTTTATTAAATTTTTACCAATTACAAATACTCTTATATTCTTTTTCGATTATTTCAAATAGCTTCAACTCTCTTTCTTCTAAACTTTTTTGAGAAATTTCTGAGATAAATTTTCTAGAGAAAATTCTGAGAACGATATAAGGCGACTTTAAGACTGTTATTGCAAAAAAATGATAACTAATGGTCACAAAAATTGTAGTCTTGAAGCAAACAATCAGAATAAGCTGCTTTGAAATAGCTAATATTATCCATTAACCTGAAATTACACATAGCGCAAATTTTTTTTAGCACTTTGCAGTGCTTATTTTACCTTGCTTATTAATTCTATTTTCAATAGAATTAGTCACATCGCTTCAGTTTTGTCCTTCTTGTATAAGTTTGTGTTAATTTTCGACAAAAATCTGAAGAAAAATTGATTCATGACCGTTGCTCTGAAAAATTCAATGTGTATGTCTATTGAGCATTTGAATGGTTGTTGTTAACTAGTGTTACATGAACCTGGACAGAAAACTAGCTAATATTACTTAAAGTGGAAAAGTTTGGACATTTACTAAATCAATATGACTTATACTTCATGGTTTTAGCTGAATCTTCCGATGTTTCAGCATGTTTGCAGCAATTTTGAGCATTGCTTTTGATCTTCAGAACGCTACATAAAATATGTCTTAAATCAAAATATATCAAATTTTATCGAATTAAAAAATTTTGAGGAAAAATGCAGATAAAACCTATTGTTTTATGCAAAAAAATTACTTCCCCGCTTCCTTGACAGTGTGTGACGTTTCCCACTGCTTTTGAAGAACTCCGGAAGACATGCCCCGCGACAGCTTAACGGATCTCCAATTATTTTGAAGATAATTACAATGACGGCGGCAAATGTAACTTGTGAAAACCCAAGATTTGACATTGACAGTCAGAGTTGCGAGAGTTGTACAAAGTTAGATTTTTTTAACCGAGGTTTGAACTGCCGATCTGTTGATCTTGAAATCAATGATTTCAGCGGTCGGCTAATTGCGTTATGTAATTTAATTAGTTATTTCTCAAAATTCGGTCTTGCTTTGAAAGTTCTCTGGTTAACTGGTACATATAGAATGTAATTGTAGAACAACAAAATGGATGCAAAACATCAAAACATTAAAGATCACGAGGTCAAATCACAGAAAACAGTTTCGAATGATTTCGCCTGGGACACAAATGTCTGGTAAATTTTTATAGCTTCATAGCAGGACAGTTTTGCCACGGACGCAAATGTCTGGGACACAAATTCTATTCACCATAGATTTCCCCCCTACCCTACTCTACCTGATTTTTTATCATTAAGCCTCGTCTCACAAAGTACGACTGCTCGGACTAAACCAACTATAGAAATTGGCATGCGGACTCAGGCTTTTCAAAAGTGATGCTAAGTCGAGAAATAGGGCTGAAAAAACTATAAACTAAAAATTAAAAGCTAAGACGAAACCATTTTTTAACTTGGTGTTTAACTTTTATATATATCCTAGCCACAGTAAAAAAAAATTTGAGACTATTACAAACTATTATAAATTCAAATCAAAAACTCTCTTCTACTCTTCTGCAGGTTTATCTTCCTTATTTTCTTCTTCTTCTTCCTTTTTCTCAGCCTCGGGCTTTTTCTCTTCGTCTTCGGGCTTCGCTTCTTCGGCTTCTGGTTTCGGTTCTTCTTCACCTTCGGGTTTCGTTTCAGCTGGTTTCTCATCTTCGCCCACTTTCTTACTCTCTTCTTCAGGCGCTCCCGGTTCCGCTGGAGCGACTTCTTCGGCCTTTGTTCCCGACTTCATATCCGACCTCTTTCGTCTTACATGCTTTGTTCGAGTAACTGCTCGGTCACCCAGCTCAAATCGCTTCTCGCGGTGATTGGATTTGATTGGTTCGCCATCAGATCCTTTCATCTCTCGAAAGTGTTCGAACATGATGTTTGAAAACTCTCCTGGTTTTTCGAAAACAATGTAGGTGACGTTCTCAGTGCAAGGCGGATGACAAAGGGATCCCTGGTACTGGAAGTAGTCACTATCAGTGAAGCAAGCGATGATCACTCTCAGAAAGTCACTGTTCGGGATCTCGGTCGACGCCTGGAACTCTTTGATCTCACCGAGTTTCTCCTGGATCCCCATCATTGACGTCTTCCCTCCGTCGCTCCTCATTTTCATATTGAGGCACAGAATCACAACCGGATCCTCTCCTTCCGCCGGATCTCCTTGCAGTGTGAACTGATAATGGATCTCGCCATCGAAATTTGCCTTATCGTAGGAATGCTCACTTCCCTCACCCTCTTTTGCGCCCCAGTGAAAAGTGAAATGATCGAATTTGTACTCCCCTTTCAAAGCTCCCCCAGTCAGAATCGGACGGTCGGCCTCCTTATTGATTGACATGACAGCCGCTGTACCGGTGTTTTTAAGAGTCCAGATTGTTTTCTTGTGTTGATTCAGTTGCAATAGAGGTCTCCCGTCATCAGTTACTGACGCGGTTGATTTCGGGATGTCAATAGGTGACTGTCGTTTTGCGGTGTCACAATCCATGCCGCATTTGCCGGCCCATTCATCTTGTTTGGAGTATGAAAATTCAATCGGTTGAGTTTCTTCAGCCATAATTGATTCAAATTGACACTTTTAAATAGTTACTTAGTTACAACAGTTTAAATGACTTCTATAAACTACTGCGTTGTTGCCGCAAAATAGAAACTTGGCACGTGCGTTAAAATGCACCTGATTAAATGCACCTGATCACATTTTGATTAAGGCGCCTAAATTGTCAGAACTGAATAAATTTGGAAAAAAATCTTCAATTTTTTTACACTAACTTTGAGTACCAGTTTGAAGTTTTAAAAGACCTCGAGATAGAAACTCGACTCTTTTTCTTTTCTACCACCTTCAAAAAAAATTTTTGGGAAAACCTTTTTTTACCTCGTCCGATGGCTGTGAAAATAGGCATGCTGACCGATGAAGTTTTTCGAGTATTTCGAAACTTAGTTTGTCTTCACCTTGTAATCCCCCCCCCCCCCCCAATCTCGCATAACCCGAGTTGAGATTCTGTGTTTGGCTCTTTTTCCTTCCCCCCCCCCCCCCCCCCACCTCACACGACCATCAGTTTTATAGTGTAACGAGTGGTTTTACAAGGTTAATTATGAAGACCAAATATGTTTGGCACAGCCTAATTCGTCCGCATGTCAATTTTCATAACGATCGGACAATGTGAACAGTAACTTTACTACTGAAAAACTTCAGGTGGGGGGGGGGGGAAAGGAAAAAGAGCCCTGTGGTTTTATGATCAGACAGTCGCCGCGAAATTTTGGTGTTTTCAAACTGCCGCGACTGAAATGGGATAATTTGAGACTGCCGCTGCCAAAATTTGGTATTTCCAGACTTCGCGGACCGAGCCAATGTGTCCGCGACCGGCGCGACCATGAGAAAGTTAACCGCGACCGAAGAAAAAATTAACGACATTTGGGGGGGGCGATCTTTGTGGCGTAACGAGCAGTTTTTGAATGTTGATTATCAAGAAAAAGTATGTTGGCTCTTTTTCCCCTCCCCCACCTGCAATTTTTTATTGGTAAAGTTACTGTTCACAATGATCGATCTTTATGAAAATTGACATGCGGACTGATTAGGCTGTGCCAAACATATTTGGTCTTCATAATTAACCTCGTAAAACCACTTGTTACACCATAAAATTGATTGTCGTGTCAGGGGGGGGGGGGGGGGGTGAGGAAAAAGAGCCAATTGTTTTTCATAGCCTAAATAGCCCGCATGCCAAGTTGACTTCTTATCTGATAATGTGAACCACCTCATCAAGATCGCGACCTCAACCTCCCACGCATCCACGTCGCACTTTTCCATCTTCATAATACTTAAGAACAGGGGCAGGTTTAGTGAGAATGCATAATTTTATGGCTCAAAGCCTTGTTTTTTTTGTGTGAAACAAAAAATTTAGATTGGGTTTTTTTCACTATACTGAATTTAATTAATAAAAAAAATGAATTAGTTTTTTTTGTTTTTTTTTACTACTCCCCACCACCATTAATTTTCAGATTTTAGTGTAAAGAAATAAAGCATGGTGAACGAGCTAACTGTTGTGCACACATTTGTTCACATAGCTAACATCGTAACATCACGCATTCAGCCATAATAACACGCAATGCAACTGAGAAAACTGAAAGTTTGAAAAAGGGAAACACCGAAATAATTTTTCAATATTGATATTCATATGTGAGAAAATGAAAAAAAAACATTCAATGTAAACTGCCCGCAATTTTTACCAAATAAATCTGATGATAACTGAACGATTGTATAGAAACCTAACAATCATGGTTATTAACAAATTTTGAACACTTATAGTCTTCATGTTCAACCTCACGTTTTTCGACAAAAGATATAAATCTAAGCAGCATTCGATTTCTCTGTTTGAAAAAACGCCTCTCATACAAAATTCATATACAGAAAAATGCTTACGATATATTTTTCATTACCGGAAAAATGCTCATCACAGATTTTTCATACAAATTTTTGTTGTGTAGTGTGTGGAATTGAACAAAATTTGTACGATAAGAAATTTATCATTTATCAAAATTGTATGACAAGGATTTCTGTTCTGACTTGAATAACGAAAGTAAAGGAATATTTGTGCTTGGGGTTGTTTTTTTTTGTTCAGACAAAATTCGACTTTCTAACTAGCCATTTTTGACGGATTTTTTATATCAATCGAAAGCTATTGTTGTCTTGAGCTTAAATTTGAAAAGATATTTTACCTGTGATCAATTTTAATAAAGTTATGATGGTTTGAAGATTGCCATGATGGCCAAATTGGGACAATTAACGAGCGATATGTTACGCGCTATTAACGCGTAAGCGGAGATTTAATCCGTCTTAGAAATCGTTCCAAATTGGTTCAAGGAAGTTTATGTGCCCATAATTGATTTGTCAATAGGAGCAAAATTGATCATTTTGTTCTTGATATGGCGTGTGGGGGTGACTTTTTCACAAAAAATCTCAACTTTTTTTTAAAAGTTCAATTTTGTTTTATTGCATTTTAATTTTTTCATGTTAGTACTGCTCCATAGACCTTAAAAGACAGTCGGAACATTCAGGGCTTCGCCCTGATACGAGCAGTGTTGTTGG